>NC_089510.1:60249744-60577800 GCF_036850995.1 Saccopteryx leptura
TCACTAGCCGTGCTCCCAACCATGGCTCTCCATTTTATCTAGTTCTTGCTCCACTAAATACAATAGTAATTTTTTAATTTTCCCCCTTTTTCCTGTTTCCCTCTTATTTCTCTCATCATATCTCTTAGTCAACCATCACTTAAAAGCAAATCATTTTATTCTTGACCAAAATTTTTTCCTTTTTTGCATTTTGTGGGTCCATACACCCTTTTTTTGCCCCTTTATCACTTCTCCCCAACTCAGGCCCTCCATTATAGGTAGTTTTTGTTCTATTTAGCACAATATGATTCACAGTTCACCACAAGATTTTCTCAAGAAGGAGGGGAGAGGAGAGGAGAGGAACAAAAAGGGGGGGATAATAATTTTTTTTTATTTACTCTTTCTTATTTTTAATTTTTTTTTAACATTTTACTCTTTATTAATTCTCATTAATACTATCAACAAAACCACCCTCAGATGCCATTAAGGAAAAAGAAATCTAATATCATGGATACAAAAGACAAAGAGATAGCACAGATAAATGAGGAAAAATCTATGGAGAAAAAAATTAATATATTGGAAAACTTGGAGATAAATAACATAGAATTTAAAATAGAAATCCTAAAAATACTCAGAGATATATAAAAAAACACAGAAAGGCAATTTAGAGAGCTCAGAAAACAACTCAATGAACACAAGGAATATATTACCAAGGAAATTGAAATTGTAAAAACAAATCAAACAGAGATGAAAAGCTCAATTCACGAGCTGAAAAATGAGGTAACAAGCTTAGCTAATAGAACAGGCCAGAGAGAAGGTAGGATTAGTGAAATAGAAGACAAGCAACTTGAGGCACAACAGAGAGAAGAAGAAAGAGACTCAAAAATTTAAAAGAATAAAAAAGCCCTATAGGAACTGTCTGACTTCATCAAAAAGAATAACATAAGAATAATAGGTATATCAGAGGGAGAAGAGAGAGAAAATGGAATGGAGAACATATTCAAACAAATAATAGATGAGAACTTCCCAAGCCTGTGGAAAGAACTAAAGCCTCAAATTCAAGAAGCAAACAGAACTCTGAGTTTTCTTAACCCCAACAAACCTACTCCAAGGCACATCATAATGAAATTGGGACAAACCAACAACAAAGAAAAAATTCTCAAGGCAGCCAAGGGAAAAAAGAATACAACATATAAAGGAAGGCCCATTAGATTATCATCAGATTTCTCAACAGAAATCTACAAACTAAAAGAGAGTGGACCCCAATATTTAAAGTCCTGAAAGAGAGGAACTTTCAGCCATGAATACTATACCTATCAAAGCTATCCTTCAAATATGAAGGAGAAATAAAAACATTCACAGATATAGAAAAGATGAGGGAATTTATCATCAGAAAACCCCCACTCCAGGAATTACTAAAGGGGGTTTTCCAACCAGATATAAAAAACAAAACAAAACCATAAGTAAAAGCTCCAAGGAGAACACAATAAAACCAAATTTAAACTATGACAACAGTAAAAAAAGGGGGGGGGAGAAGATGGAGATTAACAGTAGCAAAAGACGATGAAGTGCAAAAGTATTCACAAGATAGTGCACTACAATGAACAGGGTAGGAACCCTTTTCATTACTTAATGGTAACCACCATTGAAAAAAACACCACAGAAGCACATGATTTTAAAAAGGTAGCAACAGAGGAAAGATGTATGGAATACAACCAAATAAAAACAAAAGATAGAAAAACGAAAGAGAAGAATCAAACAAGACACAAAACTAACAGAAAGCAATGTATAAAATGGCAACAGGGAACTCACAAGTGTCAATAATTACACTAAATGTAAATGGATTAAACTCACCAATAAAAAGACACAGAGTAGCAGAATAGATTAAAAAAGAAAATCCAACTGTAAGTTGCCTACAAGAAACTCATCTAAGCAACAAGGATAAAAACAAATTCAAAGTGAAAGGCTGGAAAACAATACTCAAAGCAAATATCCAAAAAAAGCAGGCGTAGCAATACTCATACCTGATAATGCTGACTACAAGACAGCTAAAGTACTCAGAGACAAAAATGGTCATTTCATAATGATTAAGGGGATGCTGAATCAAGAAAACATAATAATTCTTAATATATATGCACCAAACCAAGGAGTACCAAAATATATAAGACATCTACTTATTGACCTTAAAACAAAAACTGACAAAAATACAATCATACTTGGAGACCTCAATACACTGCTGACTGCTCTAGATCGGTCATCCAAACAGAGAATCAATAAAGATATATTGGCCTTAAACAAAACACTAGAGCACCTGGATATGACAGACATCTACAGGACATTTCATCCCAACGTGACAGAGTATACATTTTTCCCTAGTGTACATGGATCATTCTCAAGAATAGACCATATGTTGGGCCACAAAAACAACATCAGCAAATTCAGAAAAATCGAAGTTGTACCAAGCATATTTTCTGATCATAAAGCCTTGAAACTAGAATTCAACTGCAAAAAAGAGGAAAAACAACCCTCAAAAATGTGGAAACTAAACAACATACTTTTAAAAAAGGAATGGGTCAAAAAAGAAATAAGCGCAGAGATCAAAAGATATATATAGACAAATGAAAATGACAATACGACATATCAGAACCTATGGGATGCAGCAAAAGCAGTGATAAGAGGGAAGTTCATATCACTTCAGGCCTATATAAACAAACAAGAGAGCCCAATCGAACCACTTAACTTCACACCTTAAGGAACTGGAAAAAGAAAAACAAAGACAACCCAAAACCAGCCGAAGAAAGGAGATAATAAAAATCAGAGCAGAAATAAATGAAATAGAGAACAGAAAAATTATAGAAAAATTAATAGAACAAGGAGCTGGTTCTTTGAAAAGATCAACAAAATTGACAAACCCTTGGCAAGACTTACCAAGGAAAAAAGAGAAAGAACTCATATAAACAAAATCCAAAATGAAAGAGGAGAAATCACCACGGACACCGTAGATATACAAAGAATTATTGTAGAATACTATGAAAAACTTTCTGCCACTAAATTCAACAATCTAGAAGAAATGGATAAATTTCTAGAACAATACAACCTTCCTAGACTGAGTCAAGAAGAAGCAGAAAGCCTAAACAGACCAATTAGTAGGGAAGATATAGAAAAAACTATTAAAAACCTCCCCAAAAATAAAAGTCCAGGCCCAGATGGTTATACTAGAGAATTCTATCAAACATTCATAGAAGACTTGGTTCCTATTCTACTCAAAATCTTCCAAAAAATTGAAGAAGAAGCAATACTCCCAAACACATTTTATGAGGCCAACATAACTCTCATACCAAAACCGGGCAAGGACAGCACAAAAAAAGAAAACTACAGACCAATATCTCTAATGAATACAGATGCTAAAATACTAAACAAATACTAGCAAATCGAATACAACAACATATTAAAAAAAATAATACATCATGATCAAGTGAGATTCATCCCAGAATCTCAAGGATGGTTCAACATACGTAAAATGGTTAACGTAATACACCATATCAACAAAACAAAGAACAAAAACCACATGATCTTATCAATAGACGCAGAAAAGGCTTTCGATAAAATACAACACAATTTTATGTTTAAGACTCTCAACAAAATGGTTATCGAAGGAAAATATCTCAACATGATAAAGGCCATATATGATAAACCATCAACCAACATCATATTAAATGGCACAAAACTGAAGACTTTCCCCCTTAAATCAGGAACAAGACAGGGTTGTCCACTCTCTCCACTCTTATTTAATGTGGTGCTAGAGGTTCTAGCCAAAGCAATCAGACAAGACAAAGAAATAAAAGGCATCCATATCAGAAAAGAAGAAGTAAAGGTATCACTTTTTGCAGATGATATGATCCTATACATCAAAAACCCCAAAGAATTTCCAAATGACTACTAGAAACAATAAGCCAATACAGTAAGGTCGCAGGATACAAAATTAACATACAAAAGTCCATAGCCTTTCTATATGCCAACAGTGAAACATTTGAGAACAAACTCAAAAAAATAATGCCTTTTACAATTGCAACAACAACAAAAAATACCTAGGAATAAACATAACAAAGAATGTAAAGGACTTATATAATGAAAACTACAAACCATTGTTAAGGGAAATCAAAAAAGATACAATGAGATGGAAGAATATTCCTTGTTCTTGGTTAGGAAGAATAAATATAATCAAAATGGCCATGTTACCCAAAGCAATATACAAATTTAATGCAATTCCCATCCAAATTCCAATGACATTTTTTAAAGAAATAGAGCAAAAAATCATCAGATTTATATGGAACTATATAAAACCCCGAATAGCCAAAGCAATCCTTAGGAAAAAGAATGAAGCTGGGGGCATTATAATACCTAACTTCAAACTATATTATAGAGCCACGACAATCAAAAGAGCATGGTATTGGCAGAAAAATAGACACTCGAACCAATGGAACAGAATAGAAAATCCAGAAATAAAACTACGTATATATGATCAAATAATTTTTGATAAAGGGGCCAACAACACACAATGGAGAAAAGAAAGCCTCTTCAACAAATGGTGCTGGGAAAACAGGAAAGCCACGTGCAAAAGAATAAAACTCGACCACAGTTTGTCCCCTTGTACTAAAATTAATTCAAAATGGATCAAAGACCTAAATATAAGACCTGAAACAATAAAGTACATAGAAGAAGACATAGGTTCTAAACTCATGGACCTTGGTTTTAAAGAGCATTTTATGAATTTGACTTCAAAGGCAAGGGAAGTGAAGGCAAAAATAAATGAATGGGACTACATCAGACTAAGAAGTTTTTGCTCAGAAAGAGAAACTGACAACAAAATAAACAGACAGCCAACTAAATGGGAAATGATATTTTCAAACAACAGCTCAGATAAGGGCCTAATACCCAAAATATACAAAGAACTCATAAAACTCAACAACAAACAAACAAACAATCCAATATAAAAATGGGAAGAGGACATGAACAGACACTTCTCTCAGGAAGAAATACAAATTGACAACAGATATATGAAAAGATGCTCATCTTCATTAGTTATTAGAGAAATGCAAATCAAAACTGCAATGAGATACCACCTCACACCTGTTCGATTAGCTGTTATTAGCAAGGCAGGTAATAGCAAATGTTGGAGAGGCTGTGGAGAAAAAGGAACCCTCATTCACTGTTGGTGGGAATGTAAAGTAGTACAACCATTATGGAAGAAAGTATGGTGGTTCCTCACAAAACTGAAAATAGAACTACCTTATGACCCAGCAATCCCTCTACTGAGTATATACCCTAAAAACTCAGAAACATTGATACGTAAAGACACATGCAGCCCCATGTTCATTGCAGCATTGTTCACAGTGGCCAAGACATGGAAACAACCAAAAAGCCCTTCAATAGAGGACTGGATAAAGTGGCATATATACACTATGGAATACTACTCAGCCATAAGAAATGATGACATCAGATCACTTACAACAAAATGGTGGGATCTTGATAACATTATACAACATGAAATAAGTAAATCAGAAAAAAACAAGAACTGTATTATTCCATACATAGGTGGAACAAAAAATGAGACTAAGAGACATTGATAAGAGTGTGGTGGTTACGGGGGGGGGGGGGGAGGAAGAAAAGGGGAGGGGGAGGGGCACAAAGAAAACTAGATAGAAGGTGACGGAGGACAATCTGACTTTTGGTGATGGGTATGCAACATAATTGATTGACAAGAGAACCTGGACATGTATCTTTGAATATATGTACCCTGATTTATTGATGTCACCCTAGTAAAATTAATAAAAAAAAATGCCAAGGGTCTTTTTCAGAGTCACACAGTGTTGAGTGCAAATCTCCTTCTTATTTGTGATGTTAGTGAAGTTCAGCAAAAGAAATAACCAATACTCGAGCATAAATCTTATTTCAAAAATGATAAAACAGGGTTGAAAAAGATCATGTAATTAATTGTTCTTGCTGACACTTTTTAAGGACATGAATAAACATCATAAGCCTCTGGAAATATACATCAAGTAAAGATGTTTTTGTTCTATCTATCTATCTATCTACCTATCTATGTTCTAAACTTTACATAGTGTGTCTGTAAAAATCTGATTTAATTTTGAGGTATGCAGAACACCTGCATATAGAAGAAATGGTGCCCATGTTCAAATCTGTTGAAAATTGAGGTGCTTTGTGTATGGAAAATTTATTACAAAAATATGAATGCAAATGGGACTGATGCAATGACAGCCATACACTGTCAAGAGTTATACCTGTACTACTTATTATAGAAAAATTTTTTCATTTGCTAAAAGTGTAGAACACAGCTATCCATTTTTCAATATGCCTAGATAACTATTACCAGGGATGTCTCATTTTGTTGACTACTTTTCTGTACATGAAATGCACATTAAAATTGAAAATGCACAGAACAAATAAATATTCATTGTCATGTCTACATTTGGGAAGTAAAGATTTACAATTCAGTTGAGAAAGAAAGATAGATGTAGACACAGCATCGCTAATATAAATGGAAATTCCCCAACCTAACTCATTTTCCCCTTTTTATTCTACCATCAAGCTGGAGTGGCTTTTCAATATTGCCTGAAGTTGGAGCTCTGTCTGTACCAGTTATATATTCACACTTGGCTTAAAGAGTTACTTTAACTCCAAATGAAAATTGCCTGAAACCAAATAAAAAGTAATAAAGAACAGGATTCAGCTTTTGTCTTTATATTTATATTTTTATGTGCATCTTGTTCCTGTTTGCTTATTTATTATTTTAATTAGAACTTCGAATCTTTTAGTCTCTATATATTTGAACCAAATACATAGTTCCTGAGAAACATATTAAGTGATGTCAACATTAGCTACTATTTGATCACTTTCTTAACCATGACTAGGAATCTAAGAGATTTGAGAATGTGTCATGTCATGGATAATGAACTCCTTATCTATATTAGGAATTTTAATTAGCTGGACACACAATAGTAAGTTTCCCAGTGATTCATGTGATTGATACTAACTCTCTAAATTGTAAATCAAGGTTTTGATTTTTGCGTGTGTATGTCAGAAATTATTGTAGTTGAGGGAAATATTTTTCTTTGATTTTTCATAACTGTGATGTGCTTGTTGGAAAAAAAGTAAGACAATATTTTTAAGCACACAGAAATCCATTGCAATCATAAGACCATCATGTCTCAATTTTAACCTAGAAACTGATACTCATAGTTTTTTTTTATCTCTTTACTGAAAAACCTTTTTTTCCCCCTGGATATGAAAGACATCAATAAATCATTTTTCAATCGTATCATTGAAAGAGAAGTTATAAAGATGACATTTCAAAAAATTATAGTATAACTAACCATAATATTGGATTCTGTATTCTCAGCTTTGGTGGTCACACACAGTCAGTCACACACAGGAGAATACTCATCTCAGTTTTCCCCACAAAACGTAACATAATGCTTTGCACATAATAGGTTCTTTATAAATGTCTGATTATGTGTTGAGTCCATAGATTAACTATCTATCTTTTCAGTGTCCATACTACTCTCTAGATAGACTTGGGTAAATGTAACATCTACTTGTTACAAATACTTACACACACCAAGTTACTTTCATGCTGTTATCTTTGAAAAAATAAAGGGTTGGGTGGGTTGTCCTATTTAGAGCAATCTATAAAGTGAGAATTATATTGACAATCAGGCTTCAGCCCTGGATACATGAACGGCCATGGCTATGGGTCACAAAGAAAAAATTAACACTGACCATAACTTAGTAGGCATTGAACAATCAGGATTCTCCAGAGAAACAGAACTAACAGATTGGAGAATGAGAGAGAGAGAGATAAATTACAGGAAATTGACTCACATGATTACAGAGGCTAAGCACCAAGGTCTGCAGTCAGTAAAAGGGAGACACAGAGAGTTGGTGTGGCTCCAGACTTAGTCTGAAGATCTAAGAACTAGGAGAGCCAATGTTTTAACTTCCAGTCTTAAAGCTGGCCAGCTTGAGACCCAAGAGAAGCCAGTGTTTCAGTTCAAGTGCAAAGACAAGAAAAGCCCAATGTCCCAGCTCGCACAGTCAAATGGAAGGAGTTCCCTTTTATCCATGAGAAGGCCAGCCTTTTTTTCTATTCTGGCCTTCGACTATTAGGGTGGAGCCCATTCACAACAGGGAGAGCAATCTGTTTTACTTGGTTTACCACTTCAAATGTTAATCTTATCCAGAAACATACCACAGACATACTCAGAATAATGTTTAAACAGATGGCTGGGCCCAGTCAAGTTGACACATAATATTAACCATCACAGACATGAAGGAGTCTGCCATTCCTTTCACCTGTAGAAGAAGAAGAATTGTTTCAGTTATAGTTCTTCAACTTGACAAGCTTATGTCGAATATCCAACATGGTCTTTACCCATATATATCTTTTCAGTATATATATAGATATTTTTTATTTGTGTGTGTGTGTGTGTGTGTGTGTGTGTGTGTGTGTGTGTGTATATATATATATATATATAAATAGTAATATAAAATTAGTAATTAATGTGTAGTTAATTAATTAATGGCATATAAAGAGAAAAATATCTCTCTCTCTCTCTCTCTCTCTCTATATATATATATATATACACACTGAAAAAAATATATAGCTAAAGAGCATGTCGCAGATTATGGCTTTGATTTAAAGTGCATTTTAACTAACAAAGAATCTTTTTTTAAAATTAAGTGAGAGGTGGGGAGGCACAGACTCTCACATGCATCCTGATGGGGATCCACTGGTAAGCACCTACAAGGCCATGCTCTGCCCATCTGGGGCCACTGCTCCATTGCGTGGCAATTGAGTTATTTTACCTCCTGAGGCTGAGGCCATGGAGCCATCCTCAGAGCCTGGGGTCAACTTTGCTTGAACCATTTGAGCCCTGCATGAGAGGAAAATGGGGGACAGGGATGGAGAAGCAGATGGTCACATATCCTGTGTGCCCTGACCAGGCATCAAACCCAGGACTTCCACATGCTGGGCTGATGCTCTAATACTGAGCCAACCAGCCAAGGCCACAAAAAATCTTTTTTTTTTTTTTACTTTTATTAATCATTTTATATTTTATTATATTGAATGAAAATTATAAACAAAAATAAACTAGGATGTTGGAGGTCAGGAGAGTATTTATTTTTGGCATACAAGGAAGGAATAGTTATTGGAATGGAATGTTGGAATGGGATATTTGCAAAGTATTACCTGCATGCCAAATCTGTCCTGTCTCTTGTTTTTTTGTTGTTGTTTTTTTATAAATAAATTTTTATTAATTTTAATGGGGTGACATCAATAAATCAGGGTACATATATTCAAAGAAAACATGCCCAGGTTATCTTGTCATTCAAGTCTGTTGCATACCCATCACCTAAAGTCAGATTATCCTCCGTCACCTTCTATCTAGTTTTCTTTGTGCCCCTCCTCCAACCCTCCTCCTCTCCCTCCTTCCCTCCCCCCACCCCCCATAACCACCACTCTCTTGTCCATGTCTCTTAGTCTCGTTTTTATGTCCCACCAATGTATGGAATCCTGCAATTCTTGTTTTTTTCTGATTTACTTATTTCACTCCATATAATTTATCAAGATCCCACCATTTTGTTGTAAGTGATCTGATGTCATCATTTCTTATGGCTGAATAGTATACCATGGTGTATATGTGCCACATCTTCTTTATCCAGTCTTCTATTTTTTTTATAGTGATTAAAGCCTTTAAGCAAATTCTTGGCCAATACAACAAGAATCCATAAAAGAGTAGTGTTCCTTAACATGTTCACCAAGTCCAAATTGGCCCCAACTCATTGCCAAATCCCTGAAAAATACAACCCAACCCCAGTTCAGTCTGTTAGAAACTGTCACAAGGAGCAGGAGTCCAGGAAAAGTCCACGTCCAGGAAAAGTCCGCATGGCACTGGAATTGTTGTCACAATTCTATACTTTGCAGCTCACATCCAAGTCCCAATGACTGCTGCTTCTAGCTGGTAATGGTTCAGGTAGACTGGAAAAGCCATCTGCAGCATGTGTGGAGATGGAGCTTCTGTTCTCCTCTGCCTGGAGAGATGAGACCAGGTAGCTTTTCCCTGGAGCTCTGCGACTGTGGCTTGGTAAAGAGAACCTTGGGATACACTAAGCAGTCTCGGTGTGGCTTCTTCAGTGTTCCTTGGTTGAAGAGTCCTCTTAGTTTAGACCAAAGTTAGTTTTTCCAGATGATAGTTCTTAAAATTATTTTGTAATCCACTTTGGTTCTGGAAGCTGGATGTTGGTACGTCCGCCTACTCCAGCGCCATCTTGTCTTCCTGGCCACAAATAATCTTAAACATGTAAATATCTTTGTCAAGTTATGAACTATAATGAAAACCTCAGCCATCTGACAAATATTTTATTTGAAATAGCTTTATTATTCATTCTATTTATAAATATACAGAAAGTCCCTAGGTTACAAACAAGATAGGTTCTATAGGTTTGAAAATACTTAAGTTTTTATAAACACAGGAAGGTAAAAATAAATACTATGTTAAGACAAACATCTGTCTAAGTTGCATTTAATAGGTAAATGTACCATTGCAACTTACATACAAATTCAGCTTAAGAACAAACCTACAGAACCTCTCTCGTTCATAACCTGGGAACTTCCAGTAATTAAAATGATGTTCAAAATATTCAGAAGCCTCTAAAGAAAAAAAACAAACAGCATTGGGAATTTCATTACTCAGAATTAATAACTATTTAAAATTTTAAACTTCTATATTTTTGTACTAATATAGATATAAATAAAAATGAATTTCAGCATGTGCTGTTTTCTGACCTGTATTTACACTGTATTGCACTTAAAATACACTGAGCAATTGCAACAAACTGAATATTTCTTTTTGTGCTTATTTTTAACATTCATCATTTTAAAAGTAAATAGTATTACAAAGCTTATAATAAAAAGCATAGTTACCTGAATACCTTCCCCCACACACTGATTCTTACTCTCCTGAGAAAACAATTTTTAAAAAATACTTTTAGCTTGACCTGTGGTGGTGCAGTGGATAGAGTGTCAACCTGAAATGCTGAGGTCACCAGTTTGAATCCATGGGTTTACCCGGTCAAGGCACATGTGGATGCTTCTCACTCCCTCTGTCTTTCTCTTCTCCCATCTCTCTAAAATCAATAAATAAAATCTTTTTTAAAAATAATAAGTTTTAGATATTTCTTTTAGTACATATCTCCACTATTCTAAATTATAAGAGTATAGTGCTATTTCATGATTTTTCTGTTTCAACATATGTTGATTTTTATCCATTCATTGTGCTGGGGACCCAGAATACCCCTCCAATCTGCAAACTTGTGTCTTTCACTGCTGGGCAGTTTTATTGTCTTCTTTCTTTATTTATTTCCTTCCCTTCTAATTGTTTTTTCTGAACCTCCTACCATTTGGACAATGGAACCACTGATCTAATTTTCTATATTTCTTATCTTTCCTTTTCCTTTTCTATTTTCTGTTTCTCTCTCTCTCTCTCATCTTTGGTTCTCCTTTCTCAGAGACTTCCTCAACTTTATCTCCCAAACCTTTAATGCTCTTTTTATTTCTGCACCAATTTTTGACTGTCAGGTGTCCTTTTTGAAGGGACTTTAATGCTCCGCAGATTCTTTTCTTTTCCTGGATGCAATCTCTCCTCCTCTATATCCTTTGCTTCTCTTTTCAACCTCCACATGTTTTAACTATTTAAAACATTTAACTATGTGCTTAAATTTTTTTTTCCTTGTCTAATAGTGTTAAATATTTAAATAAACTATTTGAAACGGGACTCAGCCCTCATATCTCTTCTCTTTTCTAGTCATATGCTCTCCTTGTTTATTGACTGACTTGTTTACTTTTTTGCTTCCACAACTTCAAACACCATTTATATGAAATACTATCTGTGAAACAGCCCTCCTTGCCCACTGTCATCTGCTTCATCCCTCCTTTTCCTTTCATTTCCTTTATTATCTTCACTGATCTTATATCGCTGTGTAATATGATTGTAGTGCATTGACTAGGATGTAGTGGGATGTAGTACAGTACATTATAGAAGCTCCTCAAAAGAGTGGTCTTTGTCTATTTTGTTAAATGTTCTAACTCTAGTACCCGGAAGCATATTTGTCACCATGATATAGAAATATATTTTCATGAATATCTCTGAGAATGTAAAGTCATCTTTTAAAATATTTTTCTTTGCTCTTTAAATTATTTCTGTTTTCTCTCAGTTCCCCTTTTCTATAACTTATTCAAGAAAAACAGCAACATTTATCTAATGCCCAGAGATCTTTGGTGGTTCATATAATAATAACAATCTTAAAATACAGGCTGAAAATAATGAGCATGCAAGGAACTTGGTGTGTAGTAGACTTCATTATAGGGTGATCAGTCAGGATCTAGCCATTCTGTTGGGGACCCCAAATGTTAGTACCTGTGGTCTTTTCTATTAGACTAGTCCATTAACTCACAGGGTAATGTTTTTAACCTGGAAATATAAGCAGGTTTGTTATTTAGCATGTGTTTAATGATATGGCCATAGCAATTTTTAAAATATTAGCATACATACCAGAAACCCCAGACTCCTATTTCACCATGACCTAGCAATTTCAATTGCATATTGCCTCATGTACCAGTCTTTGTATATACATATTTGTTTTGTCTGTGTTCCCATCTCAAAATTGCTCTCACTCTTGAACCTTCTTAGAGTTCTGCAATGCAAATAGATCAGTTTGCTGTTAACTGACCTCACTCCTGCTTGATTTATTTCAGGTATTTCTGCCTTTCTAGGTCAGAAACTCATACATGTGCCCTCTAGCTTCCCAAAATTTTTTATGGTCCTCTCTTTTTCAATTCTATTCCTCCTCTTAAGATTATATTTTAATTTTTTTGTATTTTTTAAGTAGGGCTTCAGGAAATAGTGAAAATGAATGTGTTCAATTCACTACCTTAGCTATAAGTTTTGATGAATAAATTTTACTAACTATATTTTAACTCAGTCATTTGTTTGTCTTATGTATGAGAAATTCTACACGGTTAAGATCTATACAACTATGACTCTTACAGGGGAAAAACAATATGTGTACATAACAGAAATGCATATTAATTTTAATTCCACATGAGAAACAGATTTCCATTTCAAAGTATAGATAGTTATGCACAAGAAATCAGGGACTCCATCAAGATATAACCATCATTTTGATCCTAAAAAGATTTCATGAGATTTAACAAAGAGTAATCTATTCTGAATGATTCTTCTGGGGATTATTTAAGAGCATAGACTGTCTGTTATTCTGAGTAATTTCTTTCTGGAATTTCTATTGAATTTGTTTATTTTTTACTACACATTCAAAACAAGAGATCTGCATAGTAGATATTTAACTACTTTCTATCTTGCCAATTTTATCTGCTTGCTTGTTGTTTGTTTGTTTAAATTTTATTTTAGCAAGTATGGATCTTTTTCTTTTTTTGACTGATTGAGCTAAAAAGAAATGACCCAGAAAGGAAAATAAAGTTTATTGGGGTGGAAAATTAACTTAGTATCATGTATATTGCTCAGAAAACATCTTTTAATAGATTTTTAAGAATGGTATTAAAATAATTTTGAAACTTAGAAAAATTTTTTTAAACCTGAAATAAATGAAACATGCAAGTAGTGGTCTTTAAAACATAAGGCTGTTTCAGGGTTTGAAGAAGACAATGTCATCAAAAAATTTAGAGGAGGCATAGACAAAAAGTATTACACTTTTGGGTAGCCAGAATCATAACATCTCCAACTCCATGATTAGGAAATTTTCAACCTTATAAATTTTGAAGAGAAACAAAGCCAACCTTCCCCTCTGTAAACCAATGGGACCCCATGATAATTTTCCCAGCCTCCTTTGCAGCTAAAATACGAACATGCAGTCTAGGTTGGTCCATCATATCTACCCATGTGGAAATTCAAACCAGGAAGCAGTGACGCAAAAAAGTATGGCCTAAGGAGAATCCATTCACTAGCTGGTCGGGAACTGTACCGAAGATCCTGTGACCATAGATAACATGAACTCTAGTGTGATCTGTGGTCATCATGGCAGCAGCGTACTCACAAAACTTGTTTTTCCTTTTTTTCTGAGTCTAATTCACCAGCTTTTCTAATAACTTCTAAATATTTATTTTATGAATTACTTTTCTGCTTCAATCAGACAGATCCTGTTTCTCTTGCTTAAAACTAAAAACACTGAATGATACCAAAACACTGTCTACACTCTAATAACCACCCTTTAAACCATAAGTATATTACTATTAGGGAAATTTGGAGTTCAGCAAGAAGAACTGGAGTGAGCTCTAATAGAAACTGAGTTTAGGGGTCATAGGACATGTTGGTTTACAGTCCCCTTTCCTTTGTTCAATGCAAAACCTTTCATTTTTGATGATGTCCAAATCCTCTTTGTCTTAGAATATATTTCAGCCATCATTTAGTTGGGGGTAGTTGGAAATCACTTACCATTTTTGTAATTCTGGAGTTTTCTGGAAAATTAGTGAAGCAATATACCTTTGGCTCCAATGTGGAGAAAACAAGCAGGTTCATTTAGGGCTTTACCAGAGTATGATGCCTAGTATCCGTAAGAACACTCACAGATCAAAATAACACTCCCAAAGATAGCCATCTTCAAACTGTCCATTAAGGTTGCATCTGCAAGCTTGCTCTTTCTCCTCTGTCTTCATCCTGAGTTGCTTTTCATGGGATGTGGAAGGAGTAGAATGAATCAAAAAGAAATATAAAGGATGTTACAATATGGACAATGGTCTATATAAATCTTTGTGAATGTTTCTCCTTAGAGCTGTGCTTGAAACATTGACCTGCCTGTTCCTGTGATGCTCACTGAGGTCACTGATGCACTATGAGGTCAATAAAATTTCCTAAAATTATACAAGCTAGCTAGACACCAGTACTCAGGGAGTTGTCAGCTACTAAATGAAAGTCCTTAAAGCTCAGGATGAAAGGAGAGGAGGTCATAATCATTGCCAGTGGTGCTAAAAACCAGTAGAGCAATATATAAACATAAAGAAAACATTTGGCACAATGTTTTAACATGACTCAAGAATACTTGAAGCAAAGTTATCATGTATGGTTTACCATAAGCAACGTACTGTGTAACCAGAATGTGTAATGAGAATGTTTGGTGTTCTAGCTTAGTGTATAGGCTTTGGTGCCAGGCTCCTGGCTCAAATCTGTTGTGCTTCTTACTAGTTGTCTGGCTTTGAATAAGTCACTGAATCTCTCTGAATTACATTTTTTTCACCTACAAAAATATCCTTAAAGATAACCAGGTTTGTTTGTTCTTTTATTCAGTGAGAGGAGGGAGGCAGAGAGACAAACTCCTGCCTGCACCCTGACTGAGATCCACCTGGCAAGCCCACTAGGGACGATGCTCTGCCCATGTGGGGCATTGCTTCATTGCTCCGCGACCAAGCTCTTCTTACCACCTAAGGTGGAAGACATAGAGCCATCTTCAGTGCCCAGGGCCAAGTGGCTCCAATTGAGCCATGCTGCAGGAGGACAAAAGAGAGAAGCAAGAGGGGGAAGGATGGAGAAGCAGATGAGTGCTTCTCCTGTGTGCCCTGACCAGGAATCAAACCCAGGACATCCACACACCACTCTACCACTGAGCCAACTGGTCAGGGAAAAGATAACCAGTTCCTAATACTTTGAAGATTAATGAAAGCCTATTTATAAGTCATTGTCTACATGCTGAAACACAGATAAGTGTACACTAAATTATAGCCATCACTGTTATGATGAACAAGCTCCAGCTCAGGCCCTGTTCTGTAGCCCCGTTATTGAGCTAGTCACAGGCTGACTGTCTCCATGGGTTAGCTGCATGGATTTGTCAATCCTTTTGTTTCATGCCTTGGCAGTGACTTCTCTTTACTACTTGGCTTTGTCTTCCACCAGGAGCTTACATGCTCCTTTCATTTTTAAACATCTCCATCCTGGATAGAGATGTTTCCATTCCTATGTCAACTAGAATTTAAGTGCTATGACATTCTGAATTATTGGAAACAAGAAATTAAGATACGTTGTCCCTGTCACTCAGCTCCAAATAGCAGCCCTTGACCTGTTTAGTTTCTCACAAATGCCACTCAGTCCATTGCAGCAAAGCCAGAGAGTTTGTCCAAGTCCAGCGTGGAAGGGTCTTAGGCATTCCCTCCACCAGCATGGGGAGATTATACATTGCCCTCTCTTCTCTGGACTCTTAAACTAAGTACTAACTCAGGCATCACAAAACTAGTTTCAAGGTACACTGCAAATACCAGCTGATATGCAAATCAGTTGTCTTGCTTATTCTCAACAGTTTTTGTTTTGTTGTTTTTTTTTATTTTTTTTTCTTCTTTTTTTTTAATATCTGAAGCTGGAAACGGGGAGAGACAGTCAGACAGACTCCCGCATGCGCCCGACCGGGATCCACCCGGCACGCCCATCAGGGGCAACGCTCTGCCCACCAGTGGGAGATGCTCTGCCCCTCCGGGGGGTCACTCTGCCACGACCAGAGCCACTCTAGCGCCTGGGGCAGAGGCCAAGGAGCCATCCCCAGCACCCGGGCCATCTTTGCTCCAGTGGAGCCTTGGCTGCGGGAGGGGAAGAGAGAGACAGAGAGGAATGAGGGGGGGGGGTGGAGAAGCAAATGGGCGCTTCTCCTATGTGCCCTGGCCAGGAATCGAACCAGGGTCCCCCGCACGCCAGGCCGACGCTCTACCGCTGAGCCAACCGGCCAGGGCCACAGTTTTTGTTTTGATGTCTCCTCTACCCAATACCAAACTTCGCATCTTTGATCCCTTTGGATATATTTCTCTCTATTTGATTCTCAGATTTCTCATATTGATTCCATCTTGGTTTTTTTCCTGACCCCAGACATTTCTAGTGGGTAATAAAATCCCTTATTCTAGCTTCAGGAAAAACAGAATCTCTGTCTTACATCACTATCTTACATTCACTTGGGCATGTGGCAGCAAAGAACACCATTTTAGGAATCAGCTTATCTGGGTTCAAGCCTTATTCTTTTTAGCTATGTGGTCTTGGCCAAATGGCTTAACCCATTTGGGTTTTCTCCCTTTGTTTTTCTTTCTTTCTTTCTTTCTTTCTTTCTTTCTTTCTTTCTTTCTTTCTTTCTTTCTTTCTTTCTTTCATGACAGAGAGAGAGAGAGAGAGAGACAGACAGACAGACAGACAGACAGGAAGGAAGAAAGAGATGAGAAGCATCAATTCTTCATTGTGGCTCCTTAGTCTCCTTAGTTGTTCATTGATTGCTTTCTCATATGTGCCTTGACCAGGGGGCTACAGCAGAGTGAATGACCTCTTGCTTAAGCCAGCGACCTTGGGCTTCAAGCCAGTGACCTTAAGCCCAAGCCAGTGACCATGGGGTCATGTCTATGATCCACGCTCAAGCCAGAGACCCCACACTCAAGCTGGTGAGCCTACGCTCAAGCCAGAGGAGCCTGCATTCAAGCCAGTGACTTTGGGGTTTTGAACCTGGGTCCTCCACATCCCAGTCCAATGCTCTATCCACTGCACCACCACCTGGTCAGGCCACTTGGGTTTTCATATGTCCTCAGAGGACTGGTGTTGATATTGCTAAAACTATCATATGAGGAGCAAATGAGAGACATAAAATGCAAAAATGAGTGTTTTATAAACTACAAGGGCACTATTAGTTATTCAACACTGAAATAAAAGATGGCCAATAAAAGATCAGCACTTAATAAGAAGAGCTATAATCTCTTTGGTCCAAATTAAAGATCCACTTTCTAGAAGATCTGTCTCTTGTGTTGGTTCAGAATGCCAAACCCTTAAGGCAAATAGAAACAACAATCTCCAGGTTCAGAAAAAGAATTTTTGCTTCTTTGGTTCTTAACATATTTTTTATGAGCTTTGTTGCTTCTAGAACTTAAATATTTATTAACATAAAGATTGTAAATTGCCTCTTTGCAAATTAGGTTGGTGAAAATCTAAGACTTTGATCATATTTTTCATATAAAACATTTTTTTTATTTTAATTAAAAAGCATGTTTATACATAAGTCTTTGTTTGGTTATATTCCCAGTTGACACACAGCAGAGAGCTGTTCCTTTCATCTAGCTTGGTAACTGGCAAGGGCTCCTTCCCATGAAATGACCTTAGTAAAGTAATAGAGCGGGTCATCTTATGCCCAGAAAACTCACACCAGGACTGAATAAAAGAACTAGTTTTCCATTTGCAAATGGAGATGCTTGAGGTGTGTAGATCAACTTCTGTTCATGTAGGTCTGCTGACATCATGATTGCCCAGAAACAACCTGTGATCACACCCACAAATGCTTCGTTTTGCCAGGAACTAAGAAGGGAGACATTTCAATTTCAAAATTTGAGTTCTCTATAAGCAGACTTATCAAAGCCTAAGGAAAGGATTTATCCAACTGAAAATAAAAAAAGTCTTCTAATGAGCCTATTTGAGAGAAAAACATAGAACAGTTAAGGAATTGATCCCATTACACAGTGTACCCATTCACAGCAGTTCCAGACCTAACTTTAACATTGGCTCCTTGGTCCCAGAGCCTTTGTTCTCTCCAAAACCCTTTTACACATCTTTTCAGACACTTTGATTTATCAGAAATAGTACTGTTGCCAACATTTCCCTGAACATTTGCTTTGCTTTTCACGGTAAAATGAACTCAGATGTGACAAACAAATATTGGAGCCAGCACTGCGCTGTGTATGTGTGTGTTGACTAAGAAGTGGGCATTTCACTGTGGGGTGTCATCTCTCTGCACTTTAGTCTTGTGTCCTCAGTCAGGAAGAAGAGAGCGTGGTGTATTTGGGCCTCAGGCATTAAGGCTTCATAGGAATGACCAATCAGTTCTGTATCCCATGCCAACTCCAAACGTTGATGGGAGATTCTGACTCAGTAGGAAAAGTGTTGTGATGTATTAGCAATGCTGACAGAAAGCACAGGAAAGAGAATAGCTGCACCTATGTTGGGTCCTTATCCTCCCAGTGAGCACTCAGGGCTTTGACTGTTGCATATCTACAAGAGGAGCACATCCTACTTTCTTATGGAAGAAGGTTCAGGGATGAAGGGAAACTGAATTTAAAAGTGAGACAATTATACAGCCCTTTGCCCTTTACAGAGGATTTTATCCACAAAGAATGTTATTTAATTCTTCCAACAACCCCATGAGGCAGATGTGAATTCTGTATTCACTTTGCAGCAGAAGGCTGAAAGACTAAAAGAAGGTACAATGGTTATCCCAAGTTCCCACATGGATCATTAAGGGAAAACTCACTACCCAAGCTCAGACTTTCTGATTCCAAGCCTTGTACTAGAAGGTTGTGAGTAAATCAAGCCCCAAGATACCCCTACAATCAGAGGGTAGACCTCAAGGATAGGACTGCATTTGTGTGTGTCTCTGAAGGACCCTCTGGGCTTCTGTAGAAAAGTGTAATGTGATTAGTCAGATCAAGTATGAGACACATTCATCCTCTTTCTTATTTCTTTACAGCCTTCTTTGTGAAAGCATTAGAACAGTCGTCATTACACAGAGCTAGAATAGGCAAGAAGTTGTGACTAAATAAACTATAATGTGCTTTATTTGAAACGACTTATTCTGCTTCATTTGTAAATGGATGCTAATACAACTGCTCAGTCTAATTGCTGTAAGCAACATTAATGCCTTCACCACTTATCTTCTGCAGCATGAAATTGTAGTGGTTGTTTTAGAAAGAATTATCTCCTTTCTTGAGGGCAAAAGCCTAAATTCCTTTTCGCAGATTCTTGCCAAAGGTTTTAATTAGGACATGCAAAAATACTTATGCAAATGAAGCCATGGATCACAGAATTTTGATGTTTTGGGGAAGAGTTTGGTTAAAGTAAACTTCCTTTATGATTGTTTACCAATACCACCCAAAATTCTTGCTTTTATAAAGTAAGAGATGTTAAGAACTTCCTAATTGTTCTAGTTTACTATTGTATATTGGACAATGATAGAAACTTACATGAGCAACTTCAGTGTGCACAGTGATTCTGTCAACATTAGATTTGAGTCTCAGAACAATCTATGAAGTAAACACCATTTTTCTCCTTTCACAGACAAGAAAAGCAGTAATCAAAGAAGCAAAGGGGTAACTTGCCCTACTCCAGGCAAAGGAGTGGCTTGTCCTACTTTTTTATATAAAAAGCAATAAAAAAATGAGCATCTAGAGTTCTTTTTTTCTTACCTTCTCTCTTTCCTCTCTAGTACCCTCTTAATAGAAGTAAATGTGCCCTGGCCAATTGGCTCAGTGGTAGAGCATCAGCCCAGCATATGGATGTCCTGGATTTGATTCCTGGTCAGGGCACACAGGAGAAGTGCCCATCTGCTTCTCCACCCCTCCCCCTCTCACTGCTCTCTCTCTCTCTCTCTCTCTCTCTCTCTCTCTCTCTTTCTTCTCCTCCCCTCTGCAGCCATGGCTTCATCAGAGCAAGTTGGCTCCAGGTGCTAGGATGGTTTCATGGCCTCCACCTCAGGTGCTAAGAAGAGTTTGGTTGCTGAGCAATGGAGAAACACCCCAGATGGGCAGAGCATAGCCCCTAGTGAGCTTGCCAGGTGGATCTTAGTCAGGGTGCATGTGGGAGTCTGACTCTGCCTCCTCTTCTCTCACTGAATAAAAAAAAGTAAATGTGCAAGCACTTCACAGTTTATAAATTCCTTTAATTAAAATATTTCAGTTCAGATAGATAGAAAGGGAAAGAGATGAGAAGCATCAATTTGTTGTGGCACCTTAGTTGTTTGTTGATTGCTTTCTTGTATGTACCTGAACTGGGAGAGCCCCAGCCAAGCCAGTCACACCTTGCTCAAGTCAGCAATCTTGGGCTCAAGCCAGCAACCTAGGGCTTTAAGACCCCTATGGAGTCATGTCTTTGATTCGCACGCTCAAGCCAGCAACCCCATGCTCAGGCTGGTGAGCCCATGCTCAAGCTGATGACCTTGGCATTTTGAACCTGGGTCCTCTGAGCCCCAGGCTGATACTCTATCCACTGCACCACTGCCTGGGCAGGTATGAATGACTTTTTAAAAACACAAATAAGGGGAGAGAGGGAAAACAACGACAGAGTAGGCAGACATTACAACTCCCATCTCCCAGAACCAAAGTGGATTACAACTTAACTTAGGAACAATCATCTTGAAAAACCAACTTTGGACTAAACTAAGAGAAATTTATAAACAAGCATCACTGAAGAAACCACACTGAGACTGGTAGGAAGGGCAGAGATGCAGAAAGGGCTTCCCTGCTTCCTGGAGTGAGAGGCAGCCTGGAGGGTCTCTCATGGTGGGGAGGGTTGCCCAGAGAGTTGTGGGTCCTCAGCCCCAGGACCAGAAACCCAGCCTGGAGCCCCAGAGACTGGGGGAGGCATATGGACAGTATTTATCTGAAAGAAGAGCTGGGTTACTGTTTGCTAGAGGGAGACAGAACTCTCAGACCCAGGCTCTGTCTTAAAGGAACTGCACAGAAAACCTCATTTACAGCCACTTACCCAGGGCTCTGGGAGTGGGGAGTGCTGAGAGGACTGGAGTAGCGAGAGGAGAGTGTAGACTTAGGGGCACAGGGAGAGACCGGGGGGCACAGCCACCCTGACCCCTATTCTGGGTTACTCCCCAAACCTAAAGTGACCATTTTTTTTCTGGGAGAACCAAGCCAGCAAGGGGAAGCAATTACTCTGTCAACCAGAGGCTCTCCTGCTCAGTCAGTGCAATGAGGTGCTCAGAAGCAGGGGGCACATCAGGGACACAGGTTTTGAGTGCTGAGGTCTGGGCTACACCACCCCCACAAACTGCTGAGTACCCTCCTAAGGTTGGAGGGCCTGGCTGCAGTGACAGCTGCAGGGTTTGGCCTGCACAGTGGTGGGGGATGCAGCCCAGTGAGGCAGCCCGCATGGTGGTGGCAGGGGGTGGATCCCAGCAGCCCATGCAGCACTGGTGAGGGGTGGAACCTGGAGAGGTGAGGAGTCCCCTGCACCCGTGGCGCAGCTATGGCCCAAAAGCCCATGTGCCCGGCAATGCCAGTGCCCTAGTGCTGGAGGAGGCAGAAGCAGTGCAGGACCAGTGGAAAAACCACAACTCAGGAATAGAGAGGTCACACACACTGGCCAAGAGTAGATAAAAGCCAGCCTAAGAGTGAGGCTGATATTTACAAGGGCATCAGGGCCCAGCAAAGGCAGCCACAAATTCAGGATTGCCTGAGCTCAAAGAAGCTTACTAAGGGTCAGTCATAAGCAGTGACCTTCACTGGTCTGTGCCAGGTTCCGACAAGGGAGGTCCAGGGCTGGTGTATCCAGTGGACAGAAACAAAAAGCATCAGCTCAGGACGTAACAACCCTAGTTACAGTGGTATCTTAAGGAAAGGCTCCTCACACCTGGCCCAGCTAAGGCATAGTAAATGCTGACAAAAATAGCAAAAACAGTAGTAGCAGCAGACAAGTAGCCCACAGAGGATTACAAACAACAGCTGAGGCCAACCCAAGAATATGTAGAAACAACACAATTGAAAGCTGCAGGCAGACAACACCAACCCTATACTCAGCTAGATACACAAACAACACATCCAAAGGAGCAGTCTATAAAGAGACAAAATGGGAAGACAGAGAAATGCAATTCAAATGAATCAACAAGAGACATTTCCAGAGAAAGAACTGCATGAGATGGAAATAACCAAGATACTGGATCCAGAGTTTAGAATAATGATTGTTAGAATGCTCAAAGATCTTAGAGCAACAATAGATGAACATAATGGGCACCTAACCAAAGAGATTACAAGCATCAAAAGGATATTGAAATCATAAAAAAGAATCAGACGGAAATGACAAATAAAATATCAGAAATGAAGACTACACTAGAAGGAATTAAAAGCAGAATGGATGAAGCAGAGGATCGTATCAGTGATTTAGAGGACTAGATAAGTTAAAGCACAAAAGCAGAACAGCAAAAAAAAAGAGGCTCAAAAAGTCTGAGGAAATTCTAAGAGAGTTCTGTGACAACATGAAGAGAAACAACATCTGCATAATAGGGGTTCCTGAAGGACAAGAGAAAGAACAAGGGATAGAGAGCCTGACTGAAGAAATCATAGCTGAAAACTTCCCTAAATTGATGTAGGAAAAAGTCACACTAGTTCAATAAGTACAGAGAATCCCATTAAAATGGAACTCAAAGAGACCTACACCAACACACATCATAATTAACATACCAAAGCCAAGAGGTAAAGAAAAAATAATAAAAGTTGCAAGAGAAAAGCAGTCAATCACCTACAAAGGAGCCCCCATAAGGATGGCATCTGACTTCTCAACAGAAACACTTGAGGCCAGAAGGGAATGGCAAGAAATATTCAAAGTAATGCAGAACAAGAATGTACAGCCAAGACTTCTTTATCCAGCAAGGTTATTGTTTAAAATTGAAAGGGAAATAAAAACCTTCCCAGACAAAAAAAAAAATCCTCAAGGAATTTATTACAACCAAACCAATGTTGCAAGAAATGTTAAGGGGGCTGTTGAAAACAGAACAAAAGAAAAAAAAATGTAGTAAAAGAGGAATGTAGACTTAAAGAATAAAATGGCAATAAACAACTACATATCAATAATAACCTTAAATGTAAATGGATTAAGTGATCCAATCAAAAGACATAAGGTAGCTGTCTTGATAAAAAAAAAAAAAACAGGACCTGCATATATGCTGTCTACAAGAGACACACCTCAAAACAAAAGATACACATAGACTGAAGGCAAAAGGATGGAAAAAATATTTCATAAAATTGGAAATGAAAAAAAAAAGCTGGAGTAGCAATACTTATATCAGACAAAATGGACTTTAAAACAAAGGCTATTGTAAGAGAAAAAGAAGGTCACTACATAATGAGAAAGGGAGCAATCCAACAGAAAGAGATAACCATTATAAATATCTATGCACCTAATATAGGAGCACCTAAATATATAAAGCAGCCTTTGATAGATATAAAAGGCAAGATCAATAGCAATACTATAATAGTAGGGGATTTCAATACCCCACTAAAATCACTAGATAGATCCTCAAGAAAGAAAATTAACAAAGAAACAGCAGACTTAAAGGACACATTAGATCAACTCAATTTAATAGATATTTTCAGAACCTTTCGCCCTAAAGCAGCAGAATATACATTCTTTTCAAGTATTCATGGTACATTCTCTAGGATGGATCACATGTTAGGGCACAAAAGTGGTCTCAAAAATTTTAAGAAGATTAAAATCCTATCAAGCATCTTCTCTGACCACAATGGCATGAAACTAGAAATCAACTACAATAGAAAAAGTGAAAAACACTCAAACACTTAGAAATTAAAGAGCATGTTATTAAATAAATAATGGATTAACAATGAAATCATGGAAGAAATAAAAAATTTCCTTGAAACAAATGAAAATAAACATACAACAACTCAAAATTTATGGGACACAGCAAACGCAGTCCTGAGTAGGAAGTTCATAGCATTACAGGCAAGAAGCAAGAAAAAGCTCAAGTAAACAACTTAACCTGCATCTAAAAGAACTAGAAAAAAAACAGCAAGTAAAGCCTGGAGGAAGTAGAAGGAAGGAAATAATAATGATCACAGCGGAAATAAATGACATAGAGGCTAAAAAAAAAAAAATACAAAGGATCAATGAAACCAAGAGCTGGTTCTTTGAAAAGGTAAACAAGATTGATGAACCTTTAATCAGACTCACCAAGAAAAAGAGAGAGAGGGCTTAAATAAATAATATTAGAAATGAGAGTGGAGAAGTAACAACTGACACAGCAGAAATACAAAGGACTGTAAGAAAATATATACTATGAAGAACTGTATGCCCAAAAATTAGACAACCTAGGTGAAATGGACAAATTCCTTGAAACATACAATCTTTCAAAAATCAATCTGGAAGAATCAGAAAACCTAAACAGACTGATTACAACAAATAATATTGAAACAGTTATCAAAAACTCCCAACAAACAAAAGCCCTGGGCCAGATGGCTTCACAGGAAAATTCTACCAAATATTCAAAGAAGAACTAACTCCTATCCTTCTCAAGCTATTCAAAAAATTCAAGAGGAGGGAAGATGTCCAAGCTCCGTTTATGAGGGGAGCATAATTCTCATTCCAAAACAAGGCAAAGACAATATCAAGAAAAAAATTATAGGACAATATCCCTGATGAATTTAGATGCTAAAATTCTCCACAAAATATTAGCTAACTGGATCCAGCAATACATGAAAAAAAATCATACATCATGATCAAGTGGGATTTATTCTGGGGAGGCAAGGCTGGTACAATATTTGCAAATCAATCAGTGTGATTCATTACATAAACAAAAGGGAGGAGAAAAATCATATGATAATATTAATAGATGCAGAAAAAGCATTTGATAAAATCCAGCACCCATTCATGATCAAAACTCTCAGCAAAGTGCGAATACAGGGAACATACCTCAACATGATAAAGGCCATCTATGACAAACCCACAGCCAACATCATACTCAATGGGCAAAAATTAAAAGCAATCCCCTTAAGATCAGAAACAAGGCAGGGGTGCCCCCTTTTACCACTCTTATTCAACATAGTCCTGGAAGTCCTAGCCACAGCAATCAGTCAAGAGAAGAAATAAAAGGTATCCAAATTGGAAAAGAAGAAGTAAAACCATCATTATTTGCTGATGCTATGATACTGTACATAGAAAACACTAAAGTCTCAGTCAAAAAAAACTATTGGACCTGATAAATGAATTCAGCAAGGTGGTAGAATATAAAATTAATATTCAGAAATCAGAGGCACTTTTATACACGAACAATGAACTGTCTGAAAGAGAAATTAAGAAAACAATCCCCTTCACTACTGCAACAAAAAAATAAAGCACCTAGTAGTAATTTTAACCAAAGAGGTTAAAAACTTCTACTCAAAAAATTATAAAACATTGATAAAAGAAATCAATCAAGTGGAAATATATACCGTGTTCATGGATAAGAAGAATAAATATCATTAAAATGTCTATATCACCCAAAGCAATTTATAAATTCAATGCAATTCCTATTAAAACACCAATGACATACTTCAAAAATATAGAACAAATATTCCAAAAATTTATATGGAAGCAAAAACAAAACAAAACAACAAAACACTAATAGCCTCAGCTATCTTGAAAAAGAGGAATAAAGTGGGGGGGTCACACTTCCCGATATCAACCTATACTACAAGGCCATTGTACTCAAAACAGCCTGGTACTGGCATAAGAACAGGCATATAGATCAATGGAACAGAACAGAGAACCCAGAAATAAACCCACACCTTTATGGACTATTGATATTTGACAAAAGAGGTAAGAACGTACAATGGAGTAAACAATCTCTTTAACAAATGGTGTTGGGAAAATTGGACAGCTACCTGCAAAAAAATGAAATTAGACCACCAACTTATACCATTCACAAAAATAAACTCAAAATGGATAAAAGACTTAAATATAAGTCATTAAACCATAAGCATCTTAGAAGAAAACTAAGTAAGCTCTCTGACATCTCTCACAGCAATATTTTTTTTATTTATCTCCACAGACAAATGAAATAAAAGACAGGATGAACAAATGGGACTATATCAAACTAAAAAGCTTTAGTGTCTTTTGCACAGCTAAAGACAATATGAACAAAATAAAAAGACAAACCTCACAATGAGAGAACATATTTGACAATATATCTGATAAGGGGTTAATAACCAAAATTTATAAAGAACTTGTAAAATTCAACACCAGGAAAATATACAATCCAATCAAAAAATGGGCAAAAGAAATGAACAGACACTTCTCCAAAGAGGACATACAGATGGCCAATAGACAGATGAAAAAATGTTCAACATCACTAATCATTAGAGAAATGCAAATCAAAACCACAATGAGATACCACCTCACACCAGTCAGAATGGCACTCATTACTAAAACAACACAGAATAAGTGCTGGAGAGGATGTGGAGAAAAGGGAATCCTCCTGCACTGCTGGTGGGAATGCAAACTGGTGCAGCCACTGTGGAAAACAGTATGGAGATTCCTCAAGAAATTAAAAATGGAACTGCCTTTTGACCCAGCCATCCCACTTTTAGGAATATATCCTAAGAGTACCAAATCGCTGATTCAAAAGAAGAAATGCACCCCCATGTTTATTGCAGCATTGTTTACAATAGCCAAGATCTGCAAACAGCCCAAGTGTTCGTCAGTGGATAAGTGGATTAAAAAGCAGTGGTACCTATACACAATGGAATACTACATGGCCGTGAAAAAGAAGGAAATCTTACTTTTTGCGACAACATGGATGGACCTGGAAACTATTATGTTAAGTGAAATAAGCCAGGCAGAGAAAGAGACATATCATATGACCTCACTCATTTGAGGGATCCAATGAACAATGTGAACTGAGGAACGGAATAGAGGCAGAGGAGGAATCAAAGGGACCAGCAGGAAAGGGGATGAGAGGATGGGATCAGAGAAGGGAAAGAGATTGATGAAATTATATATATTTACACATAACATAGCGTTATAGAGAGCAGGAAAGCAAATCCTGGAGGGAAGGGGGGTAGGTGTTGGAGGGGAAGGGGGATGTTGAGATGAACACGGGGGTGGGGGGGATGTATTCGGTGGGACACTTGAATCTATGTAAACACAATAAATTAAAATCAATTTTTAAAAAGAAAAATAAATCAAAACACAAATCAGTGTAAAAAATTTTCATTTCAAAAACATTTATTGAATTCAGTACTTCAGTCAAATATTTATTGCCACCTACTATGTACTTGCTAAATATTAGTCCAAGTACAAATAATAGAAGGTCCCTGCTCTATTAGTGTTTATATTATTGATTGAAAAGAGACAACTAATGAACAAGTAAGTAAACAGACTGGTAAAATAAATTCAAATAGTGCTCACTGACATTAATGAAATAAAACAGAATAATGTAATAAGCCATGACCAGTTGGTAGTAGGAATAGAGTTGTGTAGATGTGAAACATTGGATAGGACGAATAGAAAAAGCTTCTTTTAAAAAAATGTCACATGAGCTGAGACCTGGATGGCAAGGAGCAAGCAGGAACTATAAAGGAGAAGTTGACTCCATCCCTGATGTGGGACAAATATTGGTATTTGAGCAGTAGGGAGAAGTTCCAATAACAGGAACTGAAAGAGCAAGGGGAGAGAAATAGAAGGTAATATCAAAGAGATAGGCAGGGGCTAGACCAAAAGGGGTTTTTTAGGCTATTGAGCTAGGATTATATTCTATTGATAATTACTATGCCATGACTTTCAGGGTTTTAAATATTTTTTTATTTGCCACAGTAATTGGTGAAGTATATGTTATCCTTGCTTTACAAATCAGAAAACTTGGAGAAGTTTGAAAATTTACCTAAGGATGCACAACTAATAAAGCAGCAGGATTTCAGTCTTCAGGGTTCTAGCTTGGGCTCATTTCTCTAACAACTAAAAGCAGGACTGGTAATAAACACACAACACGGAAAATAGTGCAGCAGCAGGTGACTGTTTCCTCCCATGAGTATAATAAGTGGGTTCCCTAGGCAAACCCATGAGCTCCACTTGCTGTGGGAAGTCCTACGACACTGAGGGTCCATCTAGAATCAGCGGTTCTCAACCTGTGAGTTGCGACCCCCGCAGGGGTCGAACGACCAAAACACAGGGGTCACCTAAAGCCACAGGTTGAGAACCGCTGAGAAGATTCCAAATCTCTGAAGGCCTTTGGCTCAGGCTTAAGACAAATATCCTATTGAAGTTACTACTGAATATTTAGCATTATTGAGTTTCTCATGAAGTCTAATTTGCTTGAAAGATTGCTTTGGGAAGGTAGCCAGTGAATATGAAAGAAGGGTGGATGAGGACCCGTCACAATCATCAAGCCATAAGCTTTGCTTCACTTATCTTTCCACTTAAGCCTCTCACCCCACACTGCCAATCAATGGATGGTAACCCACAAATATGGTTATGATGGAAATAGTCCTTTGAGCATATTCTAAAACCTAACTCACTTATACATCACTCATATTATAATTACCGTCAAACTTTTCCTCTTCCTCACCCTCCGTAAGGCAAGTTTGATGAGATTAATTACTCATTAATTAATGGAATGTCTACTGTGTTATGGACGGGGCCCTGTGTGAGGTGTTGGGTATACAAATATCACATAATCTGAGCTTTTAAGGCTCTCTCAGCCCAGAGGTCTCATATCTCTCTGCTCCGCCACGCCTTGTGACTCCTTTTGTCTTGACTGTTCCCTTTAACCTTGATTTCATTTGTATGAAAGAATTGCAGGGGAAGCAGAAAAGTATGACTTGTGCTTGGCCTCATCCCTCTAAGAATATTACTGGTTGCCATTTAGACTTTATGATCCTCAGAGGCATTGGGGATAGATTCCAATATGGCCCCTTAATTGTCTAATCTCTCTATATTAAAGAATGACCTGTACTTACTTTATCATCTTCCATTATTTCCAGCTAACTGTCCCATATGTTCACTTTCAAAAGACTTTCCTCTGAACTTGGTTTCTCTCTTCATTCTTGCCTAACCTGCTACCTAGGTTCACTCCTGTGCTATTGTCCAGAACAGAGCAAGATCACCTGGGCTATTTAGAATTCTTCCCTTTTTTACAATTAATTATGATTCATTTGTCTTTATGATGGCTTAGCTTTCTCTCCTGAATTAGAAAACCAAAGTCCTTGCTACCTTTCCAAGAAAATTTATACTATGGGCATTTTTATTGCATTATGTGCTTTTAAAAAGGACTGGCAAGAAACTCTAAGAATGACTAATAATGAATTATAGCCAAATGGGAGCAACCTGTGCACAGCCAGTACTGACTGTGACTGCGACTTTTCCCATACATTTGTCATTGCTTTGCCAGTACTCAGACTCACAGAATGCTCAATTTGAAGGAGCCTTAGAGATTATTTGAGAATGTCATCATACAACACAGACAACTTAGCCATTAGAATTATAGCTTTAAACTGTGGTGAAAAATAACCATTCTATACACGGGAAAATTTTTAAATAAAGGGGTGTGTATAAGAGTATCACTTGGGTTTGTCCTGCCATCCATTTCATTTTCCCCAAACCACTCTTCCTCTCCTTAAATTTGCCCAGTACATGACAATGGGGAGCTTCTGCTCCATTTGCACCCACCTCTACACTGGGCATGCCACCATTACCAGACCCCAGCCCACTTGGCCGGAGCCCTGAGAATCTACTTAGTCTCTGCCATCCACCAGGGATCTGGACAGGGAAAGGGAAGTCTTCTCTGCCCCACCTTCTCAATTAATGCAAGCATTTTTCTTCAAAAACAGCTTATTTCCTAAATCAGAAATCAATACCTGCCTCTCTATTTCCATCAAGAGTGCAGCTTATCATCTGCAGATGGGATGTTTTGGTTAACAAAATGAGTCTCAATTATGCTCAAGTTGTTACACTTAGGTTGTTATATTCAAGCTCTTGGACAAGTACTCTTTCTTCAAAGAAACAGTCCTCAGATGATGTTTACTCATTCTCCTTTCCCTGGGCCCATTACTGAAGGCCCAACAATCTGGTAGGCAGATGCCATACAAATTATGATGGTTAAGAAAAAATTAATTTCTAGGTGGCGACTAGGACCCATGCTTGGCCAAGTTTATTTTTGGTGATGCTTTCTTTCTTTCTTTCTTTTTTTTTTTTTTTTTTTTTTTTTTTTTTGTATTTTTCTGAAGCTGGAAATGGGGAGAGACAGTCAGACAGACTCCCGCATGCGCCCGACCGGGATACACCAGGCACACCCACCAGGGGCGAAGCTCTGCCCACCAGGGGGCGATGCTCTGCCCCTCCGGGGCGTCACTCTGTTGCCACCAGAGCCACTCTAGCACCTGGGGCAAAGGCCAAGGAGCCATCCCCAGTGCCCGGGCCATCTTTGCTCCAATGGAGCCTTGGCTGCAGGAGGGGAAGAGAGAGACAGAGAGGAAGGAGGGGGGGTGGAGAAGCAAATGGGCGCTTCTCCTATGTGCCCTGGCCGGGAATCGAACCCGGGTCCCCGCACGCCAGGCCGACGCTCTACCGCTGAGCCAACTGGCCAGGGCCTGGTGATGCTTTCTGTTCTGTTTTCCTCTACCCATTTGGCTGTGCTTGCCATTGATGCACCTTGATGAAGTCCATAAGCTGGGTGAACTTTATCATGTTGGGGAGGCAGAGTGAGAGAGGAGGTGGAGAAGGTGGCATCTCTGCTAACTGGTGTTCAAGGGCATTCATTGATCAGCCTGTGAATCTTCCCCTTCTGGCAAAGCAGCAGGTGATCTGCTGCTCCTCTTTCTACACAGTCTTTGTCTTTCTCTGCTTACTTTTTAAACCACAAGACATTCGAGCTGCTGAGGAACCCCAGAGACCTGCTAGCCCAACAACCCAATTTTATAAAAGTAGAAATTGAGGTCACTTGTTCTGAACTGCTCAGATGTTCTTGTTAAGCAGCACATGCTTATTTTGCCTGTACACATGTAACAGAAAAGATACAGTGGGTATTTGTCATAAATGTTTAAGAAGTGAATTTTCATGATGGATTTGAATAATAGTAGAAAGCACAGCAAAAACAGGTTAGGTGACAATAACAATATGGTAAACTAGAAACATTTTTATTGTTTAATAAACTGTAGGAAGCACTTTTGCATCTCAAAGCTCTGGTAGGCATTAAATTATTAATCCTCAAAGTAGTGCAGAAATCTCATTCAGAAACACCTACTCTACTAAAGCCACTGAAGGCCAAGGAAAAGAAAGATATAGTAGCACTGTGAACATCTAAATTTGAAAAATAACTAAGCATATTAGCAAAAGAAAGCATGGATGGGTTTAACCCAGATTAGGGGGTAGAACAAATGAGTGAAGCAGAGGAAGACACTAAGGATCTAGTCTCAGCCTGAACCCACCATGAGAGAGGTATTCTGGTCACAGGGCTCTTGAAGAGACTGGAGCAGGGTTCTCACACCAGCTGTGATGAAGGGCCGGTTGTTCAGCATATCCACCTAGGGTTTCCAGATTTAGCAAATAAAATTACAATCAGTTAAACTTAAATTTTAGATAAACCTAAAATAATTTTTAGTAGAATGACATTTCCATAAAAGTCTTGGGATATTGTTCTATTAAAACATTATCCATAGTTGTCCACAATTCAAGTTTAACTGAACATCCTGTATTTTATGTGACAACCGATTTCCAGCCCCAGTCCATTATGGAACAATACCTGAAACAATGGAATGACTGACTACACATGACCAGAAGCAGTTTACACACATACGGTTCCCCAGTAAGTTGGACAACTGGTCTACACCTTCTTTGTTGCAATGAGTCCACCAGTCACACACTTGGGTGTTAGGGCAATGTCAAATACAAAATAGTTTCTAAAAGCCTACTTTCAGTTTCTAAACCTATACACTGAGGATCCTGAACAAATACTTTGTCTTCTGGCATCAGCCTGTGGAGCATTCTTAGAGTAGCACTGTGCAGGAGAAATGGAAGGTTCACCTGCTTTCAGCTCCTTCTCTTGCGCTGGGGATGGCTCCTTGGCCTCTGCCCCAGGCGCTAGAGTGGCTCTGGTCGCGGCAGAGCGACACCCCGGAGGGGCAGAGCATCGCCCCCTGGTGGGCAGAGCATCGTCCCTGGTGGGCGTGCTGGGTGGATCCCGGTCGGGCGCATGCGGGAGTCTGTCTGACTGTCTCTCCCCATTTCCAGCTTCAGAAAAAATAAAAAAATAAAAATAAATAACAATGACAGTAACTGTGTCTAATTCTGGGTAACCCCACATGCATACTCAAGCACCCCCCCCCCTGTACTTGAGGTAACAGCCATTGGAAACATGCCTCAACACCAAAGAGGAAATGTGAAAATTTAAATACGTCATTTTAAGCGAAACATTGATGTCAAAATTATAAGAAAATTCAGAACTTGTTAGACTCTCTTATACCTATTGCATTACATAGAAATGTTTTCACATCTCGGGCCATGTGAGGATGAGGGGGTAAATGAGTACTTTAATCTTTGAGAGTGTAGTGATTTTAAAGATCTTAAAATGGTCCTGGTTATGTTTTTATTGTTGTTTTGCTTACTTTATGTGATTGTAAGATTTTTTAAAAATTAGGTGAAATGTCAAATGACTCATTTCGTGTTCATTTCTTCTAGGCAACATGTTGGTGCAGTTAAATTTGGCTCTTAAAATACAAAGATAAAATGCCAATTTTGCCACTTAATCTAGCAAATATTGTATATGTGTGCATGTTTGTAGTCCATACATCAACAGCGTCTGGACTCAGGGATGGTATCAATTTGGTTCTGCCACTCACTAGTTGTGTGACCTTAGACAACTTTCCTAACCTTGTGGAGTTTCAGTTTCCTCATCTGTAAAATAGAGAAGACACTAGTACCTCTCTTATGGAAGTGGTGCAAAGACTTAATTGTGCAAATAATCTGTGCAAAGCATTTAGAACACTGCCTGGCTCCTAGTAGTTTTTAAAGGTTATGAATTGTTTTCTTTATTTATAACAAGTAATGAGTAGAAAAATTTCTTTGTGGAGGGTACTATAGACACATGTTAAAGCATCAAAATGTGCATGTCAAAATTGACTCCAAGGATAATTGCTACTATTTTTTTAAAATAGCAAAAAATTAAGAACTCAAATATACAATATTAAAATTTCTTCAAAAAAGTATGTTCACATACATATAGTCAAAATTTAGGATGATATACATGAAGATAAAAATCTCATCCTTAGTATTTCTGAATAATATATTCTTTTTTCTCCATTCTAAATTTTCTACAGTGATCACACATTATGTAGGCAGTATGATTTCATTAGAAGGTGCTAACTTTGTGACTTTGTTTCTTCCTTCACTGGCTCCTTTCTCTCTCCTGCTCTTAGTGCATCACAACCATCTCAAGGATGACACTCCAACTCCATACAGCTCACTCCCTTCTGCCAGTCAAAATCTCTCCTTTCCAAGGATCTATTAAGTTTTTTTCCCTTTTGGTCCAGATGTTCAAATCCTATTATATGATATTGGTGGCAGTGTTTGGAGTTTTGTCCAAGAGGCAAGAAAATAAATATTTGTCTTATTTCAGGTGTCTAAGATAACTTATTAAGGAGATGTTGAAATCATAACATAAGAGGCACAGAGTGAGCCCCAATGGAGGCTTATTGATAAGAACATGTAGAGAAGCAACTATGACAAAGGGGCATTTAGAATGCATATACTGACAGTTCGTGAGTACTATTTGAAAATTTTGGTCTGGGGAAAGCGATATTTTGCAAACCGAAACAGCTCTCTGAAGACCTTAAGACATTTTTTTCCTGCTGTGGTCAAGGCAATTCTTTGGTCAGCAGTTGTGTTAAACCATGAAGCAGTGTCAGAAAGAGAAGGGACATCTGTTCCTGCCATGGCCAAGGTGACTCTGGTTGTCAGTGGTGCTAAACCATACTGTGGTCCTTAGAATGATAACCTTGGAAGAAGCCTAGCCTGTCTGCCAGCACCAGCATCTTTGTTCCCTAGCAACATGCTCCAGCAGAAAGAGACTTTTGTTTTGCACTGGCAGCTGGAAGTCAGTTCAGCTCACGGTTGGTTAAACCATCTCTCCTGAGAAACCAAACTCTCATAAAAGGTACATCTCTAAATTTGGACTTTGTTCCTTTCACCTCCCTCTGCCTGGAACAATAGTGTGATTAATCTGCTATTGGTTTGGAATATGTTATTTCTTTATTTGGCTTATGCAAATATATTATCCTGTACGCTATTGGCTTGTGAAATTATTCTAATTCTCAAAGCGACCCTGTGTTAAATATATGGCTGAAAAAAGAAAGATGTAGTCTCTGAGTATAACTGACACCTTCTGCAACACTAAACAAAGCAGCTGCAAAGTCAGTATTTCCAATTGTATCTAATAACAAGGAAGGCAGATTCTTGTAAAACTTATGCAAATAATTATATTGGTCATAAAAACAAAATACTGAATAAGAATTTTCAAATTCTGAAAGTGTCAATGAGGGAGAAAAATGTAATGTTTACAAATATTTGTTTCCTGTTTACAAAAACTTAGACTACTAAAGTGTTATAAATTATAGATTGTTAAAATAAACGATGCCTTATATATCCAGAAAATACAACATTAAAGCATGAACAATATCCCACAAAAATATTAGTCATCCTTTATTACCTCATCGGTGTATAATTAATTCTGGTTCTGCTTAATCTTGAGTTGGCAGTCTCATGAACCCACTCGCTTCTTGCAGAGGTTCTGAAAATCCTGACTCAAGTCACTGGTATGGTCTCAAAGTTGTTTAAGTGATATAGTATCATCAGATGCCTGGACTCAAAAGTATCTCACATAGTCCTTCTCCCCGGGGTTCTGAGAAAGTCCGTCTTTGCTGAACATAGAGTACTCTGGCTTTCAACTGATTACAAGAGCTTTCAGGGAAGCATCAGAATAAAACAAAACAGAGAAACAAAACCTGTTTGTAGGTGATAAGAGACTTAAAATGGCTTTGGTTGTTTTTCTATAATTTTCAAAAATGAATGATCTGATGAATGTTCATTTCAAAAATAAGGCAACTGACAAGAAAATTCAGTTGTTTCCATGGCATGTAAAACAAGATAATAAAATCAATTTTTGAAATTGGACAAAATATCCCTAAACATAATGATTAACTCTATTTTCACAGAACAGTGAATGTTGCATCTAATTTATAAAAAAGGATGAATATAATCTTTTACAGAGAAAAACATGTTCGGATATATAGCCATCCTAAGACATAATATAGGATGACTTTACCAAATGGATGTAACAATCTGTAGTTAGACTAAATCCAGAATATGAAGTAAAGAGATTCTGTAAGTCTAGAATGGGTAGTAAACGTCTATATATTAACAAAACTCCATCAGTAAATATGTGAATCTTTCATTAAAAGCCACTGACCTGCATATGCTAGACACAAATTAAAGTAGTAAAATAGAGATCAAGTTAGCATTATTAAAATACAACTACAATTGTTATAGATAACATTATAATATTGTTACTATCATCAAGAAAAGCAACACCAGCATCTGATGGAGGGAATTATATGGACAGTGAGGGAATTGACAAATTTCTAGTAATTTCCCACACAGCATACAATTTCTGAAACATTTATAGTACTAACATTTTTCCCATACAAATTTAAGCTAAAGAAGACTAAAAATCTTTCCTGATTTGACAACACTTCTCCTGCAACTAATCTATAGTAACATCAAATAAGCCTATTGTTTGCACCTCTTTCTTTATAAACTGGAAGAACAAATCCTTAGTGATTTTCACTTTTGAGTGCAATCTCAAAGACAGGTACAAAAGATTCAGTTTTAGAAATAAATAAATAAAATTATCAGCCTATTTGAAGTTGATTAAAATAGGATCATGGGTCTTACCATAATAAATGTAAAGCTTTAAATACTCAATAGTAAAAAAAGTGATAAGATCATAGGTGATTGAGAAATGATACTTGGCTACTTATTTAACTAAGTAACAATAAAATATTTTAAAAGTAAACCTAGGAGGTGATATAATTGTAAAGAATTTTACTACTTCTATATGTGAGAAAATTTTGTTTTCTTAAGTGATTAGGGACACAGTAAAGTCAACATGGACCACAGAGGTTATTCTGTTAAGACACAGAAGTTCTGCTATCTCGGCAGATTACACAAAAGGTAAAAAATAACATTCCAACCTCTTTGTAAGAGCAGATCAATACTCCAGGGAAAAGATCACTTGGAAAGGGAGAAAACTCAATTCTAGTAATGCATCAATGCAATATTTGCTATTATGGCTCTTTTTGAAAATCTTATATACTCATCATGACAAAGTTCTCTTTCCGTGAACCTTTTGCTTTCTATATCCATACATGTCCCTATAGAGTAACTTCTCAGGGTGGCAAAATTTAATACTTTATTAATAGCCTCAAGTATATATACCTTTTCTGTACATACAAAATAAAAAGCAGAGAGTATAAGTTAAAATTATGCTTAGGAATTAATATAGCTAAGTAAGTATTCCTTCTCACTTAGAAATAACGTAAAGGGGATCTAATAAATAGTCACTAATTAATTCAATTTAGTATCAGTCCAAGAGTTTAATTACCTAAAGATCTTAGAAATTATATTTTTAGCTACATGCTACAAAACATAGAGTTGAAATAAAGCTTGCTCAAGTAATGATTCAATTTGATTAAGCATAAGTTTACACTTTGCATAATCATAAACACTAAGTAGAAGAGATGCCAGCTTATTTGACCAGTAACTTGTATAAGTTTAGGAAGAACATACCCAAGTAGAATGAAGTCTATGTGTTTATTATACTTAACATTGATAAATCAGAAAAGACATAGTTTTTTTAATTAAACTAAAATATTAGATTAGTTTTATTTATGCAAGTTTGATTTCTTAAAACATTTGAGGTAGTTTCTCTAAAAATTTTTTAGCACATTGAAAATATTGGGTGTTCCCTCTTTCAACCCTCTCCCACAAACCTGTATAATTATAGAAAACCTGTGTCACTCCAATAAAATTTAATTTAAAAAAACTGGGAAAAAAAGAAAGTACTAGAAGTCGAATTTTCTTACTTTCTGGAATGTTTAGGCATATTCATTTTATATAAGTATTTATTCTTCTTTAATCCCAGTCAAAATACAGCTCCTTTAAGAAATTTTATCATCTAATTTATTAGTACCATCCAGAGATAGAAAAATATTACATAGTCACAGAATGAGAGGTAAAGACATTTCTGAGTTTCAGACATATAAATTACATACACAGATAGATTTTTAATTCTAAAATTTTAGCACTGGATCAAGAATAAGCATAGACATACAAAACTCACAATTTTGGATCAAAGAGCTCTTCTTTTCCCAGTGGATATGAATTCTCAATTTCAGCTTAAAATAGACAAATAGACACAGAAACAAAAGAGATGAATAAACCAGATTCTCTGTTGCATTTCACCCAACAGAAACAAGATCTCTATGAACCATCAATCCATTTACAGATTGTCAAATGGTTAGACCATGACATCAAAACTAACAGCACCAGAATTAAGTGAGTACTCAAAAACAATCAAAACCAAATCCTCGCCATGTTACTGATAGAAAAGAATTCAGAACAGAGGATCAGGAGTCAGACACACCACTAGGTCTCCAGATAACCAGTCAAAAACTGAACACAGAGGTCTCTGAGAGGCCCCATTTTGGAAACAGAGTTAACAGGGATCTAAAGGTGAGGTCCAATTTTATCTGCGTCATAGCACCAAACTATCAAAGGCAAAAATGCACCAGTTAAGGAGATGATCTTATTCATACTTTTGTAATTGAAAGGACATTCACTAATGAGAAAATAAATCACTTCAATGAAATTAAAGGAGGCCTAGGAGAGGCAAGTTAACAATGCAGTCATCCAGGAGTCTTATAAGACAGATGAGAGAGATGAAGATGGATCTTATCTGAGTCATTGAGAAAAAGTGGAGAAGGGTATTATTTTGGCACACAGGAGAGCAAAATGTCCTTTGAGGATCTGTCACTTTTCAAAAAAAAGCGGGGGTTGAGAATTTCTTTCTTTCTTTCTTTCTTTCTTTCTTTCTTTCTTTCTTTCTTTCTTTCTTTCTTTTTTTTTTCTTTTTTTGCAAGAGAGACAGAGATGAAGGACAGATGGGAATAGACAGACAGGGAGAGAGATAAGAAGCATCAATTCTTCGTTTTGGCATCTTTGTTGTTCATTGATTGCTTTCTCATATGTGCTTTAACCAAGGGGCTACAGTGGAACCAGTGACCCCTTGCTCAAGCCAGCAACCTTGGGTTCAAACCAACAACCTTGGGCTTCAAACCAGAAACCTTTGGGCTCAAGCCAGTGACCATGGGGTCATGTCTATGATCCTACATTCAAGCCAGTGACCATGTGCTCAAGCTTGGAAGCCCACACTCAAGCCAGTGACCTCAGGGTTTCCAACCTGGATCTTCTGCATCCAAGGCCAATGCTCTATCCACTGCACCACTGTCCAATCAGGCTACGGCAAGGATTTCTTTACCTTGCTGTTTTCCAAGAGTAGATGGCTCAGGTAAAGTTTAACATTGTCAAAGATCAGCTTATGAGAAGAATAAGACAATATGATGAGCAAATATAGTGCTGTATCCTAGATTGGATCCTAGAAGAGATGAATTACATAAATGAAAATAATGTGAAATCCAAATAAAGTTCATAGAAATATACTGATGCTTATTTCTCTCTTTTGAAAAATGTGCATGGTGATGAAAATATAATATGGAAAAATCAGTGAAAGTCATATAGGAACTCTCTCTACTATCTTTTAACATTTTCTATAAATCTAAAGGTTTCCAAATTTAGAGCATAATGAAATACCACTACACACCAACCTGAATGACTAAAATACAAAAGACTGACACTCCTAACTGTTGATGAGAACACAGAGCAAAAAGAGCCCTCAGAGACGTTAGTTTAGGAGTAAATTTGTCCAACTACTTTTTAAAAAAATATGGCAATATTTTTCAAAATTGAAAAAAAAGCATTAAGTTGAAAATATAAGTACCATTTGACCCAGAATTTCTACCTCTGGTATATAGTCAACAGAAAATTGTGTACTTGTACCTCAAAAAATATATATGGTAATGTTCACAGCACCTTTTCTATTAACATTAAAAAAATCTTACTTTTAGTTTTGAAGATTTTTTTTTCTCTTTTCAGCCTTATTGGGGATAATTGACAAATAAGAATTGTGTATATGTAAGGTGTGCAACTTGACATTTTGATAGATGTATATTGTGAAATGATCACCGTAATCAAGCTAATGAACATATTCATCACCAGACATAATTACAATTTTTTCTCTTCGTATTTTATGTCTTTTGCCTTTGCCTTTTCAACTTTAATCTCATTGAACAAGTCCCCGTGTTCCCAGCCCCCATCCTCTTATAACCATCATTTTATTTTCTACTTGTACACCTTTGACTATTTTAGATGCCTTACATAAATAAGTGGAATCATGCAGTATTTGTTCTTCTGTGGCTGACTTATTTCACTTAGCATAATGTCGTCCAGATTCAACCACTTTGTCGCCATAGAGCTTTATTTGTAATAGCTGGAAACAAACCAAGAGTCCATTTACAATAGAGTAAACAAATACATTGTGATAAGTTATTTTCATGGAATATCATACTCAATAAAAATAGCTGGACCACAGCTCTATGCAGTGACACAAATAACTCTCATTTAGCTTTTGAGTCAGAGAAGCTAGGCATAAATAAATATATACTAAGTGGGTCTGTTTTTAGAAAGTTTAAAACAAGATTAGTCTATAGAATGAAATGTATGAATAGTGTTTCTGTGGGTTCTGTGTGCTTGGGCAAAGAAGAATGTGACATAGAAACCAAGGACTGGTTTGTGCAGAATTCTTGGTTATGCTTCTTTCTCTTAAATGCCAATGAGTCATTGCTGCTTTCTCAAATGAAAGCAAAATCTTTTAGCTCAATCACAGTCATATGTGTTTTTTAAAAATGTATTTATTAAGCTTAGAGAGAAAGGAAGAGAGAAAGAAACAGGAAAATCGATCTGTTTTTGTATGTGTCCTGACCAGCGATCAAACCCATGACATTTGTGTATCAGGATGATGCTCTAACCAACAGAACTATCCGGCCAGGGTCAAGGCATATCTTAAGACGAGAACAAAGTTAGCAAATAAGATCATGAAACAGGAATGGAATCTAGTTTATTAGGAAATCAAGTTTCAATCATACAGGACTGAGCACTCTGACTCAGAGGTTAGAGCTTCTTTATGCAAGTTCAGCTCACACCCATCAAGAGTAATAAAAGATATTTGAATTCAAGGAAAACACTTTGGATATTGTGCTGTATCTTACTGTTACCTGATTATTATGAATGAGGCATAGGTGCATAAGAAGCTCTAATTAAGAGGATTTGGAGAGAAATTAAAGCTGTATATTGTAATCTTGAGAAGAGAAAACACATTATCCCAAAAATCCATCCCCAAAAACCTCCATACCCACATAAGTAAAACACACAAGGTTGGCATTTTTCTTCAAGAATCCCAGAAGGCATCTTCATTTGCCCTTTATCTTATTAAGTGAGTCTTTAATAATGAAGAAAATGACTCTTGTTTCTGGTATTAAACAGACAGCACTGAGAAAGCATCCCAGGATACTTCTGAGAGTCAGCTGTTAGTTTGGTGAAACTTATAAAATTAATTCATACAAATAATTAACACTGAGTGAAAAAGTGCTATGAATCTAGATTTCATTTTTTTATTAAATTTATTGGGGTGACATTGGTTAATAAGATCATATAGGTTTCAAGCATACATTTCTATGATACACAATCTTATATTGCACTATATGCCTCACCCACAGTCATATCATGTTCCATCACTATATATAGCCATCATCCCCTTTACCTTTTACTAGCCCTGATCCCCTTCCCTCTGGCAACCACCATACTGTTGTCTATGTCTTTAGGCTTCAGTTTTATATCCCATATATGAATGAAATCACATTCTTCTTAGCTTTTTCTGGCTGACTTATTTCACTTAGCCTAATATTCTCAAGGTTCATCCATGTTGTTGCAAATGGCAGTTGTTCATCTTTTCTTATGTCTTAGGAGTAAGTATTCCGTAGTATGTATGCACCACATTTTCTTTATCTAGTCCTCTATTGAAGGATACTTCCACTGTCTTTATGTCTTGGCCACCATGAATAATGTTACAATGAGTATAAGGGCACATATATCTTTGTGAATTAATGTTTTTTAATTTTTCAGGAAGATATCCAGAAGAATTTCTGGATTATGTGGTAACTCTATCCTTAATTTTTTTAGGAATCACTGTAGTGTTTTCCATAGTGGCTATCCAGTTGACATTCTCACCAGCAATAAATGAAGGTTCCTTTTTCTCCACAGCCTCTCCAACACTTGCTATTTATTACCTGTCTTGTGGATAATAGCCATTCTAACAGGTGTGAGGTGGTATCTCATTATAGTTTTAATTTACATTTCCCTAATAGCTAGTGAAGTTGAACAGCTATTCATATATCTGTTGGCCAAATTTTATCCGATTTGTATGGTACCACAAAAGACCCCAAATAGCCAAAGCAATTCTAAGTAAAAAGAACAAAGCTGGAGGTATCACACTACCTGAATTTAAGTTATATTACAGAGCTAACAATATCAAAACAGCATGGTATTGATAAAGAAACAGACACACCACCAATGGAACAGAATTGAAAGCCCAGAAAACCCCATATATATGAGTGAATAATTTTTGACAGAGGAGCCAAAAACACACATGGAAAAAACAAAGCCTCTTCAAAAAATGGTGCTGGGAAAATTGAAAAGCCACATACAAAAGGGTGAAATTCTATTATGGTTTATTCCCTTTGCACAAAAGTTAGTTCAAAATGGATCAAAGACCTAAATATAAGATCTGAAATGATAAATTACATAGAAAAATATAAGTACTAAACTTATGGACCTTGGTTTTAGAGACCATTTTATAAATTTGACCCCAAAATCAAAGGAAGTAAAGGCAAGAATAAAGGGAGGGGACTATTTCAAACTAAAAAGCTACTTCACAGCAAAAGAAACTGACAACAAAACAGAAAGTCAACCAACAGAACAGGAGATGCTATTTTCAAACAACAGTTCCAACAAGGGGTTAATATGAAGAACTCATACAACTCAAGACTAAATAAACAATCCAATTAAAATTGGGCAGAGGATCTGAACAGACATCTCTCTCAAAAAAAGATATATAAATGGATTTTCTTTTTATTTTAAGATTAAATTGTGGTACATTTGAGAAAATGTACTTAATGATTTGAGGGTGGAGGAGTGAGAAACATTGACTGCTTGTTCCACTTATTTATGCATTCACTGGTTGATTCTGCATGTGCCCTGACTGAGGCTCAAACCCACAACCTTGGCATATTAGGATGACACTCTAACCAACTGCACTACCTGGCCAGGTCAAATGGATTTCCTTTTTGACTGTGATCTGGAGATTAGATGTGGAGTCCAAGTGTGCCATTTAAATGAGAAGATATAGGACAGAACACAAAATCTGACTTGAAAAGTGATGACTCAGACTGGGCTTGTATCAGTTGACTATGCACCAACAACAAGCAGAGCAAGGAGTAAAGATCAAATGTGTATTCAAGTGAGTAGGTGTGGCTTCTCATTGCTTCCCTAGTTTCCATGGAAGTTCTGTGGTCAATCCAGCCAATGCATAATATGGAACCTGCTGGGTAAGAGGAGCTCTGAGACCTGGACCTCTCTCTTTGGGCTGACGGACAATCACTTTAGCACACAAGCCTGTCCACCAATGAGTGAGGACATTTTCCTTCTGCTCAGGCTAGGAAAGGGCAGTACCAACACTGAAGTACACCTACTAGCACACAAGGAAATTCTTGTCCTGCTATAGCTGCATATTGCAGGGTTACTTACAGGAGGACTGGCCATAGTCTCCCAAATGTAGCAAAAGAGGAATTGCTTTGGAAGTTTAGCAAGTCAAAAGGAAAATAGCAAGAACCTACTAGCTTATGCACATGGTATTTTTACTATAGCAAGTTCTCTTTAGGCACTAAGTTCTACTTATTTACATGGCATGTGGTTGGCATTGTAACATTTACCTTTAAAGCACCCATTGGAAGGGAAGGTAAAAACTTTTGAAAAGAAAGAAAAGTACAAATATTAAGAATAGGACCAAAGCCTTAACTTTTAGGTAGGAATTAAAAGAGGAAACCATCATCTTTATTAGAAATTCCCATGAAAACATTAAACAGGTAGACAAAGCAACAGACATAAATAATCACCCTAAAATAATTCTTATAAAGAAAGTATACAGAAAATGACTGAATAGTTTCTGTCATCATTGAAGGTCAAACTAGAACAGGATTATTGACATTTGCGTGTGGATTATTTTTTGCTGTGAAGAGTTGTTCTGTGCATTAAAGGATGCTTATCAGTATCCTTGTACTCTCACAAGATGCTAACAATGACATTCCCTCATCATGGCCATCAGAACGGTCTCCAGATATTGCCTGAGAACACTCAGAACAGAGAGCTCATAGAAGTCACCCACTGCATGGGTAGGTGGACGGAGTTGTCAAAATATAGGTGGGGATGAAGAAGAAGGGGGGGGGTAGGAGCAGAAACCCAGGGATGATAAAACCCAGGCAAAATTAATTTCAGCTGGAAACCACTGAACTAGAGGAATTATCAGGGAGAATTGAGGACAGTGGTGATTAACTCTTAAAAAGAATATCAAACAGAGAATGGAAAATAAACATTCCTAACAATGGGTTACTTAGCCTCCAACAAACTACAGCTCCACCTAAAAGAAGGATGATAGGAAATTAAAATCTCTTTTAGCACCAATGAGGTTAAAGAGCTGTACTGCCAATGAAAAGCTTCCATTTACTGAGACTGGTAGAGCTAACACTATACATATTTTTAATAGTTAAACAACATTACAAATTAAAGAAAGAGAAAATCCCAAGGTAATAACCTTAGAAATATAACTTTGTTAGGGCTAATTATAATAAGACTTTCCTTTTCAGAAGCAACCTTTTCAATGACAGGCCAATTTGGCTACTTAATTATCATATTTATTGTAGACTTTTTAAATGAAGGAAACTTACTTTACAGGTTTTGTGGTTTGCATAAAGAAAGATCACTAACAAATCAAGCCCAAATTGCCAAACTCTTACACAATACTTCTATGCTATTATCTGTGAATGCTTCATATGGAATTTATTTACACTACAAGTTGTATCATCAATTCAACTCAGTTTATCCAGGGATACCAGCCTTGTGGGGATAAAGAGATGCTTGAGGCAGTCTCCTTGCCTTCGATGAACTTGTTATCTTGTGATTAATATAGAAGTACTTTGAAATAAATGATGGTGATAGCTGTCCTAATGAAATTAATAAGTTACAAACAAGGAATGTAAATGACTGTGGAAATGACTAAATAAATATTTAGTTTCAACTGACTGAGGTTGCAGGTATGGGACTCAGGGAGGTAGAGAGTTGGATACTATTTAATGTAGATTTGGACCTGAGTGTTAAATTGCTAAGAGTTCAACAGTTCCTGTTGGAGGATGAGCATGAAATGATAGTACAGGTGGAAGGATCAGGAATGTCAAAAGTTAAGACATAAGGAGTGATGAACTAATCTATTATGAGCGGAATGTAGAATGTGTGATAACATGGGTGAAAATGCTAGCAAACTAGACTGTGGTTAGTTGTGGAGAGCATGGAATGCCAGTGTAAAGTATGGAGGGTGATGATTCAAAACTTCTGCTGTTTACTTCAGGTATTTGGGTTTTAAATTATAGGCTGCTCTTATTGCTTCCATTTCTAGACATTCTGATTGTAAATGAAGAGTGCATTGTTACAAAATTAACGTTAATAAGCTTTTCAAAAGCATAAATGCATCTGTGATGACTTGACTGGCTGGCAGCAGTTCCAGAGTTTATATTATAACAAAATGGCTTTTCAGGCTCAGTGTCAATGTTGAGTTTGTAGAGCAAACACACTATATTAATAGAATTATATTATAAATCCATTTGGAGTGCCTTTGAAAAAGATAGTGGAGATTAGAGAGTGACTAAAGTTTTCTGAAAATCAGATTTAGATACTAATATTATATTTGATTAATTACAAGCCAGTCGGTTAAGGATTAAAGAAAAAAAAATGTGTTTCGTTTATGCTTTATCCAGGTATGATGCAATAATTAGGTACCAAAACCCAAAATATTTATATACACAGAGAATAGAAGAAAAAAACCCTTTGGATGTTATAAAGAACCTTCTGGAAAGTGCCCATTAGATAATAGGACAGCAAGGGCAAATACGTTATGTTATACATACTGTGCAGCCTTCAAATAAGTAAGCATCCCTTAGTTAACCATTAAACATTTTACCTGCCCCAGCAAGTTCTGTCCTTTATAGTTAAGAATTGAGGTCATAACATTATGTCAAATAAATAAAAATAAAAAAAACTCACAGTTTTATCAGAAACCTTCTCACTTAGCAACTCACCTCTGAATACTCCTTTGGAAAGAGAGTTTCACCTATTCCCAAACAGTCTGAATAATCAGTCAGCTAAGAAAACAAAAACACCTTTGTAAAAGGTGCCATAAAATACATATAGTTATGCAGATTTCATTATCATTGCCCGTGGTTTATTAATAGCATATTTCTTAGACAATCCCTGTATCCAAAATCTAGACTAAAGGTGAAAGTCTACTTGAATTTTTTAATAGAACACAGCATCTCAACCTACAGTCATAGTTTATAAAGTTTTGACCAAGCCACTTAGTGATTTTTAATTAAATGATGAAAACATGCTTATTGTTGTTATATTTGTTTATTTTACTTCAAATCATTCTGTGGCTTCTGCTGAAGTATGATTGGAATAGCATCCCATACTAAGTGATGTAGTGTGTCCCATTTAATTGTGGACCTGTATCTGTATTAAGTCTTGCCTTCTTTTTGAAGTTTTATACTACAGTGCCTAGCTCACAGAAGCTAGTAACACTCTACAAAGGTCAACTTTCTGTTCAAATGGATGAGAACTATATTGAAAATTAATGAAGTAAATCCCTGTATAACCTTCACTAATGACATAGGAGAATTGTCCTTTGGCCTGCGTATTGGTGCTCAGAAAATAGGTTTGCCAATTCATTATGAAGATAGTTCTTAGTTGTAATTCCTTCTCTCTTGTCTACTCCTATTCATTCCAGTGTATATACATATTTGGTTATAATTTGTGTAATATAAAATGTCCACCTCCAGGTGAAACAATTCAGTAGACTAGAGATCCAGTATGCTTGGTAAGGTAGTGATCTTTGGTTGTGTACTGTAGAAAGTTGCTTAACTTCTCTGAGTTTTTGTTTCCTGGTTTATGCAAATTGTAATTACAGCAACTATAAGCCAGTGTTTAGAGGGAATGTACCCACAGACCTGGTCCATGGTAGGTGCTCGGGTATTGACAGCTATTGCTGCTGCTGCTGTCATTGTTAGGACATGGGGAGAACTGAGCAGGAAGAAGTCAACAGTGACAGATCTGAATTCAGTGTCCTTATACCCAGGGGCAGCAGAGGCCAGCAGAGGACACTTGAGTGGAGAGCCCTCGGAAGCCACTCTTCTACACATGGGTGGAGTTGTTAAAGTGGAAACAGGGAAGAAGAGCAAAGAAGGGGCAGGAGCAGAACTCCTGAGATGATGGGGGTGGAAATGTAACAGTACAGAGGAAGATCAAATCAACATCAAGAATGGAGTTGGGTGTGACACTCAGCAACTGAGGACATTAAAAAGACAAGTCTTCCTTAGCAGAATCAGAAAATATGGAATACAGCAATAATAACACTAACTCCTCACATAGGGATGTCACAGGTTACCAAGCACAGTCACATCCATATCCATAACTTATGGTGCAGTAAACCCATCACCAAACCCATGTAATAGCCTAAGTCTCACTGTTCGGAAAGTATAGAACCCTTCAAACCCCACTGAAACATAAATTTGTAACCTTCATGTTTTAGAAATCAACTCACTATATTTCTACCATATGTTAGAAAACAGAAGCATATAATTGCCCAGACCTCCAACTTGTGGGAAAATGACTCAATAAATAGCTCTCACATGTTCTCTGAGAGAGCCTAGAAGTAGTATGTCCCCTTGCTAAGTATTGCTGCACCTGATGGTCACTCACTCATCAATGCCTGAGCAATTGTAAACCCTAATACTGGATGGCTCACTGCTGGACCCGGGCCAGCAGGAAGTGCCAGAGAGGTTAATATAGTGTGCTGAGAGGTACTTCCCCAAGGCTACCAATGCTGACTCTTCAATGGTTGCTAAGGAGGAGAAATAGCCTCTTCACTGCCAGGCAGGCTTCGACTGAGAAAATTGAGCTCTTGGTCATCCAGGCATTTTAATGGACTCTATGAATCACTGATCAGCTAAGAAAGAATGTGAAAGAACCCTGGGTCCAGAGTCTGCTGATTGACTCTTTCAACAAAGACAAATAGAGAGCCAGTCACTCTTGATGAAGCAGGCCATCACCGAGATCCTTCCTGCTAGCTCCGGCCTCGCTGTTTCTGTCCCTGGAGGACCTCGGCGATAAAAGCTGCCATAAACCACAGTTCCTTACAGACAGCAAGAGAGAGTAGAGGGGGGAGAGGATGGACTGAATCGCCCTATGTCCTTAAGAAAACCTCAGCCTTGGCTCAGAGCAAATGAGAGGAGTGGGACCGCCGTTTTTTAGAAGCGACATCAAAATGATTGAGACGTAGTACAAATTAGAAATGAGGATCTTTGCCTTGGAAAGAAAATTAAAGTTCATTACTCTACCCACCCCCAAACCATTTCATACATGTTGAAATTTGAGGCTGGAGGGAAGAAAAAGTGCCCACGGTCAGATTATTTATTGAAGGCAGGGTTGGAACTAGATCCTGTGGCTGTGTCCTCCCAGTCAGTGTGGACTGTACCAGGTGGCCATGTGGTGTGGACTGGACAGAAAGCAGAATTTTTCACAAGCATGTGTGAGGAGTCAAAGCATCAGCTGACTAGATGCTGATGACTTCACAGATAATGCACACTTGGAGGCTATAATTTAGTTCAAATATTGGCCTTGCTGCTTCTGCCTACTTTAGCCATAAGAAATCACTTAACTGCAGCTTAGTTTCCTATCCATGAAATGAAAATAACAAAATTTTTGAGTTCTTGTCAGAATTCAAGAAGATAATGCACCTAGCACAATGTCAAATATATGATAGATCATCAACAAAGCATAGAAGTTTAAAAAATGGATTCTGGGGTCAAGATACCTGAGTTTGAAGATGAGTTACAGTTACAATATATAATCTGTGTTTGGGTAAAATTGTTACCCTCTCTACCCTCTCTAACTACTTTCTCAATTCTAAAATAGACATGATAATACTAGTTACTCCCTCATCAAACTCATTTGAAAATTAAATGAGAAAATACATATAAGGTACCTCCTGATATATGTAGAACATGGTAGATGCTCAATAAATATTGCATGTTATATTCCCTTTCTTACCGTCTTCCTCCTTCCATCTGCCTTCATATCAGGGGTGACTTCCCACCACTCATACATCATTTGCTCCATAAAATTCTCTGGTCTTGAATAATCCTGTTATACCAGTGATCTCTCACTCTATTCTTCTCTTGTAACCCACACCCTCAGTTCCAATTTGTACTAGATTATTTTCTGAATGCAATTAGTTTCTAAAAGTTTTTGTTCCAAATTCTACCTCTTTAATCACAACCTCATTTTTACCCATCCACTATTTTTTTTTTTTGTATTTTTCTGAAGTTAGAAGCAGGGAGGTAGTTAGACTCTCACATGCACCCAAACAAAATCCACCTGGCATGCCCACCAGGGGGTGATACTCTGCCCATCTGGGGCTTGGCGCTAGAGACCATGAGCTGTCCTCAGCACCCAAGCTGACTTTGCTCCCATGGAACTTTGGCTGCAGGAGGAGAAGAGAGAGACAGAGAGAAAGGAGAGGGGGAAGGGTGAAGAAGCAGATGGATGCTTCTCCTGTGTACCCTGACCAGTAATCGAACCCAGGACTTCCACACACGAGGCCGACACTCTACCACAGAGCCAACCGGCCAGGGCCCCCCATCCACTCTTTACCCCCAACTTCCCTGCTCTCCATAAAGTTCTGCCAGGCCTCATAAAGAATAGGGTTTAGGAAAATAAGACCACCATTCAACAGACATGACTACCACCAGCTTCATCAGTTTTTATCTATTTAAACCTGTTGGTTCCTTTTAGATGCTCAGCATTAAAATTAGACCTACAGTTTGGTCAAGCACATTTGACAGGCCATGGCTGGTCAAAGTTGATGTGAGAGATTAGGAAAGCTTAATTCACTTATACACATTTTACTCATTGACTCTGTTAATACTCTCTTGGCAGGAGGAGGAACCTGAAATATTGAATGCAATCAAATCATTTAATGGCATGGTGTTGATAGCAGGAATGTTGTTGCTTTCATCCTTAGCCACACATAAAACCTGAGAAAATTTTTTGCCTGTGCCTTTATTCTAAGAATTTCTGATTTAATTGAGTTGGGATGAGGCCTGAGCAATACTGCTTTTCAGATGTCACCCTGGCAACTTTAATATTTATACAGAGTTGAGAACCACTGCAACAGAGAGAAGAAGAGGTTAGTATAATTTCCTCTCTCTAATACCAATAACTCAATTGTAGGAAACTTATTCTCCAGTGGCATGCTAACGCTGACTAGTTCATTAAAACTGATTGTTTACTTTAAGAAATTTAGCTAGCCAATTGGTTTACACTGGTAGATTGGAAGTGGTCATGTAGTATTTACACATTAGCAAATACAAATCAGAGTTCTTCCCTTGATTTCTATACATATACCCCAAAGCAGAATTACGAATGAATTTGTGCTTCTTTCTTTCTTTTTCCTTTTTCACTGGGGTAACATTGGTTAATAACATTATATATGAGTTTCATGTGTACAACATTACAACTCAATATCTGTATACATTACAGTGTGCTTGCACCTAAATGTCTCATTTCCATGCATCTTAAACTTTAATACACACACAAATAACTTTGAAATTTTGTTGAGAGTCTTCATGTTCCTTTTCCCCTGCTTGTTCTTGAATATGAAATTATATGTCATTAAAAGCACTCTCCTTTTTATAATGCTTCTGATGAAAGCTTTTCCCTATGATTCACCGTGAAATGTCTCTGCTTTCTCTTCTTTTAAACAAAAATAGCTGCCCAGGGTGAAGTCAATAAATACTTTCATAAATGGGAACTGACAGAGTTGAGGAGTGGGCCCACTTTCTCTGCAAATCTGTTTACTCTCATTTCCTCGTTGGTTTGGGAATTAATAGTTCTATTGATCTATTAGATCTGCTAATCTAATTTTCATGCGAGCAATCCTTCCAATACTACAACACAGGAGCTACTGTTTCCCATGTATTTTACTGCAAATGTGTAAAAGAAAATAAAACATCCAAGGCAGACATAATGCCACAGAATATCAAAGAACATGGCCTTAGAAGTTAACTAGCCTAAGTCCCTCGTTTTGCAAATGGCCCAATAAGCTCAGAGAGTTTAGGTGGTTTGCCTTTAGCTATACCTCCAGTCAGTGACAGAGCAGAATTATACATAGCTCAGGCCTCATCACTTTCAACCTGTTTCACTTTTTTTCTATGCCCTTGTGCTTCGATGTGTGGTCTGCCCACCAGCCACTTTGACATCACCTACGAATCTGTTAGAAATAGAGGACATGCTCCAGAACCTACTGGAAAATAATATGTATCTCAACAAGATCCCACATACATTAGTGTGCACGTTAAAGTTTAAGAAGCAGCAATCCATCTAGTAATTCCACTTCCGTGTGTGTTCTCAATGAAAGCAGCATCTCAAAGAGATATTTGTACATAGGGGTTCATGGCAGTATTATTTACAATAGCCAAAAAGTAGAAAGAACCCAAATATCCATTTATGAATGAGTAGATAAACAATATGTGGTATATACACACAATGAAATATTACTCAGTCTTAAAATAGAGGAAAATTCTGATGCATGCTATAATATGAATGAAGCTTGAGGATATTATTCTGTGTAAGATAAGCCAGTCACAAAAAGACAAATACTGTATGATTTCTATGAGAGAATTAAAATCAAATTCATAAAGATGAAAAATGGAATGGTAGTGGCCAGGGTCCAGTGGGAGGGAAAAATGCAGAATTGTGGTTTAATGAGTATATAGCTTCAGTTTTACAAGATAAGAGTTCTGCAGATTGGTTACACAACTATGTGAAAGTACTTAACACTAGTAAACTGTACAGTTAAAATGGTTAAGATGGTAAATCTTTTTTTATTTTATTTTTTGACAGAGACAGAGAGTCAGAAAGAGGGACAGATAGGGACAGACAGACAGGAAGGGAGAAAGACGAGAAGCATCAATTCTTTGTTGTGGCATCTTAGTTGTTCATTGATTGTCTTCTCGTATGTACCTTGACTGGGTAGCTACAGCAGAGCAATTGACCCCTTGGGCTCAGGCCAGCGACCTTGGGCTTCAAGCTAGCAACCATGGGGTCATGTCTATGATCCCACACTTAAGCCAGTGACCCCATGCTCAAACCAGTGAGCCTGCGCTTTAGTTGGCAACTTCGGGGTTTTGAAACTGGCTCCTCCATGTCCCAGTCCAATGCTCTATCCACTGCAACACCACCTGGTCAGGCAAGATGGTAAATCTTATGTTAAATATATTTCACCATAATTTTTTTAAATCTTCACTTAAACAAACAAACAAAAAAGCAGTAGTCCATACCTATTTGATTCTCGTTTTTGGAAGTTTTCATTCAACAACTGAAGATGTCAAGTGGTGATAAAACCAAGTAGAAGGACTTTGGTAATGAGTTGAATAAAAACATTTTTTATTTATTTAAAATTATTTTGACTAGGCTTTCTGCTGGTTCAGAATCTTCACAAAAACCTTCACTTAATTATTTATTCCTCATGTCATGAAATAGGGGGCCGACTTGTCCTAGGACTCCTACTGTTAACATGGGAGGTCCCAGGTCTCAGGAAACCCCTCAGTCCTAAGCATATCAGGAGAGTCGGCCACTCTATTTATTAACACATCCTAGAGAGTTTCGCAGCAGCTAGGTAGAGCCAAGATTCAAACTCAGAAGTGATGACAAAAGAATCAAAAGAACTCCAAGCAATTGAATAAGAAAAAGAGTGGTGCCCTGGCCGGTTGGCTCAGTGGTAGAGCGTCGGCCTGGCGTGCAGAAGACCGGGGTTCGATTCCCAGCCAGGGCACACAGGAGAAGCGCCCATCTGCTTCTCCACTCCTCCCCCTCTCCTTCCTCTCTGTCTCTCTCTTCCCCTCCCGCAGCGAGGCTCCATTGGAGCAAGGATGGCCCGAGCGCTGGGGATGGCTCCTTGGCCTCTGCCCCAGGCGCTAGAGTGGCTCTGGTCGCGACAGAGCGATACCCCGGAGGGGCAGAGCATCGCCCCCTGGTGGGCAGAGCGTCGCCCCTGGTAGGCGTGCCGGGTGGATCCCGGTCGGGCGCATGCGGGAGTCTGTCTGACTGTCTATCCCCGTTTCCAGCTTTGGAAAAATACAAAAAAAAAAGAAAAAGAAAAAGAGTGGTGTGACCGCAAAAACTCTGGGTTGATGTCACTATATCACAATAAAATATTATTGTGATATCTCTTATTAGAGTGGGTTCAGATTTAAAAGTAATTAATCAGACTTGTCAAACATTCTTAGCTAACTGGCTTTTCTGTCCCTATGAAAGATGTCATTGTAACCATTAATATTCTGGAGAGTTTGCAAGATGCTATTCTTCTAAAACAAATTTCTCATTTGTGTGCTGTGTTTAGAATGATTGTGGGGCACAGAGAAGAAAAAACAGGCAATGACCCTTAGCATGAAGTTTCATCAGGGCTGTAGTCAATACCTGCCCAAACGCTTCTTAATAAAGGGCTTTGCAGTGGGGGAATTTAGGTTTTAAAAATCACTTTTAAAAAAATCCTTGCAGCTGCTTGCAACATTCAAAATATAGGCTAACAATTGGAGGGGCAAAGATGTTTGGATTGCAGTCAAAGAATGTAGTCAGAGACCCTATTTGATTTTTCCCTCATTTATTGGCGAGGTAGTGGAGATGGTCAAGGGGAACAAGTAAGCCAGAGGAGTGGGGTTTGCCTTATTTTTCTAATAATCCATTTGAGCTGAGAAGTCTCAGACTAATTCATACATCTGCTTTACCTCTATCTTTGGCAGTCTCAGCTGCCAAAATAGAGGAATTATTAAAACAAAAGGGCTGAAAAAACAATGGGAAGAGAGGAGAATGCTCCACTCTCAGGAAAAAACAAAATGAAGAGTACTGGCCAGAAAGCACCCAAGAAAGAGAGACTGCCTGAGCCTCAATATAGTTTAAAAAGGGACAGGAAATGGATTCCCTGTGTTACACTATAGATCAGGGAGACACTCTGATGATGCTGTAAGGGCTGAGGAAGCTGGCCGCTGGCCTTGAGGCTTAGAATGCTGTTCACTGTTTACTCCCTGAGGTTAATAACCAAGCCCTTAAGTCAGGGGTCCCCAAACTTTTTACACAGGAGGCCAGTTTACCATCCCTCAGACCGTTGGAGGGCCGTACTATAAAAAAAACTATGAACAAATCCCTATGCACACTGCACATATCTTATTTTAAAGTAAAAAAACAAAACAGGAAGAAATACAATATTTAAAATAACAAACAAGTAAATTTAAATCAACAAACTGACCAGTATTTCAATGGGAACTATGCTCCTCTCACTGACCACCTATGAAAGAGGTGCCCCTTCCGGAAGTGCGGCGGGGGCCAGATAAATGGCCTCAGGGGGCCGCATGTGGCCCGCGGGCTGTAGTTTAGGGACCCCTGCTTAAGTTGGGCAGAGGGAGGAACGCTGGTGAGAACAGGTACTGCTCCACTGCCGTCTCTGGTACTCGGGTGGATGGAAGGCTGAGAGAGGAATATTCAGGTATTGAAAAGGAAATGTAGTTCTTAGAGCAAGAGCTGCCCTTGAATGAAACTAGGAAGCAACCCAGATGATTTAACGCAAGGCATCCATCCCCCTTGTAGGTCCACTGAACAGTACTCTTTTCTGTTCAGAGACCAACCCTTCCAAAACGAGTGCACTCAAGCAATGGTAGAACAGAACTACTCTCAACATTTATCCTGTAGAACAAATCTGACGATGGATGTTTACGTGACTGCCCTCCAAGGCTACTCCGAAGTGCGTGTGTGAACAAATTCACTCCTGCAAAACAGGATGCAAATGAGTGAGAGTGACGTTACATGAATATATGTTGATTTCCCTCAAATTTATTACGTGACAACCAAAAAAGGCAACTTAGCAGCAAATCTCAATTCTTTATCAAGTCAAAAATGACTGCTCTCATACAAAGATCTGTATGTTTATAGCATAATTATTCTCAATAGCCAACAAGTGGAAACGATCCAAATGTCCATCAACTGATGAATGGATAGACATATGGTACAGCCATTCATCTTATTCAGCAATAAAAAGGAAGTACTGCGAACGAATGAACCTCAGAAACATTATGCTAAATTGAAGAAGCCAGACACAAAAGAACATTTAATTTATATAAAATGTCAAGAAAAAGGAAATATATAAAGGCAAAAGGGAGATTAGTAGTTGTCCTAAGGCTGACAGTGAGAATGAGGAATGAGTGTAAATGGGCCTGAGGTTTCTTTTTAGGTTAATGGAAATATTCTAAAATTAGATTTTGGTGATGTTTGTACAATTCTGTTAAATACTAAAATTCATTGGCATGGACACTTAAAATGGGTGAATTTTATTCTAAATAAATTATATCTTCATAAATTTACTTGGAAAAATAAAAGGAATGGTTCATGTCATCCCTCATCACTGATAGAGACTGGCCTTGCATATTGCTGCCAGAATCTCCTGCCTCCAAAGCTGTTCTCTGGCAACTCCTGGTACTTAGCTCAGGATTGAAAAATGTGCCCAGTGACTCCTCCTTTGTTGATGGAAGTGTGGCACCACCCCTGTGGCACACTGTCACATTTTTATAAATATAATCAACCCTATTTCATTTGTAGGATTGCTTCAGTATAAATGGTCTGTCCTAGCAGCAGAGAAACCAGAAGTTGTTGTGCACAACTTGGTCTCATAAACAAAGCACAGGAAACAGAAGGTAAACTGTGTTGTCATGATCTTAGCCGTAGTGTATCCTTGGGGCATTTCCCCCCAGAGGGAAAAAAAAAGAATAATGATAATGCTTTCTATATGTTGAATATTTTATAAGTATGAAATGAGAATAGAAAGGTGATATTTCCTATCGACACTCGATATAAATAATATTGTATTGCAAATGACTTGCAAACTCAGTTTTAACAAATTCTTGTTACCATATTCTGAAAAAATGTGATAAACAGATTACAGGTCTATAATAAGTTTTGCAGTGGTACAATGCTATGAAACAAAGTTTAGCATGCTTAAATTTTACTCAGCCCTGGCTGGGTAGTTCAGTTGGTTGGAGCATCATCCAAACTCATCAAGATTACAGGTTTGGCCCTGGCCGGTTGGCTCAGCGGTAGAGCGTCGGCCTAGCGTGCGGAGGACCCGGGTTCGATTCCCGGCCAGGGCACACAGGAGAAGCGCCCATTTGCTTCTCCACCCCTCCGCCGCGCTTTCCTCTCTGTCTCTCTCTTCCCCTCCCGCAGCCAAGGCTCCATTGGAGCAAAGATGGCTCGGGCGCTGGGGATGGCTCTGTGGCCTCTGCCTCAGGCGCTAGAGTGGCTCTGGTCGCAACATGGCGACGCCCAGGATGGGCAGAGCATCGCCCCCTGGTGGGCAGAGCGTCGCCCCTGGTGGGCGTGCCGGGTGGATCCCGGTCGGGCGCATGCGGGAGTCTGTCTGACTGTCTCTCCCCGTTTCCAGCTTCAGAGAAATGAAAAAAAAAAAAAAAAAAGATTACAGGTTTAATCCCCAGGTTTACATAACGTGAGTCAACCAATGAATGTTATATTAATAAGAGAAGCAACAAATCAGAAGCAACAGGCACAGTGTTTCCCTCTCTCTCTCTCTCTCTCTCTCTCTCTCTAGTAGTCAACCTTTTTATACCTACCACCCACTTTTTTTTTTTTTTTAAATAAATTTTTATTGATGTTAATGGGATGACATTAATAATTCAGGGTACATATATTCAAAGAAAACATGTCTAGGTTATTTTGTCATTAAATTATGTTGCATACCCCTCACACAGAGTCAGATTGTCCTCCGTCATCCTCTGTCTAGTTTTCTCTGTGCCCCTCCCCCTCCCCCTAACTCTCTCCCTCCCTCCCTCCTGCATCCTCCCTCCCCCCTCCCCTGGTAACCACCACTCTCTTGTCCATGTCTCTTAGTCTCCTTTTTATGTTCCACCAATGTATGGAATCATGTAGTTCTTGTTTTTTTCTGATTTACTTATTTCACTCCGTATAATGTTATCAAGATCCCACCATTTTGCTGTAAATGATCTGATGTCATCATTTCTTATGGCTGAGTAGTATTCCATAGTGTATATGTGCCACATCTTCTTTATCCAGTCTTCTATTGAAGGGCTTTTTGGTTGTTTCCATGTCTTGGCCACTGTGAACAGTGCTGCAATGAACATGGGGCTACATGTGTCTTTACGTATCAATGATTCTGAGGTTTTGGGATATATACCCAGTAGAGGGATTGCTGGGTCATAAGGTAGTTCTATTTGCAGTTTTTTGAGGAACCACCATACTTTCCTCCATAATGGTTGTACTACTTTACATTCCCACCAACAGTGTATGAGGGTTCCTTTTTCTCCACAGCCTCTCCAACATTTGCTATTGCCCATCTTGTTGATAATAGCTAATCTAACAGGGGTACCACCCACTTTTGTATCTCTGTTAGTAGTGAAATTTTCTAACCGCCCACTGGTTCCACAGTAATGGTGATTTATAAAGTAGGGAAGTAACTTTACTTTATAAAATTTATAAAGAAGAGTTACAGCAAGTTAAAGCATATAATAATAATTACTTACCAAGTACTTTATGTCAGATTTTTGTTAAGTTAGGCAGAATAAATCTTTATAAAACAAATTACTATAGTGAAATCTTTTTATTTCTACTTTGGTTGCTCCGCTACCGCCCACCATGAAAGCTGGAACGCCCACTAGTGGGCGGTAGGGACCAGGTTGACTACCACTGATATATGTATATATGTAATCAATCAATCAATAAATAAAACTTTTTAAATTACTAATGTCACATCTCTGATTACAATTTTTTTTTCATCAGGTTGGAAGAGAACTGTAATTCCCCCAGCTGAGTAAACAAAGGACTGTGATAAGCAGCTTGCTCCAAATCTCACAGACTCAGGCAGGCAGTTCAGGAAGGAGAGGCCTGGTCTCCCGACTCACTATCTTGTGCTCTATGTTATAACTCTAGTTCCTAGAACATGCAGAAAAGGTTACACACTGGATAAACGGGCACAGGTGAGGGGATTCCCCTCTGAGCACACCTCATAATCAGTTAGAAAGAATTCGAGTAGAAGTAACCATCATTTTGGGGACTGAATCCAGGCTATAAACAAGTTTGCTTGACCAGCATTGATTTTTTTTTTATTCAAATTGGTTGTCAGATTTCATGGCTTTTTGTTTGTTTGTTTGTTTGTTTGTTTGTTTTAAGAAAATTGGAACTTTGGCAATGGGGCCAGCATTTTTCTATAACTGCAGTCACTGGAGGTGATAATGACCGCCCTGTTTAGGGGGTGCGTTCCCTTCTCAGTGTGTATTCTCGCTAACACCTGCCATCATTTTGCACGTTAATTACCCAGACCTTTGTAAGCATTTGAGATGTGACACTGAGTTAGAGGTTCTGGGAATACTGGCTCCTAGATTATATATATCCAGGTAGAACTTTGGGGACAGATGTGTGGAGATTAGCAGTTGGCTGAGTTCTTAGTCTAAGTCAGGGGTCCCCAAACTACGGCCCGCGGGCCGCATGCGGCCCCCTGAGGCCATTTATCCGGCCCCCGCCACACTTCTGGAAGGGGCACCTCTTTCATTGGTGGTCAGTGAGAGGAGCATAGTTCCCATTGAAATACTGGTCAGTTTGTTGATTTAAATTTACTTGTTCTTTATTTTAAATATTGTATTTGTTCCCGTTTTTTTTTTTACTTTAAAATAAGATATGTGCAGTGTGCATAGGGATTTGTTCATAGTTTTTTTTTTATAGTCCGGCCCTCCAACAGTCTGAGGGACAGTGAACTGGCCCCCTGTGTAAAAAGTTTGGGGACCCCTGCTCTAAGTGGATATAATATATGCATTGGATGGTGATTGGGAATACATATCAGCAACAGATTTATTAGGGATATCTGGGAACTGACTTAGGAATTGTTGGGTTGTTTTCAAAGAGAGAGTACTGGATAGCTTAGGACAAGTTCATTCTCAACACTTGTAGGGCTCTGAGTAAGAATGCAAATAAAGGCCCATGCATTCTATGCCTAAATTTATAAAAATTTACAAACAAGCTAACAGACTATTAAATAAAATCTATATTCTACTGACAATGTGCCTACCTTACATTGTACCTAAATACATCCAGATGCCTTGGAGTTACAGACCAGAACAAGATAACATTTAAAGCTAGCCACAGGCCCCAACCTCACAACCAACCCTGTCTCCTTTTTGGGGCCATTCTCTATCAAGCAGCTTTATGCACATATGTGTAGACATCTAGTCATCATACCAAACTTGGCCTATACCCCTCCCTTCAAGCTTATTTATTCACTTGGCCACTCCTGGGCCTAAGGCAGCGGTTCTCAAACTTTTTGAAGTTGGGGTGCATTTAAAATCCTAGAAATAATTATAGGCACACTATATACAAATTTCTGAGAAATGTGTTATAATAATTAAGTCAAATATTAAAGAAAAAATATATAAAGTTCAAGCATGCTTTTATGATAATTAAATGAAATAAATACAACAAAATTAAATTTATTCTGACATTAAAAAAATTTTTGTTACATTTTTTGAGTTATGCTTTTCAGAATTCGTAAAAAAGAGGGGTTAAAAAATTAAAAAACAACAAAAAAGTTATCTTTTTATATATATAATACATTCTTAGTAAGATTTAGTAAATTCAGCAGGTCCCAGCGGGAATATGTTAAGTTTTTTCATTCATACATGTCATCTTAACTTTATACCAAACAAAGGATAGAAAAAACTTGCCTCCAGTTTTTCTGGGGAACATGGGGGGTACTGTGAACCAATGGTCCCCATCCTTTTTGGGCCATGGACCAGTTTAACGTCAGAAAATATTTTCACGGACCGGCCGTTAGGGTGGGACTGATAAATGTATCACGTGACCAAGACAAGCGTCAAGAGTGAGTCTTAGACAAATGTAAGAGAGGGAATTTGGTCATTTTTTAAAAATAAAACATTGTTCAGACTTAAATATAAATAAAATGGAAATAGTGTAAGATATTTATTCTTTCTCTGTGGACCAGTACCAAATGGCCCACGGACTGGCACTGGTTCACGGCCCAAGGATTGGGGACCATTGCTGTAAACAATCCAGCACCACAGCTTAACTGCCTTTTGCAACCTAATTAGGCAAGTGAGGTGGGGGGTTGAGCAGATTGTCAGCTTACAGCGAATTCCCTGCACCTCTGTCCCCCAAAAATCTAAACTCCAAAAACCCTGTTGGTGTTTTGGTCCCCAACAGGCACATATTTCTCTGAACACCATAGGGCACACCTGGAAATATTCCAGGGTGCACCAGTGTGCCCTGGCACACACTTTGAGAACCACTGGCCTAAGGAATCTCACACAGGTGGTTGGCAAGGTTTAATGAAACCATAGTCTTCGAACTAATTCAAGCCTATAGACTGACAGACTGTTTTTGTAATGGTCTTTAAGCTGAAAATGGTTTTAAAAGGGTTGTCAAAAAATACAAAGAAGAATATTTACAGAGACTCTATGTGGTCTGCAAAGACCAAATCATCTGACCCTTTACAGAAAAGCTTTGCCTAGCCCTATCTAATGCTTAGGGCACGGTTCCTTCTTCCTTTGATCTAAGACCCAGAACTTCCTAAAACTATCATATAGCAATTTAAAGTCTACAGGCCTCCTCCAAAATCCCCCAGTGACCCTGGAACCAGTTCTCTAATCCCACTTTTAGTGGGGCCCTCTAAATCAGAGAGGATTTGGATGGGGTTGAAGGTAAAGGCCATGGGCCAAATAATGCATACTGAACAACTTCTTCGTGTCAGGCATGCGCTAACTCGTGTGCTTACATTATCTTGTTCAACTGCTCGGGTCTCCAGTCAAGATAGAACCCTAAGTCATACAAACAAACCCAGTAAGTAAGGAGACATTAAAAAAAGGTCAGTATTCTTGCGTTTGCTGAAATTAACATTATTGTCAACAGCATCGTTTAATTTTAATTTGATGATGACAATGATGGAGAGGAGAGTTAGTCATCTAAAAACTAAGCGCAGTTCTAGTTAGGTGCAAAAATGACTCTTTCATTCCTTCCCACAGCAAAGGTACTAGAGAGCTTAACTGCTGCTCAAAAGTTGGGAGTTCAATAGCCTAGAGACCTCGGTGATTAAATTCCACCTTTGCTTCTCCTCTGTGCCTCTCTGAGGAGAGAGACAGATGGTGTGTCAGGCAACAGAGGATCCTGTGGAGATGAATACCTCTCGCTCTGGCTCAGAGGCAGCCGTATTTGAGGCCAATGGCCTAGAATGAAATCACTTACATTAGGAGGGGAGGCCTCAGGGAGTTGCCACATTGTGAAGCTGTGGAATCTCACTTTCCAAGCTGCCTCAGGTACAATGACCTGCTCTGTCCCTGCACCACACAAAGCACCACTTTCCCAAAGGGAAGAAGGCTTGTCCTCCTCACAGAAAAACATCATTTTCAGGTCTCTGAACTGCGTGAAGAAAAAAGAATCCTTGGAAAAAACTCACTCATGACCTTTGAGCTTTATCTGATTTTCTTATTCACAGTTATACAGATGGCTTTTATTTTTTTATGAGCAAAGGCAAAAACCTTACTGTAATTCAGTGGTTCTCAAACTTTTTGAAGTCGGGCACATTTAAAATCTTACAAATAATTGTAGGCGCACTGTATATAAATTTCTGAGAAATACGTTATAATAAAGTCAAATATTAAAGAAAAAAATATAAAGTCCAAGAGTGCTTTTATGGTAATTAAACAAAATAAATACAACAAAATTAAATTCTTTCTGGCATTAAAAAACTTTTATGTTACATTTTTTGAGTTATGCTTTTTAGAATTCATAAAAAAGAAGGGTTAAAAAAATTAAAAAATGACAAAAAAGTTTTTTTATATGTATAGATACATTCTTAGTGAGATTTAGTAAATTCAGCAGGTCCTAGCATGAATGTGTTAAGTTTTTTCATTCTTGTGTTTATGAGAAACATGTGCCTGATGTGTCCTAGTGATTTCTTCAATGTTTCGGCATATATTTGAAAGGCAAACTCTCATTTCCTCATCAATACGTGGAAGAATTTCTCTCTTTTTACTCTTAATTGTGTTGAGGGTAGAAAATCCTAATTCATATAAATAGGATGTTAAAAATTGTAGTAAAACGTTCAAAGCTTTTTTAGATATTGCCACATATTCTTCTTTTATAGAAATCCAAAAGGCTTCAAGAGACAATTCCTTATGTTTAATCATCAATCCAAATCCCCACCATACATATCATCTTAACTTTACACCAAACAAAGGTTGGAAGAAACTTGCCTCCAGTCTTTCCTGGGAACATGGGGGTAGTGTAAACAATCCAGCACCACAGCTTAACAGCCTTTTGCAACCTAATCAGGCAAGTGAGGTGGGGGGTTGGGTAGACTGTCAGCTTACAGCCAATTCCCCACACCTCTGTCCCCTAGAAATCTAAACTCCAAAAACCTTGTTGGTTTTTTGGTCCCCAATAGGCACATATTTCTCTGGAACACCATAGGGCACACCTGGAAATCTTCTAGGGCACACCAGTGCGCCCTGGCGCACACTTTGAGAACCACTGCTGTAATTAAATAAATTGAAGAGTAGGAGGTTAAGGTGTATAGGCTTTCCTCAGTAAGAAATAGCTTTATCTATGGCTAATACAGAAAACCTTGGCTGTAATCTAATAGAGAATTGGTGAAATATAATAAATGCACATATGCTCATCACCAGGATGGAATATGATTTTGTCATCATTATCATTGTTTCAAATTTTTTTAAAACAGGATAAATTAAACATTACTTTCAATTTCAATTACCCTCTTAAAGCACATCTCACAATCTCATCAAACCTGTTATCTGGTAAATTATATTAATATTCTTAATGCTGAATTATTGTTCCCTAGAGTAAATCTTGTTTGTTCAAATATGTGTATGTGTGTGTAAAAGAGAGAAAGAGAGAGACTGTGTTTAATTTTGTTTATAATATTGGACTGTAACCTGACAAGGTGGTGGCGCAGTGGATAGAGCATTGGACTGGGACACAGAGGACCCAAGTTCAAAACCCTGAGGTGGCCAGCTTGAGCACGATCTCATCCAGCTTGAGTACAGGCTCACCAGCCTGAGTGTGGGGATGCTGGCTTGAGCATGGGATCATAGATATGACCCCATGGTCACTGACTTGAGCCCAAGGTCACTGGCTTGAGCCCAAGGTTTCTGGTGTGAGCAAGGAGTCACTTGCTCTGCTGTAGCCCCCCCCCCACCCCGGTCAAGGCACATATGAGAAAGCAATCAATGAACAACTAAGGTGCCACAATGAAGAATTGATGCTGCTCATCTTTTCTCCCTTCCTGTCCATCTGTCTCTCTCTGTCTCTCCCTCTCTCTGACTCTCTCTGTCTCTGTCAATAATAATAATAATAATAATAATAATAATAATATTGGACTATAATAATAGCCTTAAAAATAAGTTAGGTAACTTACCTCCTTTATCTATTCTCTGAAACAGTTTGCATAAATTCCATTTAGATTTTAGAAAATTCACCTATACAATTATATTCGTAAGACTTCTTACTATTAATCTATTTTTTTTTCTTTTTTAAATGAGAGGAGGGGAGACAGTGAGACAGACTCCTGCATACTCCCTGACCGGGATCCACCTGGCAACCCCTATCTAGGGCTTATGCTTGAATCAACAAAACTATCCTTAGCACCTGAGGTTGACGCTCAGACCAGCTGAGCCATCCTCAGCACCCAGGGCCTATGCTGGAACCAATCAAACCACGGGCTGCGAGAGGGAAGAGTGAAAGAAGGAGGTGTGGGAGGAAAGAGAAGCAAGTGGTCACTTCTCATGTGTGCCCTAAGAATCGAACCTGGGAAGTCCCTACTCTGGGCCAGTGCTCTATCCATTGAGCAAGACAGCCAGGGCCTAATGCAATTTTTAAAAGCTTTTAATCTGTTGGTTTTAAAACATCATCTTTGGTCAGGTTTTTAATTTATACTTTCCAATTTCTTAGCAAAAGTTGTCTGTGGTGTTCTTTTAATAAATCTTAAAAATTCATCTGTTTTTGTAATACATTCACTTTCAGATTTCTTCCAGGGTTTATTTGTGATTTCTCTCCTTTTTCCAATTAATTCTGTCAGAAGTTTGATTTATTATTCAAATAACTAGCTTTTTATTTTGATATCTTCTTTCTCTTTAATTCTTCATTTCACTAATTTCTGTTTTTATCTTTTTTTCTATTATCTTTCTGTTTGCTCTAATTTTTTAAACTGCTTGACACGAGACTGTATCTCTTATTTGCACAATATTTTAAATGAAGCATCACAAAATTTTATATGTAATGACTGTGTTTTATTTAAAACTAAATATATTACCTATTCAATTATGACTACCTTTTTAACGTATGAGTTGTGTTGAAGTTTTCAAATAAATTTATTTTTTAAAACTTTTCAATTAATTTCTTATTTAATTATTTCTGCTGATTGAATGTACTCTATGATAACAGTTCTTTGGATTCTGTTGTGAGTTCCATTGTGCCATTATAGAAGGTCAATTTGGGAAACTGCTTTTTGTGTATGCTTGAAAATAATTTCGGTTCTCTATTTGTTTAATGCTAAGTTCTATATAGGTGCTGGATCAAGCTAATTAAATGCATTATTCATATTACTACAGTGCTACTTCTTCCCTGTATGAGCTACCTCTCAATTTCTGAACACCATGTAATAAAATCCACCTCTATAATTATATTAATATAGTAAATTGCATTGATTGATTTTCTATTGTTAGACTACTTTTGCATTCCTAGAGTAAATCCTATTAGGTCATGATTATCTCTTTTATTCTATTGACTAATGATTTGTTTAAGGTTTTTGTTTCTATGTGTATAAGAGAGATTAGCCTGTAAATTTCCTTTATTCTAATATCCTTATAATAAAATGATTTGGCAAATGTCCCCTCTTTTTAAGTTCCCTGGAAGATATTAAGTGAGATCATTATTTCTTAAGTAAATGTTTTGAAAATTTATCAAGAAAACCATTAGGGCCAGTAGTTTTCTTTGTGAGAAGGTTTTTGAAAGTCAGATTGCTTGATAGATATGAGGATTCAGCTGTCCTCTTTCTTCTTGGGTCAGTTTTGACAAGTTCTGTTTTTTAAAGAATTTGTACATTTTAATGAAATTGTTAAATTTGTATAAAGTTGTTTATAATATTATTTTTTAAATATTTATAAGATTTATAGCTATGTCCTCATTTATATTCCTGATATTGGTAACCTGCGTTTTCTTTTTCTTTTTTAAAATTTTTATTGAATTTATTGGAGTGACATTGGTTAATAAAATTATATAACTTCCAGGTGTACAATGCTGTACTACATCATCTGTATGCTGTATTGTGTGTTCATTGCCCACAGTCAAGTCTCCTCTGGCACCACTGGTCCCCCCTCCCCCCCTCTCCCTCCCCCCTCCTCTCCCCCCCCCCCTTTCCCTCCAGCAACCACCACACTGTGTCTATGAGCTGGTTTTGTTTTTTTCCTTAATCCTTTCACCTTTTTCACTCTGTCCCCCAAATACCCTCCCCTCTAACAGCTGTCAATCTGTTCTCTGTATTTTTCTTGACAAGCTTTGTTAAGTTTATAAGTTGCATTTATTATTTTTAATTTTTTTAATCAAAGAAATTTGTTGTTATTGGGGGTTTTTTAGATTTTATTTATTCATTTTTAGAAAGAAAGAAGAGCGAGAGAGAAAAGGTGGGAGGAGCAGGAAGCATCAACTCCCATATGTGTCTTGACCGGGCAAGCTCAGAGTTTCGAACTGGCAACCTCAGTGTTCCAGGTCGATGCTTCATCCACTGCGCCACCACAGGTCAGGCCTTATTTTTAATTTTATATTATTTACTTTGTGCCAGGCATTGTTCTGAGTGCTTTTTGTTTTGTTTTTAATTTCCTAGGGTATTTCTTAGGGTAACATTGGTTAATAAAACTATATAGGTTTCAAACATAAAATTCTTTTTTTTTTTTTTTTTTTTTTTTTTCTGAAGCTGGAAATGGGGAGAGACAGTCAGACAGACCCCGCATGCGCCCGACCGGGATCCACCCGGCACGCCCACCAGGGGGCGATGCTCTGCCCCTCCAGGGCATCGCTCTGCCGTGACTAGAGCCACTCTGGCGCCTGGGGCAGCGGCCAAGAAGCCATCCCCAGCGCCCGGGCCATCTTTGCTCCAATGGAGCCTTGGCTGCGGGAGGGGAAGAGAGAGACAGAGAGGAAGGGGGGGTGGAGAAGCAAATGGGCGCTTCTCCTATGTGCCCTGGCCAGGAATCGAACCCGGGTCCCCCGTACGCCAGGCCGATGCTCTACCGCTGAGCCAACAAATATAAAATTCTATACTACAGCCTGACCTGTGGTGGCGCAGTGGGGTAAGGCATCAATCTGGAACACTGAGGTCACAGGTTTGAAACCCTGGGCTTGCCTGGTCAGGGCATATATGGGAGTTGATGCTTCCTGCTCCTCCTTCTCTCTCTCTCTCTCTCTCTCTCTCTCTCTCTCTCTCTCTCCTCTCTGAAAATTGTATAAAGTCTTTTAAATTCTATACTACATCATCCGTATATTGTATTGTGTGTTCACCACTCCAAGTCAAGTTCTCCCTCCATCACATGTATCACCCTTTTACCGTCTTCTACCTCCCCCACTTTCCTTTTCCTCTTGGAATCACCATACTGTTTTCTGTGTCTATGAGGTTTTTTTCTTTTGCTTAATCCCTTCACCTAAAGGGCTTTGGCATTCTATTTCATTGATTAGTGCTGTTGTCTTTATTATTTCCTACCTTCATTTTCCCTTAGTTTTAATTTGTTGTTCTTTCTCAAGCTCAATAAATTAAAATATTAGTTTTCAATGTTTTTTTTAATCTGTGCATTAAAAGCCATAATTTCCCTCTAAACATTATTTTAACTTAATCACACAAGGTTAGATATATAGTACTAAATTTTCAGTATTACTCATCTTAGTTTTTATTTTTTAATTTTTGTTAAATTTATTGAGGTTATTAAGATTATATAGATTTCATAGAAATATACACTTAAAATATTTTTTTATTCCCATTGAGATTTTTCTCTTTAGAACATGAATTATTTAAAATTATATGACCTAATTTCCAAGTAAGTGGGAAATCATTTTTGTTATTGATACATAGCTTAATTTCACTGTTGTTTGAAAACATACTAATTTATTTTTAATTTGTTGAAATTGGTTTGACCTGTAGTGGTGCAGTGGATATAGCATCAACCTGGAACAGTGAGGTCACCAGTTTGAAACTCTGGGTTTGCCTGGTCAAGGCATATATGGTAGTTGATGCTTCCTGCTCATCTCCAATCCCCCCATCTCTAAAATAAATAAATTTTTAAAATGTAAAAAAAAAAAAAATTGGTGAGACTTGCTTTATAGCACAATATAATATATATTACCTTTTAAGTTAAAGTTTCATGTGCACCTGGAAAAATAATATCTATTCATTATTTGGGTGCAGTTTTTAAAAATGTCTATTTTGTCACATTAAGTAAATGTTGTTTAAGTCCTTTGTATTCTTACTATTTTTAAAGCTCTTTGTTCTATTAGTCATTAAGAAAAGAATGTTAAAAGTACCAATTATGGCCCTTGCAGGTGACTCGGTGGGTAAAGCGTTGTCCGGCAATTTAAGATCGTGGGTTCAACTCAAGTCAGGGCATAAGCAAGAAGCAATCAATGAATGCACAACTGACTGGAATAAGTTGATGCTCCTCTCTGTCTCCTCACTCTCTCTCTCTCAAATCAATGAAAAAAAATTTTTTTAAGTACCAACTATGATGATATATTTTCTCACTTATTTTTCTAGTAGTATCAAATTCTCCTTTATATATTTTAAAGTTATTTTATTAGGTATACACAAATTTTTACTTTTTTCTTGCCTTTTCCTGAGTCAAACTTCCAGTATGTACAATGTTAAGTGGGAGCAATGGTAGCATCATCTTTCTCTCGTTGGTATCTCAAGGGGAAAGTTTTTAATATTTCACTACTAAACTTGATGTTTGCAATAAGCATTTTATAAAATATTCCTTGTCAATTAAGGAAGTTGCCTTATATTTCTAGTTTGCTAAGGTTATCTTATGCATAAATGATAAATTTTATCTAATAATTTTCTACATCTCATAAAATCACATATTTTTTTATTTTCTATTAATGTGCCAAAGTATATTAATTGATATTTTTGTGTCCCATTACCCTTAATACTACCAAGAATAAGCTCTGCTTAATTATGATGGATACCTCTTTATAGAGTGCTTAGTTTAATTTACTAATTTTATTTTTTTAAGATTTCTATCTAGAGTGTGAATTTTTGTTCTCAGGATTTTTGTCTCATCTGTATTTTTCCTCTCTGGTAATATTTTCTGTTAGGTTCTTGAATAAAAGTTATGCAGTCCAGAGAAGATAAATGGTGATGGACTAAAACTTGACTTGGAGAGTGAACACACAATACAGTGTACAGGGATGTGTTACAGAAGTGAGCACCTGAAACCAGTATAATTATGTTATCCAGTGTCACCTCAATACATTCAATTTTTTTAAAAGAAAAAAAAAAAGAATAGAGAAGAATTCAACAGTTTTCAAATCTTTGGAAGAATTTTGTAAGGTTGATTTTTCTTCTTTAAATGTTTGGAAAAATTCACCAATGAAGCCATCTGAACCTGAGGATTTTCTTTTGGTGTAAGGTTTTAAAAATAGATCCCATTTGTTTAGCAGATCCAGGAATATCCAGGTATATTATTATTTCTTGACCAAAGTTGACAAGTTGTATTGATCAAGAAATTTTTCTATTTATCTAAATTGTCAAATATTGGCATAAAGTTGTTTGTAATATCTTCCTCTTTGTTACCTTCTTTTTTCCTCTTCCTTTGGGTTGAATTCGTTGTTTCATTTTCAAGATTTTTAAAACAGAAGCTTAGAATGTTAATTTAGAGACTTTCTTTCAAATACATGCATTTAACTTATAATTATCCCCATAAGTTTTTTTTGTTTGTTTGTTTGTTTGTTTGTTTCTTTTAGAGAGAGAGAGAGTCAGAGAGAGGGACAGACAGACAGGAAGGGAGAGAGATGAGAAGCATCAATCATCAGTTTTTCATTGTGACACCTTAGTTGTTCATTGATTGCTTTAACATATGTGCCTTGACCGTGGGCCTTTGGCAGACCAAGTAACCCCTTGTTTGAGCGAGCGACCTTGGGTCCAAGCTGGTGAGCTTTATTCAAACCAGATGAGCCCACGCTCAAGTTGGTGACCTCAGGGTCTCGAATCTGGGTCCTCCGCATCCCAGTCCGATGCTCTATCCACTGCACCACCGTCTGGTCAGGCAATCCGTAAGTTTTTATATGACATATCTTCATTATCTTCTAGTTAAAATATGTTCTTATTTTGTTTTTATTTCTTTTTTCTCTCACAGATTATTTTAAAATATGCTTTGTAATTAGCCATTTCTCAGTCTCTTTTTATGATTGAATTATGGCTGAATTCAATTGTAGTCCAAGATATAATTTGGAATAATTTCAAACATTTTAAATGTCTTTTCCTTTTTCTTTACATTTTATTTTATTAAATTTATGGTGGCCTGGCCTGTGGTGGTGCAGTGGATAAACTATCAACTTGGAAAGCTGAGTTCCCTGGTTTGAAACCCTGGGCTTGCCTGGTCAAGGCACATGTGGGAGTTGATACTTCCTGCTCCTCCCTCTACTTCTCTCTCTCTCTCTCTCTTCCTATCCCTCTCTCTCTCTCACCCTCTCTCTCTCAAAATGAATAAACAAAATTTTTTAAAAATATTTTTTAAAAAAATTTATTGTGGTGACAGTGCTAATGAGATTATATAAGTTTCAAATGTATAATTTTATAATACATCATCTATATATTGCATTATGTGCTCAGCATCCAAAGGCTCGTCTCCTTCTGTCCACCTCCCGCACCCTATTTCCCCTCTGGTAACCACCATATTATAGCCTGGGTCTATGACTTTTTCTGTTGGTTGCTTTCTTTTTACATTCACAGATCCTTCACTCAGTCTCGACTTGGTTATTCAGGGTGATTGTTCTTAGATTTAGTCGTACCTCCAGTTTGGTCCTGGAAGGAGTGAGTGCAACAGCCACTTATTCTGTAGCTATCTTGGATACAGAAATGAATTTTTATATTTAATCCTGTTTGAAATCTGTTGACTGTCTTCAATCTGTGGACTGACACCTTTTGTTAATTTGAGAAATATTTTAGCATTATCTCTTATATCTTCAAATATTATTTTGCCTCATTCCCTCTCTTCCCCCCCGCCAGGACACCAATTACATGTACATTATATTTTTTTGATTGTGTCCCTGTCAGTCAAATAAGTTTGTAAATAGGATGTATATGTCTGCTCACTTATAGTCTGCATTTGGTGTGGGAGACAGGCTGTAAGCCATCAAGGTCCTTATAGCCTAAGGCTTAGTTTTAAGACTAAACCTTTCCCACCCTTTTAATACTATGACCTTTTCAAAACTAAGCTTTTCCCCATACACTTGACTGTTGCATGAGGTGAGGTGGTGCACTCTCATGAGGAATCCCATTTATGCCTCAGATAAGTGGCCTTGTATCAGAGACTTCCCAATTTGTATATTGGCTTAAAGACTAATTTCTACACTATAAAATAAGGGAGAAGGGGGCTCTCTCTTTCAGATCCTACCATCAGCACTGTAGAGGAGAGGCCAGTTTATGCAGAGTTTGTGCAGAGAGAAGGATATGGGGAACAAAGGTGAATGGGCTGGTAGGGCCTTTGATTCTAGGAATACTCGGATGAGTCAGTGGCTTTGGGAGCCCTGAATGGAAAGGGGAGTGTTTTCCTACTGTGTGTATTTCTCGCCTGCCAGGTGCAAGCTAGGATTAAAGCTAATGGCTCACCAGTTCTTGGCTCCGTTGTTTCATTCCTGTTGTCTGAATCAAATGTGAACCTGCATGGGCCAAGCGGCTGTGATGGTGGCCGTGGCTACTGGCCAGACAGTCCCACGTTTCTCTTATATTCTTTTCTCTATTTTCTATTCTTTTTTTTTCTCTGTTTCAAACAAATAGAGCAGCAATCTCTTAATTTACTTATTCAAGTTTTCTCTATTTTAATTTATATAACAGTTAATAATGAGGTCATTTTCTCTTACCACTAACATTTATGTAACCTATAGATCTGTTGTTTCTCTTCCTACCCTTACCCTTGGTTTCGAGTTTTTGATTTTATGTCCTGACATGCCTGCTTAGTTTTTCTTTTCATTTTATATGAATGATAAATACTACATATGAAAAAAATCCAAGATGTTTGCATCTCTGCAGTTATCTTCCTCTGGAGAAGGTTTAGGATTTTTTTCTGACTGGCAAATACAGTACAAACAGGTCACCATTGCCTGACCAGGCGGTGGCGCAGTGGATAGAGCATTGGATTGGGATGCGGAAGACCCAGGTTCGAGACCCCGAGGTCACCAGCTTGAGCATGGGCTCATCTGGTTTGATAAAAAATTCACCAACTTGGACCCAAGGTTGCTGGCTAAAGCAAGGGGTTACTCGGTCTGCTGAAGGCCCCCTGTCAAGGCACATATGAGAAAGCAATCAATGAACAACTAAGGTGTCACAATGCGCAATGAAAAACTAATGATTGATGTTTCTCATCTCTCCGTTCCTATCTGTCGGTCCCTGTCTATCCCTCTCTCTGACTCTGTCTCTGTAAAAAAATAAAAAAAACAAACAGGTCACCATGATCCAATTAAGTTTTGAGGAGATTTGAGATTATGTTTCAAGCATTTTGATAACGTGTCCATTTGGTTTGTTTTTGTGTATAGCCACATAATGCTTAAATTATGCCAACCAAAAGCCTTGAATATATTCCACGTCCCATTCTCCTTGACAGACCCTGAATTCCTACTTTTTTTTCTTTTTTTGTCTTAGTTTAAGCGGCCATAAAAAATCCCATAGACTAGGTGATTTAAACAACAGAAATGTATTTCTCACTGTTCTGGAGGCTGGAAGTCTGAGATTAGAACGACTGCATGGGTAGGTTCTGGTGAGAGCTTTCTTCTTGGTTTGCACACGGCTGCCTTCCCTCTGCACCCTCACAGGGACTTCCCTCAGTGTATCACACCAAGAGAGAAAATCTTTCTTTCCTTATGAGACCACTAATCCCATCGCAGAGGGGTCTTACCTCATGACCTAATCTAACCCTAATTATATCCCAAAGGCCCCATCTTCATATACCATCACGTCAGGGATTAGAGCTTTGACATATGAACCCTGGGGTGAGGATGGGGCACCATTCAGTCTGTGATGCTCCCCAACCCAGAGAGACTACAAAAAGCACTGGTAGCTGCTTTGACCTCTGAGCAGCTACTTTGTGCGGGTTCTCACCTTCTTTCCCACACATGCACGGCTCAAGAATCATCAAATGCAATGCCTCAGTGAAAAATTGTGTGTTGGATTTATTTCTCTAAAGTTTTCTTTTCTCTGTTATCATGACTTCTCACATCGTGGCTGCTTTGGTTGCCTCCTGGTGCTTTGTAACATCTGTGTTGTGTATTTTATTCAGCTTTTATAGTTTTTCAGCAGGAGTTTAGTCTAAGACAAGCTACTCTTTCTTATCCATAAGCAGTAGTATACTTTTTGTTTTCTGAATTGCATGGGTAAGAAAGAATACAGGCATGCAAAAGAGACATTCTTTCTGTAATAAGGTTATATAATTAAAAAACAGCTTCCTTTATGTTTGCTAAGAATTCAGAATGCAATTGATGTTGTTTCCTTTCTCAGTCACTCCTTTATTTACCTCTAATTTTAAATTAATTTAATGTGGGAACTATTTGATCAGTAAAGTTTTACTGACCTCAAATGTACATTTGCTCTTTAGTTCTATTTCACTGTGTCATGTAGATAGAAAAAACAAGTTAAAAAATAAGTTTAGACTAAAATAGCAAAGGATGTCTTTGATGCACTCACCTCATATAGCTTTTATGAAGCAAGGGAAAATTGGAAATAAGTCAGTTGTGAGTAGCAAGACCACATAGATTTTGGAGTCCAAGGTGTTAGTGCACATTGTATTTCTTTGCTTCTGCAATAGCCAGGACTCTAGGCCAAAGAAGGTAGATAGGTAAATAGGAGGATGGATAGATAGAAAGATGATAGATAGATAGATAGATAGATAGATAGATAGATAGATAGATAGATAGATAATAGATAGATGATAGATAGAAGATGCTAAACTGAAGCATAAAAAGATTTCATATTTCTACTTATTATCTCAGCAAGAATGGAAATTTACAAAACTTTCAGGGGTTTTATTACTGTTATTCATGAGTTTCATGTGTTACAAATGTATTTCTCATGCAACCTCAACAAATTATTATCACTTACATAGCATTAAGATAATTTCTTACTGACGATAAATAGCAAGAGCAAAGTTTCTCACCACTTGAAGAGTGTTTTACATAGATTAATCCTCACTTGGCAAGTATTATCTTGTTCTGATTTAACGAGTGGGAAAATGAAGACAAAAAAACATTAACTCTGTAGAGGAGAATTAGCAGCAGTAGCTTAAAAAGAAATTTGTCTAGATAATTATCCCATCTCTTAGATGCACTTCTTAGGCCAAAACTAAACCAAATCATTAAACCAAACCAACCAACCAAGTTAATAAACAAACACAATAACTCATTTTAATGAGTTCAGAGAGTGGAAAAAATGTTACATATAAAAGATACAGACTATTCTGCTTTCTTTCTTTCTTTCTTTCTTTCTTTCTTTCTTTCTTTCTTTTTTTACAGAGACAGAGAGAGAGTCAGAGAGAGGGATAGATAGGGACAGACAAACAGGAATGGAGAGAGATGAGAAGCATCAATCATCAGTTCTTCATTGCGACACCTTAGTTGTTCATTGATTACTTTCTCGTATGTGCCTTGACTGTAGACCTTCAGCAGACCGAGTAACCCCTTGCTCAAGCCAGTGACCTTGGGTCCAAGCGGGTATTCTTTGCTCAAACCAGATGAGCCCACGCTCAAGCTGGCCACCTCGGGGTCTCAAACCTGGGTCCTCCGCATCCTAGTCCAACGCTCTATCCACTGTGCCACCTCCTGGTCAGGCTATTCTGCTTTCTAAGGAAAGGAAGCTTGAACTTCTAGGGAGGTAATCTCCTTAGTTGTAGGGTAGGTTGTACATGAAGAATCCACTACTACACAGGTCAAGTGTTCATCCATCATTATTGGCAAAGACTTTTTCATGTGCAGTTTGTTGATCCAAGTACTGATGCTTTCATTTAGGAAATTAAGGTACTGGTTAGAAATATAAACAGGATTAATTTTTTGGCAGCTCTTTTGATGTTTCAGGTAATGTTAGTTTGCCTTATGCATATATATATATATCACTGCTGGATTCTGGTAGATGTAAATGCTGCTATTCAAACTGTTGCTCACAGGAGATCAGAATAAGATCTCAAAAAGACTTAGAAGGTTATAGAGACCTAATCATAACATCATGCTGGAGAGTGTTTGAATGGAAATGTATTATTGATGCACTTGATTGAAGGACTAAAGTCTGACAGGTGGTGTTATTCAAGATTGAATAACCTAGACTTTAAGAATTATACTGATGCCAAATAAGCATATTTAAGACATAGAATGATGAAAGTTACAAGATATCTTATGGTCTTACTTGGGGTCTGAAGGGCTAAGATCATATCACTATATATAAAGTTGGAATTTACCTTCGAGGGAAATGACAGACATTCTGGATGAGATAAGAAAGACTGCAGGACACAGTTCTTTGAACTGGGGAAAGAGGAAAATTATTCTCTTTCTGGGATTCAACGAGATGAGGCTAAGATATGAGAGTAGAGAGCATGAAATATTTTTCCATCCCTTTACTTTTAGTCTGTATGTATTTTTCATTCTAAGGAGGGTATCTTGCAGTCGGCATATATATGGGTCTTGTTTCCTTATCCATTCAGCTACCCTATGTCTTTTGATCAGAGCATTTAAACCATTTACATTTAGGTGATTATTTATAGGTTCTAATTTATTGCCACTATATTCTTTTTTTTTGTCATCCTGTTCTTTATAACTATATTCCTTTTTTTCTCTCTTTCTCCTCCTCCTCCTCCTCGTCCTCCTCCTCCTCCTCCTCCTCCTCCTTCTTCCAGAAATCCTTCAACTTTTCTTGTAGTATTCATTTTGTGATAATGAACTCCTTCAGCTTTTCCTTGACTGGGAAGCTCTTTATTTCTCTTTCAATTTTAAATGATAGCCTTGCTGAGTAAAGTAGTCTTGGTTGTAGGTCCTTGCTTTTCAGCAATTTGAATATTTTATGCAATCCTTTTTGACCTGAAATGTTTCTGTTGAGAAGTTTTTTTGTTTTGTTTGTTTGTTTGTTTGTTTTTTTGAGAGAGAGAGAAAGTGCAAGAGATAGACAGGAAGAGAGAGAAAAGGTGAGAAGCATCAACTCGTAATTGCTTTTACTTTAGTTGTGCATTGATTGCTTCCAAGGGAGGAGAGCGAGCGAGAAGTACCAACTCATAGCTATTTTCCAAACTAACTTGGCTAGTCAAATTATTTGTACACTCAGACTAACTCACGCTATCAGACCTAGCCTCTAAGTATCTTTTCTGGACTCTGGCATATGAACTTCCCAACGCATCAGAGAAAAACACTTACTATTACTTTACATTTATGTCTAAAAATTAATAGTTATCAAAGTGGGAAAATAGTAGCTTTAAAAAATAATTGCATTTAAGGCCATTAATTGCTCATTGACATCTTCTTTGAGATTTAGTGGTGTCAATGTACATGTGAAGAAGCAAATATGTCTGAGTACCGACAAATTAACAATTTTTGTGTCAAGTCATGAGACTTCTCCAGGTGCATGCCTGTAATTGTAGCATCTCTGACAAATATCCAAAGCAAATGTGAGGCCTAAATAATGTAAGGGATGCCATTTCAGGTTTTCTTTTTCTTTTCAAAATGTCATTTAACATTCTCAATGAATGAATCTGGCCCAGAAAAGGTACAAAATATTGAAATGAAGATCTGTGAGTGGCTCTATGGTTGTGCTTGAGATGTGGCAGTGTCTTTACATGGGTCAGCCCATCAGTAGTTCCCTGGGAATATCTTTTTCTTTTTTAAAATAAAAGCCTACAATGTACTATTTACATAATGGCTCAATAATTTTAGTAAGAGTACAATAAGCAACATCTGGCAGAAAATCTGGAAGAATTCTTGCTAACTTAATTATGTCCTAGGCAATAGGATCAAAATCTCAGAGTCAGAGAAGGCACCTTAAAGACACTGTGGTTTATTTAGGAATTGACAACCTATAGAATTATATCTGACATAGAGATAGATTTCCTTTGATCTTCAGTTGGTTTCCACTCCTCCCCCCCAAAAAAAAGATCTGAAGTCATTTAAAATTCAAGATGTTTCCCACACATGTCTAGTTTTGCAGTTTTTCTTCATCTATGACCAGAGCAAGCCTTTTTCTCCATGTGGCAACCATACCCTGGAGCTGTGCCCTTCAGAAAATGAGGCCCTGCTTCTCCCAGTCTTCACTGACCCACTTAGAAGCACTTAAGTTTCTGGCCTAGCCTCTGTAGGTATTTGAACTTCTGATTCCTGTACTAATTTAATAATAGAAGTATTTTTAGCTCTCATATCTTGAGTCCCTGAAGTTGAATAATATATGTTGTACTTTTATCTAGCTAACATGGGTAATTTTTCTTCAGTATGGTATTATCTGACAATATAAATATTGTAATTTGTTTAACATGTTACAGTTTTAAGCTAATTAGGGATCTGCTTCTATGTAATGAAACTTGATTATAGCAGTTTAATGTTATCTGGTTAGTGCAGACTGTAAATATCAAATTCTCTTTAAATACTATATTTTGCTACAAAGTCAACTTGAATGTATCGGCAATGAACAGGAAAAGTCCCATTCAACACTATTGAATATACATATATATTGAGTTTTTTGTTCTGAATGTTTTCTAACTATAATATCAACTAGAATTAGGATTAATTTTTGAATAGGGAAATTGCTGACAATGAACACTGCTGCATAATAGGGAATCTGATGCTCACTCTCAGTAAACGACTTGGCCTACTTTACTGAATATTTATTTATTTAGCAAATGTTTATCATATTTTAAAATCTCTGTGCAAAGGGCAACTAGGAAATATAAAGATGAATGAGACATGGTCTTTGCCTTACAAATAGCTTACATTCTTGTCAGGAATATAAACACATAAACCAATCAAGGAAGCTGGGCAAGTCACTGCTGAATGGACGACCTCTGGACCTGTGTGGTCTCCAGGGTGGAACTACAGTAAAGGTGTGTGGTGGGGAGGAATGAGGGTGTTACTCCAGGATTCCAACCCGGTGACCTGTTGAGTGTTAGAGAGTCTACCAGGTCTTGGACAGGATGGCAAACCAAATGGATAGTGAATGCTGCCTAAAAAGGAGTACATTTCAGACCCTGGTCTTGTAAGGTTTTTTTTTTTCTTTTTCTTTACCAGTTTATATAGCTTTGTAAAAATACAACTTGAAAGAATTAAAGATTGACTTCAAAAAAATGAGAATACTAACCTAATGAAAGACAGAGTCTTCCTTTCTGTTTGGAATTGTTTTTGATTTATTTTTCATAAAGATTGGTGTGAGTAATCCAGGTGGGTGTGGTGATGGTTGTAATATTTTCAAACCAGCAACCTTAGCATTCCAGGTCAACACTTTATCCACTGCTCCACCACAGGTCTGTAATATTTTCTAAGAAGAAAAATAATATCCTTTTAGAGCACATCTATACAACACTGAAAAAATTGGTCTATTAAATGACTGTTCTATAATGACTTTATTCTAGAGGTAAAATCAGCCAGATTTACTATTTAGTATCATAGATTTTAAAAAAAAGAAAAGAAAAGAAATAATAAAAATAACTTTTGAGCTAAAAATTTCCCTTTTCAACTTTGGAAAATTCTTCTATTTGACAATCTGGTGACATTAGGGAATCTCACTTTAAATGACTGGGCCTCATTTAGTACCTCAGGGGACAGAGATAGGGATTAGAGAGGTAGGGAGTGTCTCTAATAAATGTGGTAGACTATACACACACAGGGTGTCTATAAAATGTCCTTTCTGCTTACACATTACTAGTGTGTGCTCAGCAGTACCAGCTGGCCAAACACAGACAGGAAAAAAGTGCATACTATCTCCTGGTAACTGAGAGTTGTCTTGTGCTTTGTTACATTCATCTTTCTACGTCAATCTAAGTGCTTCCATCAGGCCTCTCTGACTGATTATTTGTCTTTTGCTTCCAATGTTCAAGTCAGGTCTTTTTTCTTATTTTTTTCTCTTTTTCTTTTATCATTTTTGATTATTTTTTCCTAAATACAATCAGTGAACTATTTCAGGTAAATTCATATTGATTGAGCATAATTAGGGAAAAGCACGACAACAGATATACAGGACACAAGGACACCATGGCCCAGTCCCTGCCTACAATATGGTTATAGTGTGTGAGAGAAAAGAAAGAGGAGGAGGAAGGGGAAGTAATTTGTTAAGAATCTGTTCTTTCTAAGCACTATTATTTCACCTACGCTTCACAAAAGTCGATAAATTTACTTGCATATGTATAAAGGTATTCACAAAGAAGTCAGGTACACTACCCAAGCTAGAAAATGACGTACCGCTCCCAACAGCCCTCAGTCTAGTAGCTTTTGTTTAGCCCTTTCTCACTGCACTGGTAGAGTTTTGCCTTCTAATATAATTAATTGTGGGCATCTCTCACAGAGACTATGCAGTACATTTTCATAACTCTAGTTCCTGACTGAGGGTCTGGCTTTAATAGGCACACAGTGAATATTTATCAAATTAGTTGAATTTCCTTAACTAAAAAACAGTGTACTGGTGGGGAGATCATAGTGTTTGAAAGGTCTGATTTAATGTCTTCTCACCACAGGTTTGGAGCATTTCCACAGAGGAAGCAGAACACCTTCCCATTAATCACTGAGCAATTTCCCAGGTCATCAGTTTTCCTCAAGTAAATACAAAAAGTGCAGGTTCCTTTAGCTTCACTTACTGGTAAATGCTCTGAGTATCTAGTGTACCTCCTTTTAGGAAAACCTAATGTGGAAGTGGCTGGACTTGAGAGGCTATTCAATTTTCATTAGAAATGAAAATTTGCCTGACTGGGTGGTGGCTCAGTGGATAGAGTATCACCCAGCGATAATAAGGACCCAGGTGCAAAACCCCAGGGTCACCAGCTTGAGCCTAAAGGTCACTGGCTTGAAGACCAAGGTGGCTGGCTTGAGCAAGGGGTCACTGGCTAGGCTGGAGCCCCTCATCCTGGTCAAGGCACATATGAAAATCAATCGATGAACAACTAACATGCCACAATAAAGTATTGATGCTTCTCATTTCTCTCCCTTCCTGTCTGTCTAATCCTGTCTGTCTGTCTCTGTCTCTCTCTATCTCTATCTCTTGCTAAAAAAAAAAATGAACATTCTACACAGTGGAATTCTAGTGCATTGTGAGCAGCCCACTAATTGTACTGTTCATACCCATGTGTTAGCAATAAGGGATAGATAACATGAGAAAACAGATGAGGTGTATCTGTGACTGTGAACCCATGTTTCCAATGGTCACTTTCCTAGACACACAGCCTCACCCCATGGTCATCATTCTGTGATCACACACTCCTACCAGCCTCGACAGGGCGCACTGACTGATTCATGTGCCCAACTGCTGGCGCACTACTTGCCAGGCCTGCTCTGGAACTTAGAAATTCCTTTCCTTGGTTTGCTCTTCTCACCTTTTCTTCTCATGGAGAAGTGATAAACAGGGCACAAAACATGGCCCGCGGACAGCTGTTGGGCTCTAGTTATTTCGATCTATCGTGCCGGCAATTTCAAAGGAAAAGTGATAAAGTAATATAATTTTCATAAATTGAAAAGTGTTATTTTTCCCAGAAATCATGTTACATTCTTTAAATTACATTTCCAAACTCTATACAAGGTACTTTAATGGTGAAGTCAGTTGTTTATCTCAAGTAACAGTGTGCAGTTTGCTTAAAAAAACATATTTTAATATTATTGTTTACTTAGATAAAATTAAGTTTCAGTTATTTTGACTATATTGCATTACATTCTTCGAAAATGGCTCAAAGGTAGGTTATTAGAGCATTAGTCATTTAAAAAGTAATGCAAATACAACTGTTATGAATCTGAAGTTGTAATTAAGTTATAATAATTTTTTTTTTTTTCTGAAGCTGGAAACGGGGAGAGACAGTCAGACAGACTCCCACATGCGCCCGACCCGGCACGCCCACCAGGGGGCGATGCTCTGCCCCTCCGGGGCATCGCTCTGTCGTGACCAGAGCCACTCTAGCGCCTGGGGCAGAGGCCAAGGAGCCATCCCCAGCGCCCGGGCCATCCCCACTCCAATGGAGCCTCGCTGCGGGAGGGGAAAAGAGAGACAGAGAGGAAGGAGAGGGGGAGGGGTGGAGAAGCAAATGGGCGCTTCTCCTGTGTGCCCTGGCCGGGAATCAAACCCGGGACTTCTGCACGCCAGGCCGACGCTCTACCACTGAGCCAACCAGCGAGGGCCTAAGTTGTAATTATTTTACACACACATCTGGAAAAAGGAAAATCCACATAGGAAGTAAAAAGTGAATTTTTAGAAATCAGGTGTTATTGGACTAGTAGCCTATTTGCTCCCTGTCCCTGGTTTCTTTATCTATGAAACTGTCATTTAGTGGCATATAGACATAAGTTTTCCATCATTCTAAAACAGACAAGATCTGGAAACTGGAAACGGTCCAAGTGCCCATCAGTGGATGAGTGGATAAAAAAGCTGTGGTACATTTACACAATGGAATACTACTCAGCTGTTTAAAAAAAAGGAAATCTTACCTTTGCAACATTGAAGATGGATCCGGAGATTATTATTCTAAGTAAAATAGCCAATCAGAAAAAGACAAATACCATATGATCTCATTATCTAATGAGCAAAATAAACTAATGAACAAAATGGAAACAGACATGGGTACATGGAACAGACTGACAGCTCTCAGAGGGGAAGAGGGTTGTGGGACTGGATGAAAGAAGGTGAAAGGATTAATAAAATAGACACACACACACATATATACATGTATGTAACACATAGACACAGACAACGGTGTGATGAGAGGGTAGGTGGAGGTGGGCAGCAGGAGGGACATGGGGATGGAAAGTTCTCTGCCAAGGGTGATGGGCACACATTGCAGTGTGCAGATGACATTTTGTTGAATTGAACGCTTGAAACCTGTATGATTATGAAAACCAGCGTCACCCTAATAAATTCAACTAAAAAAATAAAATAAAAGATAAATAAAACAGAACAACAGCCTCCCTGCTAAACCATTCACATTTTCTTGGAATGAACATACTATAATGCATTTGTTGCAAATTGATTAATTTTTTTATTAAAGTAGATATGAAGTGATATTACTCCTGCATTTAAATTTCTCAGGGGTCAAAATAAGTCATTTTCATTACACATAGCAAAAATAGATATGTCACTATTTCCAAGAAGTATTAATATCAGAGACAAAGTCATTAAGAACATTTTATGTAGAGAAAAAGCAGAATGAGTTCTTACAAACTTATCCAATGACACCTTTAGATGTCACATATTATCAATGGCATATGATGGGATCCTCCCATCAGCGCTCCATAGGCGTGCTAAGAGATTCCGAACTTTACAAGAAGATGAAAACTTCTTTTAAAGCAGAGCATAGATCAGCTTTTGGCAACCATACTTTAAACAAGAAAAAATACTCAATAATTTATTATTTTTCTTATTCCTAAAAATACTACAGGAGAGAGATTTCTCAGAAAACACCCGATTTTGTGAGCCGCAAGGAAGAGTGAAAATGGTGCATTGGTGTCAGAACTGAAGGCACAGCAGCTACGTGGCAGCAAGGACGGGCATTGGCATAGGATAGCAGACTGCTTCTGGATGAGCGCCCAGGCGTTGGTTTATTCACAGCGAACAGGTGGCAGTCAACAGTATATCTCCTGCTCTTGTTATAGGGTTGAAAGAAAGAATGAAACTCTTGATTGTGATTCAACTGTCAACCCTGAGTATACGTCGTTTTAGCCTGCTGTTCAAAGAAATAGGCAGCAAGTATGAGAATCTCTGCATGTCCAAGCTTGCAGATTATTGAGAGGAAAGGTGTTTACAATGAGTGTTTGACTAGAGTATGAAATGAAACATTTTTACGGCACTGTTAAAATCAGCAAAGACCATCTCTATAATTTTAAGCGACTTGCTCAAATGGAATGGTTCAACATTATAGTCAATATCTGAATACCTGGACTCTATTATCTTAGAGAGAAAATATAATTTTTAATATTTAAGAAAATATAATTTTTTAATATTTAGGAAAATATATCACATTTATTAAGAAGACTGAATCATGGTGAAGCCAGTGCTGCCATTAGGGAGTTGGATCTTTCCCAGAATTTGATGATTCCTTTTACTCCTAGCAGAAAAACAAATTAATAAAATATAATTGGTCATTTTTTAAAAAACACATCTAAATGCCACAGCAGGAGACTGTAAATACACTAAGAATTAAAGTGCTGGAGAGTGGATCATTTATCTACTTTCTGCTGTTTCCCAAGTTAAAATATCCAGTCTTTCAGTTTTAAACATGATATTACCAGTTACTATGTGACAGGAGGTTGACAGTAACATTTAGTGAAATATCTCCTCTTCTTGCTGTCCCCTTCACTAATCCTGACATTTATAATTATCTGACAAAGTCACCAAATGCTTGTTCTCATTTCTGATGATCTACAATTCTAAGTGAAAATTTTCCATTTTTATTTTGCAAAAAAAGTTAAGGGAAAGAATCCCAAATAGATGTGAAATATGACTGGTAGCTCAAGGTATATTCAATATAGAGCCAGGTATTCTTGTACTGATACTTTGGTGAAAGATGGAAAAGACACAGCTTCATTGTACTTCAAGTTTAGATAAACAAAAGCACAGGTAATTACTCTGAGGTTGGAAATAAAACACTCCTGGTAATAAAGCAGGTGACTTTGTCCTCTGCCTGCAGGTATGTGAGGAGCCTCCTCAGAGCCTGAGGAAAAGGTGGGGGAGAGGACTGCAGTTCAGGATTTGAGGATCCTGGGTTCCAGACCATTTCTCTTTTCTTCATCATACTTTATAAATATAATTTTAAATTTTGTATAAAAATATTAGTATTGCTTTGAAAAAAATATGTTATAATGAAAAATTTTGTAGGATTTATGCTAGCTAAATTGGAATTTTTTTACTCTTATATTTTCATATCTAATACTATTCTTCACTATAATTTAAATAATGACAATGCTTTCTATTCTTATCTATTGCAACTTGGAATTTCATAACCACACAGTTAGATTCTTACAATGATAATAATTGCTATGCATCTGTATGTTCCTATGCAGAACATTTTTATTGCATATGTCTTTATTTCAGTAATGCAAGGGTAAGCATTTGTTTCCAATACAATTGCAAGCTATTCTTAATGTAAACATCGGTATTCTGCCTGCCTTACAAGCCCACAGGCAACAGCACTTCAGTATGCATCAACATTCTTATTTCTATTCCTCTAGAGAATATATTTTCTCTTTGGTAATTTTGCCTGTATTTTTTAGGATTAAATGTTTGCTTCTCTTACATTGCAGTGAGGAGGGGCATGCTCATTTATCATTAAGAAGGTGATCTGTCAGCCCTGGTTGGTTGGCTCAGTGGTAGAGCATCGGCCTGGCATGCAGGAGTCCTGGGTTCGATTTCTGGCCAGGGCACACAGGAGAAGTGCCCATCTGCTTCTCCACCCCTCTCCCTCTCCTTCCTCTCTGTCTCTCTCTTCCCCTCCCGCAGCCAAGGCTCCATTGGAGCAAAGTTGGCCCGGGCGCTGAGGATGGCTCTGTGGCCTCTGCCTCAGGCGCTAGAATGGCTCTGGTTGCAGCAGAGCAATCCCCCAGATGGGCAGAGCATCACCCCCTGGTGGGCATGCCGGGTGGATCCCGGTCGGGCGCATGTGGGAGTCTGTCTGACTGCCTCCCCATTTCCAACTTCAGAAAAATACAAATAATAATAATAATAATAAGGCAAAAGGAAAGAACAGACCATTCTGTCCAATTCGCTAACTTACAAGTTTTCCAGCATTTTGGACCAACTGACGAGAGACAATTTCATCTCTGTCCAAGGTAGTATACAACAGGCTGCCCTTGTCTTAGGTGAGGAAACAAACTGCAGAAGAGAGGAAAGATATTGTTCCTCCCATCAAGTGGCCCATCTACTTCCTGGTCCCACCACTGCGCTAGTACCTATGGTCGGCATTAAGGTGTTAGTTTCTAGAATGGTTGGAATCAAAGGGATTACCCAGGACAGGTAGAAGCAGATAAATTAGAATAAAAACCATCTGCTTTCTTTTCTTTGATTTTTTTTCTGTTTTAAATATTTGAGCCCAGTCCTCTTTACCAGCAAACCATGTTACTAATTCTACCACTCCTTAATAGTAATTAATAATAAGTATAAGTTAATAAGTACATACAATATGCAAACAATTGTGCTAAGTTCTTCACCTACATTGCTTTGTCTAAAACAGCTATGAGCCCTATGAGGTAGGTAATACTTTCTCCAATGTTCTAATTAGGTCATCAAGGCCTAGAATTAAGTAGCTCACCTGAGGTTATATGGGAAACTATCATTCCATTTGTTATCTGTGACTGTATTGTCATACAGGCTTTGAGACTTCAAAGCCTTAACTAATGTAATATAACAGACCAATTTCCTAAGCTTTTACATTATTTTGGTCTACAAAAAGACATACACCTTCTTTCAGTCAACATTAAGCAAATAAGTCATCTTATTCATCTCTGTAGGGAATGCATATGTAAGAATAGACTCTTTCCTCAAGGAACTTGGGACCTAGACATGGAGATTACAGATGGTCTGGGATCTATGATGGTTTGATTTATGATTTTTCAACTTTACAGTGGTGTGAAGGAGGCATGCATTCCATATAAACTGTGCTTTGAATTTAGAATTTTGACCTTTTTCCCGGCTGGCGACATGCAGTATGATCGCTCTCCTGAAGCTGGGCGGCAGCAGGGAGCCAGGCTCCCAGCCAACCTTGTGGTAACGAGGGTAAACAACTGGTCGTATTAAATGCATCTTCAACTTAAGATATTTTCAACATGTATGTGTTTATCAGGATGTAATCCCAGCATAAATCAAGACACTTCTCTATATAGATGCAACAATTTTCATAACACAACCAAAAATGCTAGCTATCACAAAGAAGTACAGATGAGGTTCATTTGGTAGAGAATTAACTTGTGGCTGGGCAGGCAGAAAATCTTTATAAAACAGGCCAGATATATACTGCTGTAGAAATGCAAGAGCGAGGACACATAATAACAGGCTGAACTGAGTACCCCACCCAGACTCCCATCTTAGAAGGTTCCCGGCCTCCGTCGTACACAGGGCTAGCAGGTGCTGTGTATCCTTGAACAAATTCTATTCTCTCTTTGTCGCTGCCCCTGTACCTGTAATTGAAGGAACAGCCCAGAGGAACAACACGAGCCCCATTCTATGGCTCTATATTTAGACTCTTGACTGGATCTGTCGCCAAGTGGAGAAACAATGCAGGAGAGGGAAGAGAGGTCTGTTATGTGCTCCTGAGCAACCATTGCAGAAGGAGGGTAAGATGAACATTGTAGAGCTGAGAAGAGAGAAGCTCTTTTACAAACCCCAAAAAGGCCTGGTTCTGGGAAGAACCTGCCCTGAGCCATGAGACGATAATGCTTGATGTCCATATTGTCCCAACCCTTTGGGGAAATATATTCTGGTCTTCAAATTCAGGCTACTTCTTGGAGCTGGTTGGTAGGCTGCCTGGACTCAGATGGCCTCCACCCATTAGATTTCCAGGGGAAAATCCAGATGGTGCTACAGTTCAAGAAATATAGGTGAAGTACCAAACACAACATTGTTGCATAATAGGTATCCAGGAACTATCTAATAGAAGTCAGCAAAGATGTGCTTGAAACAAGCCCAAGGTGGTTTTCCAGATGATCTATCACCTCTTTTTCTACTGATAGAAATTCAGAGACCTCGCTAGAAATTTGAGACTCTCCCTTGTTAACCACCCTTTTCAAATTATATTGGCAAAAAGTTACTGTATGATTTTCAAAGGGAACTATGCCATAAAAAGTAGACAGCAAATCAAGGGATAATTAAGCATCCATTAATAAAAATATGCAGACTATATTCTTAGACTAGTGCAAATAAAATAAAATTAACTGGAAGAGTCAAAGAAACATTATTATATACACTCTAAAATTACTAAAATGGTTACATGTGGAAAGATAATTTTTTTAAAAGACAGGAGGGGAGGTAGAGAAACAGACTCCCACATGTGCCTAGACTGGGATCCACCCAGCAACCCCCATCTGGGGCCAATGCTCAAATCAGCCAAGCTATCTTCAGCACCTGAGGCTGATGCTTGGACCAACCAACCCATCCTTAGCACCTGGGGCCAAAACTCAAACCAATTGAGCCACTGGTTGCAAAAGGGGAAGAGAGAAATAAGGGGAAGAGGGAGGGGAAAAGAAGCAGATGGTCACTTCTCCTGTGCGCCCTGATCAGGAATCGAATCTGAGACATCCACATGCCAGGCCAAAGCTCTATCTACAGAGCCAACTGGCCAGGACCCATGTAGAAAGATTTAAAATAGGTCAAGAGATGATAAAAAAAAATAGGTGTTTAAGCATAAAGAATAAAGATATAATTCCTTTTGAAATTTGTTTCATAATAAATTCTTTTTCTAATGAAAATATCATTGTGCTTTTTCTCATTGTTAAAAATGCAAACCATGCAGAGAATGTAAAAATCCCTGTGGACTCTCACCTACCAGGGGGTGACTACTTTTAGCACACGGCTGGAATACATTCAGATTTTTAATGCACATATAAACTTACATGTATTTCCCCACAAGTAGGATCTTATTCTATTTGTTTTATATATTTTTTATTTTTAATATCAATAGTTTTTATGATAGTGGAAATGATATAAGCTCATAAAATCTTTAAACAATAAAAGATAACTAACCAATTTAGATACAGATAATTCTAGAGGTTCATAAACAAATGACAAGGTTTAGTCTTTAATTTCCGTGAAGATTCCATTCAGGTGGATCCCAACAGTTTCTATACACAGCAGCCCAGTAACCAGACTGTGTCCTCCAAGGTCAGTAGGGGGGTCAATAGTGAATGGTGTGAGGGCCGGGGAGTGGGACTCAGCACCATCTGTCACTTTGTGCCTGACCTGTCAAGACAAGGCTCCATGGACTTCTCCACAATGAAAAGGAGAAGTTGGGTCTTGTTAATTAAATAGCTGTGGAGCCCAGGGAGTCCACAAGTGAGCCGCACAGAGGTGACTGGTGAAAAGCTGCCACACATGTGCCCATGGACCCCCCGGGCTTTGTTTTAATTTTCTGAATTTACACCCTTCTTCCCAAGGAGATTTGCTATCCATATTCTGTGGGTCTCAAATCTGTGAGCTGTCTCTCCTAGCGGATGCTTCCAGCTAGCAAAGGTTATTATTCGTTACCCTCGTGTCATTCTAGCGAATAGGACTGGGGTTTCCTGAGGTCCTATGGCAGTGCTGCTCCATCTTTGCACCAGGCAGGCTGGAAAAGTGCCTGTCCGCCTGCACTGGAACTACAGTGATGAAGTAATGTGAGATTATGCTACTCGCATATGGCATTTCCTTGGAGAGCAGGACTGTGGGGATGGAGGCCTAGAATGTTAGTCTTTAGGTAAAACAGCCTTGCTGAGGTCTCTCAGTTACACGAGATTTGCTACTTTTAACATAGGCCTCACAAGTTTGAGAATCTATGAATGCTGGCCACTGGCAGCACTTGCATTTTTCTGAGGAAAGCGTGAGATGCATATGTCTGGTCCTCAGAGAGTCTGGAGAGGCCCAACAATGAAGAATCCTGCTCCGTGACAGATCTGAGACCTGGCATCACACACGCTGCTCGGGCTCTAACCAGATTCGCTCAGACTCCTGGCTCTATTTCAGCACAGCCTCTCCTCATTTCCATTGTGTTTTTGCTTCTAAAGGCTCACACCTGTGACTCTTTTCAGAAGTGCTTTGCTTACTCATGCAGAAAGCTGATGTATCTGGAGCTTATATCCCCCAGGGCTGGCTCTTAGCCAATGACAGACCTATGAGGAGGTATAAAAGACCAGCTCCTTTGCGCCAGTGGGGCAGTCTGATGTGCGTTCTACACTCCAGTGTGCCTGTGAAATTGGGCTGGAGTTGAGTTTGTCAGAAATTGCTTGGCTTCTTCCCCTTCCACATCTTATTTTTCTCACTATTTTATTGGGTTTTCCTGGGAGACCTTCTTTTCTTTTCTTTCCTTTTTTTTGTGACAGAGAGAGAGACAAAAAGAGGGACAGACAGGGACGGACAGACAGGAAGGGAGAGAGATGAGAAGCATCAATTCTTTGTTGCGGCTCCTTAGTTGTTCACTGATTGCTTTCTTATATGTGCCTTGACTGGGGGGCTACAGCAGAGCGAGTGACTCCTTGCTCAAGCCAGTGACCTTGAGCTTCAAGCCAGTAACCTTTGGGCTCAAGCCAAAAACCATAGTGTCATGTCTATGATCCCACACTCAATCCAGTGGCCCCGAGCTCAAGCTGGTGACCTTGGGGTTTCAAACCTGGGTGGTCTGTGTCCCAGTCTGACACTCTATCCACTGTGCTATACCGCCTGGTTAAACCCCTACCCCTTTTCTAATTTACCTATTGATTTTAGAGAAAGAGAGGAAGGGAGAGAGAGACAACCAGAAACATGGATCTGTCCCTGTATGTGCCCTGACTGGGGATCAAATTGGCAACCTCTGCACATATAGGAGGTTGCTCTGAACCCTTTCATAGTGACTCACTTTCTCCTTCTGAGAAACCTGCCCTAAGACAACTGCATACCAAATACCAGTAGGATGTCAACAGTCTCTTTGTCCCGGGACCTCTTATAAAACAACTGATCCCTTCTAGGCTTAGAAGAGGGGGGGGGGGGGTCATTGTGGACAAGCCGGAGGCCCACACAATGAGAGGCAAAGAAAGAAACAAAGCAGATGGATGAGCATGGAAGTAAGACAGAGAAAAGGCAGAGGGAAGAGGAAAACAATGTTTGATAAGAAATGATAAGTTATTCATTTAATTCACTTGGTATTATGGTACACTGGAAAAGGTTTTAATTAAGAATGAAAGGATCTAGGTTCTTGTTCAGACCCCATAAGTTATCATATTAACTGTTTGGCCTTAGACAAGTCACTTAAATTCTCTTGAGATTCGGTTTCCTTACTGTGAAGCAGAGATCATACTATCTAAATCAGAAGATTATTTGGAGAGTCAAATAAAACAATGGGAAGTGAAAATACCTTAAATTTGTCAAGCAAATTGAAAAACTGTCTTTCCTTAGCAGGTTTTTTTTTTATTGTCATGATTTGGGTTAAATGACTACTTAACTAAGATAGAAAAAGCATTGAAAGTATGATACTGTCATAGAAGAGGTTTTCATTTAACTGGAGAGACAAAACAACAGGTAAGGATGTATCTGTCTAAAACATATGTAGACAATGAGGGAAGAGATTTCAGAATATGGTGAGATCGCAGTTGCACTGAGGGAAGAGCATATGCATTAAATCATTTCTCCCTGTTAGATGTTTCCATGTCACCTGCTCTACTTTTTGGGACACCTCTCACATTGTTGGAAATTAGTTATTTAATGTCAGCCTTTTCCATGAGATTGCCAATCCAGATCACATCTGAGTTATTCACCCAAGAATCTCTAATGTCTAGCACATAGTTGGGCACAATCAATATTTCTTAATGAATAAGTGATATCAGGTGGGCATTTTAAAGTAGATAGAATTTGAATGGACAATATAAAAATATGTTGCACCTGACCAGGTGGTGACTCAGTGAATAGAGCATCGGACTGGGACACAGAGGACCCAGGTTCAAAACCCCAAGGTTGCCAGCTTGAGCGCGAGCTCACCAGCTTGAGCACAGGGTCACTGACTTGAGCATGAGATCATAGACATGACCTCATGATCACTGGCTTGAGCAAGGGGTCACTTGCTCTGCTGCAGCCCCCTGGTCCAGGGACATATGGGAATACAATTAATGAACAACTAAGGTGCCAGAACGAAGACTTGATGCTTCTCATCTCTCTCCCTTCCTATCTGTCTGTCCCTATCTGTCCCTTTTGCTGTCTCTCTCTTTGTCTCTGTTGCAAAAAAAAAAAAAAAAATGTTACAATGGAGGTGAAAGTGGAAACAGTGGATAAATTTAGCTAGACCCAAACCAGGTTTATGCTCAGCATTGTAGGCAATTAATTTGGAGATATCGGGTAAGGGCCATGCCTTAAAATGGTTCGATTGCCAAAATGATGGTTAGAAATTTGCCCGTTGGAGTCATTGGAGGTTTTTTAGCAGAATGATGTGATGAAATCATGCAATAGGAAGGTCTTTCTGGAAGTCGGTGTGCAGATATGTCAGTGGGACAGAGCCCATTTAGAGAGCTGATGCAGTAACTCTGAGGCATTGCAGGGTGAGCAGTTAGACAAAAGAGCAGCTAGTGTCTAATGGTGCAAAGTATTGTCATAGGTCACCTATCTTTGTCCCAACTTCCATATCAGAACTTTTGTGTTAAAGATGATACAGCAGGGATTCCTCATTATTTTCCAACAAATGAGTTGGCAAAGAGTAGATTTACATAATACTAGAAGGTAAAACCCAACTGCCCATCTGATGCATTCATCTATAGTTTCCCTTCTTAGGTCTAGGCTATGTTTAATCACCTCCACGGATGAACACCTCACACCCTTCTAAAGCAGCCTGTTCCATGTCAGTATTATTGGAATTGTTGAAACATAGGGCACACTGACATGACTGGTCTTTCTTTTTTTCCAAGAAACTCCAGAAGAATTAGCCTACCCATTGGTATAGGACTGGCAATCAGTAAAATCAGATTTTATTTGAAAATGTGTCACTAGCTTGCTAAGTAAATGTAAGTTCTTTCTTGTCATTTTACTTCAGTTTCCTCATTTTAAAAAATGCTGAGGTTGGGCCAGATTGTTAGTTTTTAGATGTGGGTAATCATTACACTCACCTGTGGAACTTGTTAAAACCATGCCAAACCTCCTGAGTCAGAATCTTTGAGACCTAGGCTCAGGCATCAAATTATTAACAAACTTTCAAGTGAGCTTATGAAGCCAGCCTGGGTCTGGTGCAGGGAAAAGCATGCAGGAACCAATGGACTATGATCACTGTGGTCTCCAGCCCTCCAAATTCAATTTAAGAATTTTCTTCTGTGGATCCTGTTAGGTAATACAAATAATGGTATAAATGTGATCTTTTGGTCAGAATATACCTCCCTAATTTTTAAAAGAGGGGGTGGGGGAGGCTATCACTAACAATGTAAAGAATTTTGCTCTAGCCTGACCTGTGGTGGCGCAGTGGATAAAGCGTCAACCTGGAAATGCTGAGGTCGCTGGTTCGAAACCCTGGGCTTGCCTGGTCAAGGCACATATGGGAGTTGATGCTTCCAGCTCCTCCCCCCCTTCTCTCTCTCTGTCTCTCCTCTCTCTCTCTCTCTCTCTCTCTCTTTCTCTCTCTCCCCCTCTCCTCTCTAAAATGAATTAAAAAAAAAGAATTTTGCTCTAGCTCTACCCCTTCCTGCTATTGCAGAGCTCAATCCTGCTATTGCAGAGCTCAAATTCCCCTCTTCTTGGTATTTTGGGCGCTCATGGGGGCGTGTACTCAGAGACACCACATTGCAGTTGCAACGGTTTCTGCTTTTCTCGGATTCTGATCCTGATGTGCATCCTTTTCCCTGAGTGACACATGTGTCATCTCTAAAATCCAAGAATTCCTCCAAAAAGTATCTTGGTGCCACTGTTCTCACTGTGTCCTGCTGACGGCAATTATGCTATGCAGTGCCAGAGGTGCCACGCTGGGACAAAGGCACTGAGCCTGCTGACACAGCTGAGAAAAAGGACAAGAGGCATCACTACATTTCAGGTAGATCAAACAGGTTACATCTCACGTGCTAATGAAGACCAATTGCTGTTGAGAATTCCAGGGCTGCATCAGGGTGGGGGGGGGATGATCTGACCAATTAACTATGTCTGCTATGGGTACCAGAATGAGAAGCAATGGTATGCCAAGGATTGCCTGTCTAGTTCAAATCCTCTGTTTTACTTTTTGGCTGTTTGTTTTGTTCTACAGACAGAAGAAACTCTGAGGCCAGAGAAAGATTTGCCCACATTTCCTCAAGTACCTCAGAGTCACTAGTTAGAATTTTGTTTGGAGGTCGCTAACCAATGTGCAAAACTTAAGCCGGTGATATCCTTCTCTGTGTGTGTGTGAGTGTGTGTGTGTGTGTGTGTGTGTGTGTGTGTGTGCGCGCGCGCGCGCGCATGCACGCGCATGTGGGCGCCAGGCAATACCCCACGTTGCAATACAATGCCTTTTGTGCACAGCGTGTGTGGGTTTTCTGGATATTTATCTGTTCTTTTGAAGTTTTTTTTTTTAAAGCTCTATAGGATTTATCCAGGCAGCATGATCTCAGGCAACTACTTACTGCATTTTCTAACAGTTGCTATTTCCTCTGTGTTAAAGGGTCAACTATGAAATAACGCTTTCTTTGCAGAAAGCCCATGCTGCTGGGCAGATTAGAGAACTCGGGGGATTTGCAGCCGACAGCGGAGCCTTTCACCCTGGGTCACTGCTTCATCTGTCACCCAGATTAGCCCCGACAGCTGTTCCGGAGCCTCCTTGGAAGGGGATGCCCAGATATTTGTCTCAAGACAACTGCCACCAAGTGATGGAACCTTTTTGAAAGTCTTGAAATACAGTTTGTCTTCCCTTTTACTACAGTTGTCTGTCATTCCTCAAATTAACAGAAACCCACAGTGTCTGGATGGGCTTTATTGGCACAGAGCAAGAAGGGACTGACCACTAAAACAGGGTCGGAGTCTGCCCCAAAACTCTGTCCACATAGAGAAGAGATTTTTACCACATAATACAATCCTGATTGCCTGATAGGTGCTTGAAAAGCATCACTTTTGAATTGAAGAAGAGGTTGTCTGCCACATTTCAATCGAGTTCTTGGTTTTCCACCATGCCCACTTCCCAGAAGGATGCCCAGTGCAGCTACAGTACAGCTTGCAGGTTGAAGTCGTTCATGTCTTAGTTACCCTCTCCTCAGTCAGAAATATAACATAGCACACATCTCAGAAAATATCAATTTACATGGTTATTATTCATGACAGTTGCTTTTATCATAGGAATGGAGACTTAGTGGGGTAGACTATATCATAAGGGAGACATTTTTAGTATTATTGACCTAAAGGAGTCTCTGTCCCTACAATTATGCTTTATTTTCATAAATTTATAACAATTGTAAGAATAAGATACAAGAAAAGCAAGTCAATGACAACTTTTTCTTTTTTTTTGTATTTTTCTGAAGCTGGAAACGGGGAGAGACAGTCAGACAGACTCCCGCATGCGCCCGACCGGGATCCACCTGGCACGCCCACCAGGGGCGACGCTCTGCCCACCAGGGGGCGATGCTCTGCCCCTCCAGGGCGTCGCTCTGCCACGACCAGAGCCACTCGAGCGCCTGGGGCAGAAGCCAAGGAGCCATCCCCAGCGCCCGGGCCATCTTTGCTCCAATGAAGCCTTGGCTGTGGGAGGGGAAGAGAGAGACAGAGAGGAAGGAGGGGGGTGTGGAGAAGCAAATGGGCGCTTCTCCTATGTGCCCTGGCCGGGAATCGAACCCGGGTCCCCCGCATGCCAGGCCGACGCTCTACCACTGAGCCAACTGGCCAGGGCCAACGACAACTTTTGATCCAACTTACTATTTATTTATATTTATTTGTATCCCATATATTTCCACAGAAGACTACAATGCAAATGATCCTCCATGAAATGCTTGTTTCAATATTGATGCTGCTGTTATTATTTTTCTACTTTCATAAGAATTATTAATAAGTTGTTGGGGATAATTATAGTGTATTGTTAGACTTTGTTTATCAAAGGAAGGTATTTTGGATAATCGTAGCCGAGGAGAGAGATCTTTGGATTAATAGTCAGAAGACCCATTCTGATTATTAGACTATTTGGTCATGCAACTTCATCTCACTGAGCCTCAATTTTGTCATCTATATATTAAAAAGCATAAGTTCTGTTCCTGCCTCACAGCATAGTTGCATAGATCAAATGCATGACTGTACCTGAAAGAACCTGCAAGCTATTAATGAGTAGTGAGTTTTTATCATGCTCACTGACTCCTGGGAGTAAGATTCTTTTTCAAAAAATGAAATTACTTCCAGTTCCAGTTTTATTAAATTAAAATCATGTTCGTTTGATAACCAATTTATAGAAACAAGAAGAACATACATTTACATATTTTAATGTTGCCTTACACATTTTTTTTTTGCATTTTTCTGAAGTTGGAAACGGGGAGGCAGTCAGACAGACTCCCGCATGTGCCCGACCAGGATCCACCTGGCACGCCCACCAGGGGGCGATGTTCTGCCCATCCGGGGCGTCGCTCTGTCGCGTCCAGAGCCACTCTAGCGCCTGGGGCAGAGGCCGAGGAGCCATCCCCAGCGCCCGGGCCATCTTTTGCTCCAATGGAGCCTTGGCTGAGGGAGGGGAAGAGAGAGAGACAGAGAGGAAGGAGAGGGGGAGTGGTGGAGAAGCAGATGGGTGCCTCTCCTGTGTGCCCTGGCCCGGAATCGAACCCAGGACTTCCGCACACCAGGCCGACGCTCTACCACTGAGCCAACTGGCCAGGGCCTGTTGCCTTACACATTTTTAAAATAAAAATTTTTTAAATGGATGGTCAGGAGGCATGAGGACATACATGAACATTTGTACTATTCAAAGCAGGGGTTGGGAAACTATGGCTCACGAGCCAGATGTGGCTCTTTTGATGGCTGCATCTGGCTCACAGACAAATCTTTAATAAAAAAAATAATAATGTTAAAAATATAAAACATTCTCATGTATTACAATCCATTCATTTTCTACCGCTCATGTTCATGGTTGCGGGTGGCTGGAGCCAATCACAGCTGTCCTCCGGAACAACACCAAATTTTTATTGGATAATGCGTAACGTACACGGGTCGTTGTATGGCTCTCATGGAATTACATTTTAAAATATGTGGTGTTCATGGCTCTCTGAGCCAAAAAGTTTCCCTACCCCTGATTCAAAGGGTTAAAGTTTTGTGTGTTATTTATAATGTATTTTTTCTGATTAGAAAAGTAATGGTAGTTTTTTTATGGACAATTGCAAAATATTATAAAGTATATAGTAAATTAATATAATTCATAATCTCACAATGCAGAAATATTACCTGTTAAAATTTTAACATGTAAACTTGCACATTATTTTTACTCTGCACACGTCCGTTTAAAAAATTGAAATCAGGCCCCAGCCAGTTGGCTTAGTTGGTTAAGAACATCATCGGGGCCCTGGCCGGTTGGCTCAGTGGTAGAGCGTTGGCCTGGCGTGCAGGGGACCTGGGTTCGATTCCCGGCCAGGGCACATAGGAGAAGCGCCCATTTGCTTCTCCACCCCCCCCTCCTTCCTCTCTGTCTCTCTCTTCCCCTCCCGCAGCCAAGGTGGAGCAAAGATGGCCCAGGCGCTGGAGATGGCTCCTTGGCCTCTGCCCCAGGCGCTAGAGTGGCTCTGGTCGCGGCAGAGCGACGCCCCGGAGGGGCAGAGCATCGCCCCCTGGTGGGCAGAGCTTCGCCCCTGGTGGACGTGCCGGGTGGATCCCCGTCGGGCGCATGCGGGACTCTGTCTGACTGTCTCTCCCCATTTCCAGCTTCAGGAAAAAAAAAGCAAAAAAAAAAAAAAAAAAGAACATCATCCGGAAAAAACAAGGTTGCTAGTTTGATCCCTGCTCAAGGCACACACAGGAAGGAACCAAAAAAAATGCATGACTGAGTGGAACAATAAATGCTTCCCTTTTCCCTCCCCTCTCTCTCCTTTCTCTCTCTGTCTTTCTAAAATAAAAAAATCAATGATAATGAAGAGCTGGCTGGAAAACTCAATAGGTTGGAGCTTTGTCCTGGAGTGCGGAGGTTAACAGTTTGATTCTCCAATCAGGGCACATACAGGAGCAGCTTGGTGTTCCTGTCTGTCTCTCCCACCCTCTCTAAAAATAATAATAATGTTTTTAAAAATTGAAATCATACTATAAACCTGGTTTATAATATAAATATATTTTTTCAATTAAGATATCTTGAGTGTTATGGACTGAAGCATGCTCCCCCCAAAATATATATATTACAGTCCTAACACACAATGTGACTGCATTCAGAGATTGCCCCTTTAAAGAAATAATTAAGGTTAAATGAGGTCATAAGGGTGGTGGCCCCTAATCCAGTATGACTGGTTTCTTTTATAGAAAGAAGAAGAGTCTCCAGGAATGTGTACACACAGAGGAAAGGCCGTGTGAGGACGCAGGGGGAAGGCAGACATCTGCCAGCCACCAGAACCATTCAAAATACATCTCTGCTGTTTAAGCCACTCAGTCTGTGGTATTTGGTTGTGGCAGCTCTTAAAAAGTCAAAACATTGAGCATGTCCTTTTAAATATTTTTAAGGAATTTGATTTTTAATGGCTACAGATTCATCATTTTGATATAATTATGTAATGAATCCTTTATTTTGTCATATTAAGGTCATTCCCAACTTTTCTATAATAAATAATGCTTCTATATCCTTGTAGGTAGATAAATCATTATTTCATTGCAAAATGTTCTCCAAAAAGACTGTAGTATAAATTAATGGGAATAAACTATGGGAATTTTTTGTAATATTTTTACTCTTTTCTGGGTTAAAAAAAATCATTTTTAAATGAATGCTAAAAAAAGAGAGTTATCCCTTAATAAGGAGAAAATAGCTTTAGCATATTCATAGAGATATTATTTTTCAGCCAGTATTATTTAAGTACAATAGCAGACAAGCCTTCTTGGAGATCAATATACTGATTGCAAATACCATCAATCAAACAGACACCCTAACATAAATGTTTTTTGTTAGCAAGAATTTGATGCACACATATAGATATATAATAGTGCTCTCCAAGAAATACCTTTCTAAAAATTATTGTTCCCACATGGAGAAGAGTAAAGATGGTCTTTTCATTGATTTGATACCCAACGGCCATGACACCTGTCCCCACATTATAAAAATATTTGTGCTGGCTCCTGCAATCAGGGTGGTGCTTCCCGGGTTTCTCTGGAGATATGGCAATTCAATTAAAGTCAAATATTTACTAAACACCTAATGTCTGCAAAGTATTTTGGGAGTTACAGATATTAGTAAGGATGAGCCCCTACCCTCTAAGTAGAAAACTAGTGAGACAGACCAATAGAAAGGGAAACCATGAGCTCTCCTGAAAACTGAAGGAAATAAGTCCCACTGGTGGCTAAAAAAGTGCTCAGCACACATTAAGGTAATCAATGCCTAGGAAAGTAATGGTAGTTTACTATGGAAAACTATAAAATGCGTGTGTAGTAAATTAATATGTCATAATCTCACAATTCTGAACCTTATTAAAATTTTGACATGTAAACTTACACACTTTTTTTTCTCTGTATATGTGTATGTTTAAAAATTGGAATCATACTACAAATATTTTATGATGTATTTTTTAATTAAGATATCTTGAGTGTTATGGATTAAAGTGTGCTCCCCAAAATTGATATATTGAAGCCCTAACCCAATAGAAAAGGTAGTATTGAAGGATCAGTAAGGTATTGCTAAGCAGAATCAGACAGAAAAACTGCTAAAAATATCTGACGTCTAAAAGGGAATGTGCAGGGTTTGGGTGAGGTAGGGTGCAGGGGTGTGACGGGAGATGAACCTGGCTGTAGGAGCCGTGGCTATTGGAATATGGATTTGGGATTACTAGGAAGCTGTCACAGGGTTTTTTATACAATTTGTATTTGAAGATTGCTAAGAAAACTTTAAGGAATAAAAAATATATAACTTACTTCCAAGAGTGACAGAGGAGAAAGATTTGCTCCCTACAACATTTCAGCCCACCTCTCAAAACTCAGTTCAGCAAGAGATACTGTTATACTCTGCAGAGCCAGAAAGTGAGTTCTGTGTCAGTCACCCACTACAAGGCTCCAATCAGACAAAATAATCCACACATTTCTGCAGGGTGCTTGGCAGGTATGTTTAATATTTGTTGAGGAATAGAATAATGGTTTACTCTTCACTCGTGTTAATGTATACTGCATCTTCACTTGTAAGGTTTAAGTCCTGCATCTGCCAATTGCTGTGTGACTTTCTGAAAGTAACCTACCCTCTCTGAACCTCAAATTTCTCCTCTATCTAATGTGGATAATACCTACCTCATAAAACACTTGTAAGCATTAAATGAGACAGTGCATGGGAAGGTGTTTTTCTTAGCTAAAACATATAATAAAACTGTTATTGTTATTATAATACTTATTTCTTTCTTTTAGTGGAGTAACAGAGAAAATATTCTGCCCTGTTTTACCAGAAGGTGGCAGCATGTTGTTTGCTGGGGAATATCCTCTCATTTAACTCTGGGGGGTATTTTCTGAAGACTTCACGCCACCATGGAAATCTAATGGGAAGCTATACGAATTTGAACACCCTAATTCTTTCTTGTCTTTTTCCTTTTGTTTTGTTTTAGACTACAGGGGGATTAATATATAGAAAAGTTATAAGAGCCTAGCCTATGGTGGTGCAATGGATAGTGTTGACCTACGATGCAGAGGTCACCAGTAGGAAACCTTGGACTTGCCTGGTCAAGGCACATATGACAAGCAGTCAATACACAACTAAAGTGAAGCGACTATGAGTTGATACTTCTCATTCCCCTCCCCTCTCTGTAAAATCAATAAATAAAATCATTAGAAAAGGAAGGAAGGAAGGGAGGAAGGAAGGAAGGAAGGAAGGAAGGAAGGAAGGAAGGAAGGAAGGAAGGAAGGAAGGAAGGAAGGAAGGAAGGAAAGGAAGGAAGGAAGGAAGGAAGGAAGGAAGGAAGGAAGGAAGGAAGGAGGAGGGAAGGAAGAAAGGAGGGAAGGAGGGAGAGAGGGAAGGAAGGAAGGAAGGAAGGAAGGAAGGAAGGAAGGAAGGAAGGAAGGAAGGAAGGAAGGAAGGAAGGAAGGAAGGAAAGTTATAGGAAAAAAGTCTTCAGGGAGAAACCCCTTTGTTCTCTGGCTCCCCCCCCCCACCCCCTGCAGGGTATGCAATATTCAAGGCCTCACATTTGTGGCATTTTTTAAATGCCTTTATTTTAAAAACTGTTGCTTGGTGTTCAAAGTAGAGACTTATGCTTTGGTTTTGTGGATCTGATTAATGCTGATATCTGACTGTCTTGTCCCTACAAGTTGATCCACATCAGCGTACCTATGTGCATCACTGAACACTTTCGGCTGCAGATGTGCTAAGAAAATTTCACAAATGGTCGTATTCTTCAGGACCTTACAGTCAGTCCTGTTGGGAAGACCAAACATGAAAGGGCTTGAAAATAATTAAAAATAACATACAATGTGAAATACAAAATGCTACTGGCTGAATATGTGAGGTCCTGCACATGCAGAGACTGTTCAGAGTGAGAAAGATGATCAAGTTTCCTGGAGGAAGTGTATTCTACCTACTATTTCCAATCAAAACTTCTTTGTGATGTTTCACGATCTTTCCTACCATACACCCCCTCTAAGCAGACTCAATACATTCTGCACACCACCATTTTCCAAAGTGCTCTATTTATGTATGGATATGTATATTCTAAGAATAATTGTTTTTCTTTGTTAACATATATTATATCTTATAATGATATAAAACAGACATCTGGATATATTGTAAAACTAAGACTTCAAGGAACAGGTCTACATCTATTCAAGTATATCTGTAGGATGTCCAGTAAAACAAATTAGATTTGTGGCAAGTAGTTTTGTTGAGGATGTTGAGATTTAATGTTTGTCAAACCAAAGAACACCTTTAACCATCTTGTTTAAAGTTTCTTTCCAATACTCTGCTTGGATAACAAGTGTTTCCCAGACTTGGTTTTGCTTTCCATTGACAATGATGATAGTATGATATTGCTGGTACATTATTGAATGAATGAAGCCACATTTGATATCCTGTTAGCTTTGGATTCATGGACCCATGACCAGGACCCCCCGCATGATTCAGTCTCTGTGGTCATTGTGCTTCAGCAAGAGAAGCTAGAAAAGCACTCAGGTATATAAAATTTTTCCTGCAGCCCATGAAATTGATAATTACCAGTGCCACCATTTATTTCCAAACTTGTTCAAAAATCTGTCTGACATTTATTTGTGATATTAAACAAATAATTAAAACATAACAAAGGAGATAGTTTTAGACTACCTGTGACATTTGATAACTCAGGTTGACTAGTGTAACTCACTTGTCTTTCCTGAATATCATTTTACCCATCTATAAAACAAAGGGCGGGGGAGGCAGAAATTATCTCTGAGGTCCCTGCCACCTTTACACACTATGATTCTAAGAGAGGTCAAGTTCTAATAGTTGACCCATATTTAGTATTAGGTCCCTGCAGGGAGCAACGAGGGTCTTTTCAATGCAATCCTTTCGCTGCATGTGTTTATATCAACACGTGAATCTGGCTGGTTGACTGGTTACTGATCAACAATGGGGCCTAACAGAAAAACTCTGCCACAAGATCAACCTTTTCCCCCTCCAGTTATGAAGACCACCATTCAGGTAGTGAAATCCATTTCTACACTGTCCAGTTCCCTCCACGAATGTGAAAAATATGAATGCTCCCTCTGATGATGAATATCACCACGCTAGGGCAACTATATCTAAGGGTTGGCTAAGAGAGCATTTTCCCTAGAGCAATAAAGCTTAGAATTGAGACTTAGCTCTGGTTCTAATTTGGTTTGAGTCCTTGAACTTGAGCTTCAATTTATATATATTTAAAATTAAGAAAAACATCTAACTGCAGGGCTACAGTGTTGCTCAGGTGACATAATAGACATAAATTTTTATAAAGACATGTCACTCAACATTAATTAGGAATCCACAATCGGAAAGTAATATGATTTTCAAGAACTCTCAACCTGTTCTCAGAGAATAAGAGTGTGGCAGGCAGGCAAAAAAGCAACATAAAAATGAGTTGAAACTGATAGGTCAGTAAAAGGACTACAAAATGGCATGAGCAGAGTCATCCGTGTATCACTAAAGTAACGGAGAAAATAAGTTAAACCATAAAATAATCTCAACAGGTAAAAACCTAATACAGATAAAAAAGGATTTGATGAAATTCAACACCTATTACTGATTACACGCCATCAGAAGGTACCCCCCAAAAAAACTTCCCAAACTGGAAAGAAGTCGTATGCTAGGAACCTAAAATAAATGCCATAACCTTAGAAACAGTCCCAGTTAAACATAAAACAAGTGACAGATGCACATCAGAGTCACCACTCTCACTCAGCATCATACTAAAGATTTTATCCAATGATACAAGACAAAAGAAAGGAACACACATATCTACTGAATATGGAGGGAGTAAAAAAATCTCATCGCTTGCAAATAATATGATCATCAATCAAAAAAATGTATGAGAATTAAATTTTTAAATTATGAAGACTAAGAGTTCAGCAATGTGGCTACAGTAAATACCCATAGCTTCCTTAAATATTAGTAAAACCATTTAGAAAATATAAAATAAAAATCACAATCATAATAGCAACCAAAAAGACAGAATGATATGAAAAGGAATATGTTTATGTTTTTTAAAAAACAAAACTGTTTGTTTCTATGCACACGAGTGCAAGTAAATGCCTAGCAAAAATTAATGTGGTTTCTTCAGGGAAAGGGGCTGGATTTGGGCACAAGAAGGGATTCAGCTTTTTCTGTATTCTTAGAAAAAAATTTTAGCTATATATAATATATTAGAGCATCACCCCAATAAGTCAAGGCTGCAGGGTCAATCCCCGGCCAGTGCACATACAAGAATCAACCAAATATTCTAATACATATATATATATATATATATATTACTTAGAAATTTTAATGTAATGGGGATGATATTGACCAATAAGTAGCAATATATATTTGTGTATCGCTCGTGAGAGGTGTTAATACTAACAAGGAAAGGGAGAGGAGAATGCGGGAAAACTTTTTAGAGCAGCGCTTTAAATGATGAGGAGTTTTTCAACAGGTGGAGACACGTGGCGAAGGCATTCCAGAATGGAGGAGAAGCCAGGAGGAAGGGCATGGAACAAACATACAAAAGAGTCAGAAATTTTGCCAGTTCCTAGTGTGCACTGTGCAAGTTTAGAGTTTACAAAGGATATTCACCCAGCACCTCATGTGAGTCACTGTAGTGACTCACTGTTTAAAGCAGCAATTCCAGATCTTTTTTAATTTATTTATTAAATTTAATGCAGCAACATTGATAAATCAGGGTACATATGTTGAGAGAAAACATCTCTAGATTATTTTGACATTGATTGTGCTGTATACCCCTCCCCCAAAGTTAAATTGTCTTCTGTCACCTTCTATCTGGTTTTCTTTGTGCCCCTCCCCTCCCCCAACCCCTCTCTCCTTCTTCCCCCCTCCCCCCACCCCCACCCCTGTTGCCATCACATTCTTGTTCATGTCTCTGAGTCTCATTTTTATGTCCCTTCTATGTATGGATTCATATAGTTCTTAGTTTTTTTTTTCTAATTTACTTATTTCACTCCGTATAATGTTATGAAGGCAATTCCAGATTTGAAGTCACTCTCTGCCTAGCTAGTTGTGTGGCCTTGGGTAAGTTACTCAACCTCTCTGAGCTTCAGTTTTCTCATTCCTAAAGTTGGGCTAATAAAAGTACCTGACTTACTGTAATTTCTTTTTATTGGTTGATTGATCGACTCTAGAGAGAGAGGAAGGGAGAGAAGGTGAGAGAGAAAGAAAAAGAGAAGCATCAATTTATTGTTCTACTTATTTATGCATTCATTGGTTGACTTTTGTATGTGCACTGGCCGGGGATTGACCCTGCAACCTTGATTTATTGGGATAATGCTCTAATCAACTGAGCCCTCTAGTCAGGGCATATAGTAATTTCTTACCTAAAAAAACAAACAGGAAAACATTGAAGCATGAGTGCTCATATGCACATTCTCACGTTTTCTAGTCAACTCTGAAATTCTGGATTTCTTTTTCCATATGAAAGCACCTTATTTTCTAATTTTCTGTCATGGAAATCATTACTATTTTATATGAATAATATCTTTACCAATACTTTTCCCTGAAATTCTCTGTGATGAAATGTTAATGGATCAAGTCTGTTTTAGAATCACGCACATATTGCATTGAGCATGGATGTTGTCTAATGCACAGGGGACTTCCTGGTCAAGAAAGAACAATATAAAGAAGTTTCCACAGCATTCCTTTTGTTTCTGGTTTGCCATAGCCTTTCTATTCTCAGTGAAAGAGGTGGGAAAAAGATAAATGAGAATTCATAAGGCAAGTAAGGCTCCTAAGAGAAAATCCCTGCCAGATAAGAAGGTAGACTTTCCCCCAGCATGGCTGCAGGTGAGACGGAAGTCAGGAACCACATTTAATATTTTAACAAGGATGCGGGCATGAATATGATTACAAAATATGATTTTATACACCAGAGAGGTTGTGCCAGTGAGTTTTTGCATGATTAGGCTTTTGGAGAATGAAGAAGGCGATAGACATGCAGTCAGAAATTTATTTTATTATCTCAGGATTACAGGGGAAAAAATGATGGGCTTGTAAAGCATCAGAATTAGTGTTTAAGCCCTGGCCGGATTGGAGAGCATTGTCCTGATATGCAGAGGTTGCGGGTTCGATCTCAGTCAGGGACACATCCAAGAATGTAGCAGTGTTTCTTTCTGACTCTCTCTCTTTCTCTCTCTCTCCTTCCTCTCTCTCAAAAAAATTAAATAAAAGATTTAAAAACTATTTTAAAAAAGAATTAGTGTTAATATCCCAAGGGAATTCTCTATGTTTAGAAAACCTCATGTAGACTGTACCCAACTAAGTACCTTATATGAATTATGCATATTGGAATTGAATCTCCCAAAATCTAAATGGAAGATTCACTGATCTATAAGAACACAAGTCAATTCCGTTTTAGCATCAGTTTATTTTTTCTCATTACGGTTCTTGTATATTCTGCAATATCTACTCCTCGGTTCAGAAAAAAGAATATCCGATGTTGCCCACATTTCCTTTTAACTTTCAAATTTGCTTAAGGGCCATCTAGCCCATTCTATAGATAAACTGATGAGTTTTCAAAGATGTTACTTGAGAATATTAAACGAGCAGTTCAGTGAGTTTACTTCTCTTCTCAAACCCCCTCCCAATTATGTACATCAGTTTGTTCTCTTGGAAACAAACCCTTCTTGGTTAAAATTTTCATATCAATTCAGAAAAAGAAAAAAATTTTTCATATCAAGCTCTTTTGAAAAAGATAGCATATTGTTCACTAGAGCAACAAAAGACCTGTGTCTAATACACATAGCCCTTCTTTGCACCCCTGACCTGAAGCACATTGCCTTCATTCCATGGCTGCCAGATCCACGGACGCAGGAGGCTCTTAAATAGCCCCAGGCTCCTCCAACTACTTCCAGGAGAGGCTGGAGAACTCTTTCAGTCTGTGTCTTATTAGCATCCTTAACTCCTGACTTCATCCTGTCACAGGCCCTTTGTGAAAGCCAGAGCCAGTTCATGAAAGTCCCTAGAGCAATGGTTACATTATACATTACACTTAGTGGTTAATAAGTCATTCCATCATCATCAAAAGCGGTTTTGAGTATCTTTTGCTGGAGGCAGTATATAATACAGAGTGCTTGCTATACGGGTCTGTGCTTCAATGGCTGGCCTGGGAAATTTTTTCTGGCGCAGTAGGGTCCTTAAAGGAATTGTAGAGTTAATACTTTGCCACAGGTCTAGTTGTAGCCAAGTTGATCCATGTGATCAACCCTAAATTAAGTCATACCATGAACCGGCTGATGCTGGACCTGTCAGAATCCAGAATTCACATGATAGAGGTCAGTTTTGAAACTATGGGAATCAGAAAAGTTCTGCACAGACTCAGTCACCCACAGTAACTTTCAGGTCCAGCTGGTCATCTACAGATGCCTACTCCTGTTTGTGATGGAGGTAACTGGGAGTGTATGAATGGCCTCATAGAGACTCCCATAATGCCTGCCGGACAGAAACAAACTCACAGCACATGCTCTATTGATGGTAAGAAAGGATCACTGAGACTGGGCAGGGGGACTCAAGTTTAAGCTAGGCTCCCTGCATACATCTTGGGTAAAAATGTCCCAGTGAACTTCAGTTGCTTCAACCATGCAATGGGAATGGCACCTACCTACTTTCCAAGGTCATCGGAAAGCTCAAGCTCGGTGATGATTGTGAAAATGCTTTGTAAAATGAATTTTTTAGGGCTGACCTGTGGTGGCGCAGTGGATAAAGCGTCGACCTAGAAATGCTGAGATCGCCGGTTCGAAACCCTGGGCTTGCCTGGTCAAGGCACATATGGGAGTTGATGCTTCCAGCTCCTCCCCCTTCTCTCTCTCTCGCTCCCTCTCTCTCTCCTCTCTAAAAATTAATAAATAAAAAAAATTTTTTAAATGAATTTTTTAAAAACCTTATATACACGTATACATCTATTTGGAATTATTTGTGTTATATTATCACCATTATTCTAAGTGATGCTGATGAACATACTAAAACATATCAAACATCACTCACTACAGTACTTTAAAATTTTTAATGTATATAAAAACTACTTGGTAACCTTGTTAAAATGCAGATGTTAATTCAGTTGGTCTGGGATGGGACCCAAGAGTCTGTATTTCCAATGATCTCCCAGGAGATAATAATACTGCTGACTTGAGCACCATACTTTATGTATCAAGGACTTGGGATAACTTAGGATTCTACAAAGTGATGAATGTCTAAAATGCTTCCATGTGTGACTCTGGGATTAAGAATCTGAACAGTTTAGGTTATTTAATTTCTAACTTAAAGAACATTTTTACTTTGCACTGATTACATGCCCCAAGGGCACAGGAGTCTGTCACATAACTTAAGTTTTGAACTCTGGGGAATGTGACCATAAACCATGAAATCAATCAAGAAATATTGATGAATATATACTATACATTTTTTTCCTTTAGCCTTTTTCTTTGCCTAAATACTCAGCTATGCTCTAGAGAAAATTCACTTTGGCAACTGGTGTGGACAGTCTTGAGAAACAACTTCCAGTAGAAAAGAGCGATGACCAAACGTCCTGGGGGGCGGGGGGCTCTTCTTCCGACATGTCCACAAGGCCCAGCAGCCTCTCAGCAGCTATGTCTTCTTCCGACATGTCCACAAGGCCCAGCAGCCTCTCAGCAGCTATGTCTTCTTCCGACATGTCCACAAGGCCCAGCAGCCTCTCAGCAGCTATGTCTTCTTTCGGCATGTCCACAAGGCCCAGCAGCCTCTCAGCAGCTATGCACACTGAGAAATTCATCTTTGTCACGAATACCAACTCACGTGCTATGGAATATCACAATCTCATTATGGGATGTCATTTCACAGCACAAATACATTATTTTCACCAGATTTACAGACAGTGCAGCCCAGGCCCCTGCCAGCAGGTGATGGATGGGCTCTATCCGGTATCTCTGGGGGTGTGACTTAACACACGGCCGGGCCCTGACAAACCCAACCACAGCCAGACCCAGAAGGGCCCTGAAGAAGGTTTCTCCTTCACGGTCTCTTAAACATAAAACCCAGGGGTTGGAAAATACTGTGGCACTGACTTCAAAGGAAAAAGAAATTAGGCACAACCTCAAAAGTCTCCCTGTAATACTTTTTTTTAGCTTCTCATGTGTTAAGAATTTAGCCCTCATAGTAAGAGGAATTCACACATAACCCCATTAGATGGGCCAGCAAAAAAAGAAAAGAAATTGATATTGATATTAAAGTTCATTCTCTAGAAAAACTGTTCTTTAACAAGACATTGTATCTTACACGGGAAGAGTCATTGTGCTGTAGCATTTTTGAATATTTATGAAGAGCAAAAAATCTTACAGTAGCCCTCCCTTGTCCACAGAGGACAGTTCCAAGACCCCCAGTGGAAGTCTGACAGCACAGCTATTACCCTGGATGTATGTTATGTCAGTGGCTGAGGCCAGGCAGGTTCGCATTGGATTCGGGCAGATGGTAGAAAAACTGCAGAGCAGAAAAAGCATTGAGCCATTTCGTTTAATAAAGTCTCACAATGGCAAACAAGTCCACAGGCAGGGGAAACTGCTTCTTAGGCAAACAGCAAAATGGTCCCTCACAGTGGTGGGCAAGCAATCTGTACATCCACAATCCCCCATCTCTCCCGGCTCAAGCACCCATAGCCTTATATAGACTATGCACACGTGCCACTGCCACATGCTCTCGCATCAATCAAGCAAAGTGCCTGCAGCTGGTACACCAGCAAGCAAGCCTAACACAGCTGCCCCACAATATACTATGGTTTTTCCTATACAGGGGTCCTCGGGTTATGAAAGTCTCAACATACGACGTTTCGAGTTTACGATGTTTACTCCCATAAAACTTTAAAAAATTGAGACACAAGTGTTTCAGCTTATGCTGTTAGTGGCATACTTAGAGACTACATGGGCAAACTAGTATGGTTGTATGCAGCAGAAGAATACACAGTAATGTGGCATATGAGTGAGGGAGTTGGCGTCCCCCAGTATGCTTACATATGACATTTTGGACTATTAAGAGTGAAAATGTTGCCCGACCAGGTGGTAGCGCAGTGGATAGAGCGTCAGACTGGGATATGGAGGACCCAGGTTCGAGACCCCGAGGTCGCCAGCTTGAGCGTGGACTCATCTGGTTTGAGCAAAGCTCACCAGCTTGGACCCAAGGTCACTGGCTCGAGCAAGGGGTCACTCGGTCTGCTGTAGCCCCCCTAGTCAAGGCACATATGAGAAAGCAATCAGTGAACAACTAAGGAGCCACAACAAAGAAGTGATGTTTCTCATTTCTCTCCCTTCCTATCTGTCTGTCCCTATCTGTCCCTCTCTCTGACTCTGTTACAAAAAAAAAAAAAGTGTAAGTGTTCTGTTTGTGTTGCTTTGTTTGGCAACTTTTGCCTGGGATGAAGTGAGGCAAACAAACTTAAATGGTGTGTGGAAAAAACTGTGTCCCCCGTTAGTGAACGACTTCCATGGCTTTGAGGAATCAGTAGAAGCTGTAACAGAGAAGGTTGTTGTGGGGCAGCTGTGTCAGGCTTGCTTGCTGGTGTACCAGCTGCAAGCACTTTGCCTGATTGGTGTGTGAGCGCGTGGCAGAGGCACATGTGGATGGCCTATGTAAGGCTATGGGTGTTTGACCTTGGGAGAGATGGGAGATTAGGGATGAGTGGATTGCCTGCCCACCACTGTGAGCGGCCATTTTTTGCTGTTTGTTTGCCTGAGCAGTGGTTTCTCCTGCCTGTGTGCTTGTCTGCCGTTGTGAGACTTTGTTAAACAGAATGGCTCAACCCTTTCCAGCTCTGCAGTTTTTCTATCGTCTGCCCAGATCCAATGTGGACCTGCCTGGCCTCAGCTGCTGGCATTACAGTTGTTGCCATGGGTAAACAGCTTAATTTGGAGGTGGAGGCTGAGGATGTTACAGAGTTACTGGCATCACATGGAGAGCAGCTGTCTGATGAGGACCTCATTCAGCTGGAGAAGCAGCTGGTTGAAGAGAAAGAAATAGAAACCACAGAACCCAAGAAATGTACTACCAAGAGTTTGGCATAAGATTTTTCTATGATAGAGGATGGGTTGGAAAATTTTCAGGCTGAGGACCCCAGCGATAACAGATCAGTAAAGTGTACAGAGCTGTAATGGATACCTTGCAATGCTATAGGCAGATTTTAGAAGAGAAGAAGCCATCAACCTTCCAGACTAGCCTGGAACAATTCTTTAAGAAGGTAGAGAGGCCTGCAGCAGATCCTGTACCCTCTACATCAGCTGCTTCTCGAGATGAAACACCTGTAGCACAGGTAGAATAATCTCCAGCGTCTCCTGCATGTTCCTCAGGCCATCCTGACTCACCTGACCCAGTGTCTCCAGCACCTTCTGCAGGTTCTCCTGCCTCTCCAGCTTCCTCCTCCCAATAGGTCACTCTCTCCCACCTTGCAGTGACTCTTCCAGTGTGCAAGCCAACCACAGGAATAAAGGTAAGAACTTTTTTTTACACTCATTTTTTCTATTAGTACAGTACAGTATATTTATGTCCTCTTCCTTTTTCTGTGGCTTAGTTGTTTTTATGTTCTAGATTAAGATTTTACAACTGTGTTAGGATAGGTAAGTGACTTAGGCTAAGGTATGTTTCGACTTACATCTAAATTTGAGCTATGTCACTGTCATAGGAGCAGAACTGTGTCATAACCTGAGGACCCCCTTATATACATACCTGTACACTTAAAGGAAGTAGTTTAGGGCTTCTATGTGGCATAGCTGAATTGCCAGCATCACTATTCTTGCACTTTGGGGCCATGATTAAATAAAATAAAAGTTACTTGAACACAAGCACTGTGATACCATGACAGTACAAATATTGATCAACTTACGACCTATGCAACATACAACCATTCGACTTTACGACCACGATCGCTAGCCACGACTGCTCCACGTCTGGCTGCGCAAGCATTGCCCAGCACTACCATCTCCGCTTGCACCATTTCAACTGTTACCCAAACTCAGTACAGCAATTAGTGTTTTGTGTCTTGGATTTTTTTTTTTGTATTTTTCTGAAGCTAGAAACGGGGAGAGACAGTCAGACAGACTCCCGCATGCGCCCGACCGGGATCCACCCGGCACGCCCACCAGGGGCGATGCTCTGCCCACCAGGGGGCGATGCTCTGCCCCTCCGGAGCATCGCTCTGCCACGACCAGAGCCACTCTAGCGCCCGGGGCAGAGGCCAAGGAGCCATCCCCAGCGCCCAGGCCATCCCCGCTCCAATGGAGCCTTGGCTGCGGGAGGGGAAGAGAGAGACAGACAGGAAGGAGGGGGGGGTGGAGAAGCAAATGGGTGCCTCTCCCATGTGCCCTGGCCCGGAATCAAACCCGGGTCCCCCGCACACCAGGCCGACGCTCTACCGCTGAGCCAACCGGCCAGGGCCTGTCTTGGATATTTTTAATCAAACCCCTCCCAAGATGTCTACCAAGAGCAAGTTGTCTTTGCGAATATTAAACCAGTTGTACTGGTAATGCAGTGTTTTACTTAAACCTGATGAATGTAAAAATAAGAAACAAAATGGTGTAGAGGTGATACAAATGGCATAAAATGAGCAAAGAAAATTATGATATATAACAATAATGAAAGAAAATTATGATAAAATATGACTTAAAGATTTTTATAACATCATTTTACAATACTGTACCTATAGCCTACTCAACTTACGACCAAATCATGTTACAACCGGTCTGTCGGAACCAATCGTGGTCGTAAGTCGAGCACTAGCTATAGATCTGATAAACAAGATGTCTACTGGGCAACTAATGGAACAGGGAGGGTATGCAGCGCAGGTAGTCTGGACAGAAGGATAATTTGCAAACTGAGCAAGACAGAGGGCAGCGCAAAATTTCACCACGTAACTCAGACTGACGAGCAATTTGTTATAAATTGTTTATTTTGCAAATTTTTATTTTGTATACTTTAGACCACAGGTAACTGAAACCACATTAAGCAAAATCATGGGTGGGTGTTGGAGATGGATTAAGGTCTGTTCAGGCCCCGGGCACAGAAGAAAATATTGGGCCCCTTAAAAAAAAGAGAGAGATGGGAAAATAAAAGTACATGTTAACCATATTTTTTAATAAATAAACAATATTTTGTACTATTAATGTTAAAATTGCACATATAAAACCACACTTGGTGTCATTAGAAAAGTGCAAAGTTGGTGTTTTGTGGGGCCCTTCAGAAGTTGGGGTCCAGGACGCACGCCTGGTGCGCCCACCCTTAAATCCAGCTCTGGTGTGGGTTGGGGGGACTAATGTACTTGTGACTACTTTATCTCCTTGTAAAGAAAAAACAAATCTTGAGGAGAAATGGAACAGTATAAATCTCATGATGGAGAATTTCTGTTTTAGAGAAATTCAAAACCCCTCACATCTTGCATTCAAAGCTTAATCTTTTACCCTCATTGTAGTTTCTAGTCTCTGTTTGAATACTGGGACATCAGGGTGATCGTCATCCTCAAAAATAAATTGCCTTTTATTTCTGGAAATACTCGGACTGTTAGAAAGTTCTTACACATTTTGAGATTATGTCACCAATTCCCACCTTCCGGTTCCAGTTCCAAGTTTTCATGGCTCCCAGAATAAGTCTATCCCCTCATTTTCCTGCTTTACTAGCCCTCCACCTCTCTAGGACCAAATGCTATACTGGTCCCCATGGGAAATTTACTTTTATGTAGAAGTCGCATTATACATTGAAAATTTTAATGTTGTTGTTGTTGTTGTTTTACAGAGACAGAGAGAGAGAGTTAGAGAGAGGGATAGACAGACAGGAATGGAGAGAGATGAGAAGCATCAATCATTAGTTTTTCATTGCTACACCTTAGTTGTTCATTGATTGCTTTCTCATATGTGCCTTGACCGTGGGCCTTCAGCAGACCGAGTAACCCCTTGCTCAAGCCAGCGACCTTGGTTCCAAGCTGGTGAGCTTTGCTCAAACCAGATGAGCCCGTACTCAAGCTGGCGACCTCGGGGTCTCGAACCTGGGTCTTCCGCATCCCAGCCCGATGCTCTATCCACCACGCCACCACCTGGTCAGGCTCTTTTAATGTTTTTTTCAAATGAAATAGCATGTGCTTATCAGAGAGAGAGAGATCCAGAACAGCCAGAGAAAGAGCAATAACAGTCTAAGTAAAGCTGGTGATTCTGTCGCCATTTGGCCCAGGGATTGTGCATCCCAGGATAGATGAGCCTCTCTTTCCTCTCCTGGCTCGTTTCCCAGGTGTCTCCCACAGTCCAGGCAATTTAACACACTGAGAGTGTTTTAAGTATTTAAGATAACTTTGTGTGTGGGGAGGGGGGGAGTTAACAGAGCACCTAAACATGACCCAACTACTTCATTTGGCAAACTACTAATATTTGGCAAATAAATATTAATTTTTAATTTTTTTTATTTATTGATTGTTTTTATGGAGAGGTGAAGGGAGAAGGAGAGAGAAGCATCAATATGTTGTTACATTTATTTATGCATTCCTTGGTTGATTCTTGTATGGGCCCTGAAAGGAGATCGAACCCATAACCTTGGTGTATCGGGACAATGTTCTAACCCACTAAGCTACTCAGGCAGGGCAAAGAAATATTAATTTTAAACTAAGTAACTAAGTGTATGAGTTTACTATTGTTGCTATAACAAATTACCACAAGCACAGTGACCCAAACAGCACAAATGTATTATCTTACGATTCTGGAGGGTCGGAAGTCTGAAAACAGGTCCTACCAGCTGAGGTAGATGTCAGCAGGGCCGTGTTTCTTCTGAGGGAGCTACAGGGAGAATCTGCTTCTTGCACCTTCTGTAGGCTGTCTCTGCCTTCCTTGTCTCATGGCCTCCTTCAACAACGCATCTCTTCAGCCTTGCTTCCATCGTCACGTTTCCTTCTCTGTGTCTCCCGCCTACCTGTTGTGATTTAGGTTAATCCAGGCCAATCTCCTCACCTCAAAAATATTAATCACATCTGCAAAGTCACTTTTGCCCTGTATGGTAACATACTCACAGGTTTTCAGGATGAGGATGTGGGCTTCTCATCACAGGGGGAGCGGGGCGGCTTCATCAGCCCCCTGCACTAAGCTGAAGCAGAGGCCACGCTGCATTTCTAATATAAGGGTCTACTTCCTAAAGGTAGCAGAGTGGAGAAAGCACAGGTGCCTGGGTCTGACGTGAGCATCTTTCCCCGCTCTGGCTAGCTGTGGGATTTGGCATTCCTCTCAGAGCGAGGACCAGGCTGAGATGAGGCTCTTAGGGAGCACAGACTAAGGGAGCACTCACCCTCGGGTCCCCGCCTGGACTCGCACAACCCTGAGAGCCATAGTCTCCTTAAATGTTGACTCTAGGCACCTGGCTGACTACATCCTAGGCTCTATATCACTTTATCTACACCTAGGATTTCTCTTCTGTAGAACTGGAGTATAAAGTTAATAATCGTTATTTTTTTTATCTTACTTTTTTGATTTACTCTGTCTCATAAGAAACAAATGAAAGAGTGGACATGAAAGCAGTTTGTCACCAGTAAAGTGCAATGCACGCCATTTGTAACAGCTAAGGTTTTCGTAAAGCATGAGGGCAGTGTAAGTAATGCTTCCTCCCTTCACCCAGTTAATATTAAAGTGACTTCATGTGCACAGAAAGTATGAATGTATATGTTCACAAAGAGAAGTCAGGTGTGTCCAAAAGGAAGTATATTAATTTATGGCAATGTTTCTTCTAGCCTGGCTGCGCATTCGCCTCACCCAGGAGCTGCACAAAGTGCTGATGTCTGAGTCCCATCCCCAGGGACCGTCATGTCATTGGTGCAGGTGCAGCCCAGGCACTGGGATTGCTAAGACTCCCCAGCAGACTCTAAAGTGCCTCCACGGTTGAGAACTGCTGGTTAATGACTACTTCAGAAGCCTCAGAAATGTGTTTTGAGTTGATTTAAATTTAATGGAGAGTAGAGAACACACTTTTTGTGTATTTGTAGGATTTATTCCATAGAATCAATGTGACGGGCAAAATTCACAATATCATATTCTGATTCGTACACTAAACCTTTCTGTTAACATATAGGAGGTATCTAAACATTAAAATACAAGTAAATGATTGTTTTTACCTCAAAAAAAAAAAAAAAGGTATTGCAGATCAGTAAAAAATAAACAGCCCAACACAGTATCTCCTATGTAGATTAGGTCAGTTTCTCGATCCAGTTCCTAATACAGTTTCTCGATCTTGGCCTGGGGGCAGTGGTCTTAGATCTTGGCAGCACATTAGGGTGAACTGGGGTGCTTTGAAACCCTCACGCTCTAACCATCTCACAGCAGTGAAGTTAGAATCTCTGAGGGTAAGACCCAGCCATCACATTTTTATTTAACCTCCCCATGTGACTTCCACTTGCCGACAAAGTCAGAACTTAAATTACATAAACTCAAAATCAATGACCAGGCCCTGGCCGGTTGGCTCAGTGGTAGAGCGTCGGCCTGGCGTGCAAGGGGTCCCGGGTTCTATTCCCGGCCAGGGCACACAGAAGAAGCGCCCATTGCTTCTCCACCCCTCCCCCTCTCCTTCCTCTCTGTCTCTCTCTTCCCCTCCCGCAGCCAGGGCTCCATTGGAGCAAAGATGGCCCGGACGCTGGGGATGGCTCCTTGGCCTCTGCCCTAGGCACTAGAGTGGCTCTGGTCGCAATAGAGCGACACCCCGGAGGGGCAGAGCATCGCCCCCTGGTGGGCAGAGCGTCGCCCCCTGGTGGGCATGCCAGGTGGATCCCGGGAGCATGCGGGAGTCTGTCTGACTGTCTCCCCCTGTTTCCAGCTTCGGAAAAATACCAAAAAAAAAAAAAAAAAAATCAATGACCATCATCAATTGCAAACAGACCATTTATTGTCAAAAACTGCAAAGGTCGCTTCCTACCCTCCAGAGCCACTCAGTCCAGTAAAGGAGAAAAACATAGCAGCGTATAGGTAGGAACAAGATGCAGTGAGAGGGTAGAGGCAGGCAAGCATGCTGTTTCTTCTTGGGTGTGACATGGGAAAAGGAAGAAAACCGCTGCAAGGGGAGACCTGAGCTGGGGCCCCGCGTGCTGAGGAGAGCACTTCTAGGATATGAAGTAGTACATGTATAAAGGATTAGAGCCTAAGTGAAAGTAATCGACCACATGATAGAAGATGACTAATTTTCTCAGCATAGAATTGTCTGAACAATGGTTTATTGAATAGAGAGCATTTTAGCATCCATGAAATTACTTAAACACGGTCTTGAAATACTACTCAGCAATAAAAAAAAAAAGACCCATCCATTGATGACCACAGAAAAAGGATGATGGGTCTCAAGGGGATTATGCTGAATGGAAATTGCCTATCTCAAAGTACTATATACTGCACGATTTATTGACATTCTTAAAATGATGGAATTTATAGAGAATAGATTAGAGGTTTCCAGCAGTTAAGGGTGGGGTATGGAGTGAGAAGGGTGGAGTGTGAATATGAGTTAGAAAGAGAGAAGTCATTGTAGTGATGGATTAGTTCTGTATCTTGATGGTTGAAGTTCTGTCAATCTACACATGTGATGAAATGACATTGAACTATATGCTTATGTTGTACCAGTGTCAGTTTCCTAGTTTTGATATGTGTTATATTAAATGTATTATGCATATCTATTAAGTAAGATGAAACCAAAGGAAAAAACTGAAAGATCACTGAACCTCTCATACTATCTTTGCAATTTCCTGTGCATCTATAATTTTTTTAAAATTAAAAGTTTTTTAATGAACTATAAAAACAGGTTATTATGAAAGAAACACCACAATTCTAATATTAATATTCTAAATCATAAGGCAGTTTAGGATCTTGAAAAAAAGAAACAAAAAATACATTGGTTTTCTTTTTATTCCTATACTCTCTTTCTCTTTCCCTCTCTCTTCTGTCTTACCTTTCTCCTTCCTTCCTTTCTCTTACTTTTACTTCTTTTTATTCTCACCTTCCAATCTCTTTTCCAAAAGTACAGTTAAAGAATGTGTTTTAAGATTATTCCAAACAATAGAAAAAAGATAAAAGAGTAAGGGACTTAAATGACACTGTAAAGTTAATGCTCCAGTAAGTCTTAGTTGTTACCAGGCTACAAGCCCATTCTGAAAATTTAACTTCTAATTTCCACAGCAGGATACTCATATGCTGTTTCATTAATATGCTAGCTGTGGGCTAAAATAAGAACCAAATAACATCTCAATTACAGCCATTTTTGCTCCTTTAATCTTATGGTGACGTATTAACAACAAAGAACAAATTTGGGGACGAGAATGAAAAATGCAGCTTTAATTTTAAAGTTTAGAATATTGATGTATTTAGAAAATTGATTACAGATTAATATTTTAAACTCCGTTTTGCTTTAAAAATTTGTTCACATAACAAAAATGGAGAGAATTCCTATAATAACCTCACTAATATATCTAATAAAGATAGGCACATCTGTTAAGCAAAGTGCTCTTGAGACATTATCTACAAAGCAAAATCACATTTTTCTTTTGATTTCCATTTTGACCAAAAAGAAAAAGTTTGCTCTAGCAGTTCTTTCCAATGAGAAGTGGGGTGATTAGAAGTTTCCCACAGGGACTGGATACAGCACAATCTGAACTCAGGGCCTCATGCAAGGTAAAGATTCTCTGCTCTTCTCACTTGATGACAACAGACAGATGCTGAAACTCAAAGGCCTCAGCCCCTTCTCCTATAAACACCAGTGCTATAGAGAAATCACTACTTGATCTTTAAATGTCATCATTTATAGTTCAAGTAAATAAGAGAAAGACCTAAAATTATTCAACAGTTTAAGTGGGTTTTGTTCAAACAACAAAAAAGAAATAAAGCCTTTTCTTTTACAAAGAAAATTACATACTTCAGAACACCTAAATATATCTATTAATTGAAGAGAATATGAATGTCCCTTAAGGAAAAAGAAGCAACTAATTATACTAAGAAATTTAATTAGATTATCACATACTTTAATGGTTCTAAAGGCACTGTGGCTTATTTTTTAATTGTTAGGGAGATCTGCACACTTGCTGATTTTTTTTTTAATGAATAATGGCCCACTGGGTTGTTAGAGCCATTTTATTAAGTTCATCCAACTCAAAGCAATCAACTAAAGTCAAATTAGAAAAAACAAGTTGTGAATATAAAGAGATACTAAGCCTTCTTAAAATTGAAATATAAAACAAATAAAGCAAGAGCTACTTTCAAAAAACTGAAACCCTGGACCAAGCTGCATACCCTAAGACATGTAGGTCAAGTTCTCATGCATGAGTCTATTGCTGGCAGTCATGCTGTGGTAGGGAGCTAAGCTAGAGAGCTCAGAGGACCCAAGGAATCAATTCTTTCAATGGAGATGCTCTGCAACCTGGCGAGGACTTTTCTTCTAGCCTTTCTCTTGTTATCACCTGACCACCCCTCTCCACTCAGTTGTCTTGCATTCTCTCTGGTCCTGCTCTCGCCCATGCTCTCCGCTACCAGTGCGCTCCCCTTGGAAGGTCTCCACGCTCAGCATCTGTTTGTGGAAATTTTGCTACCTGCACCGGGCAGAGAAAGAGATTAACTGTAAGTGGAGGAGAAGAATAATTATTAACTAAATAATTAAACAAGATCATTTTGGATTCTGATGAGAGCTATGAAGAAAATCAATAGAGCGATGTGATAGAAATTAAGGTAGGACCACTTTAGATAGAGAGGGCATCAGGGAAGGCATTTCTGAAAAGAGGATATTAAAATGAGAAAGAATAAAAGGGATCCTGCCATGCAAAGTACGGGAGCTTCCCAAGAGGGGGGAGGGGGGAATGTGAAGCCTTTGGGGTGGGAATAGAATTAGTAAATTTAGGCAATTGAATTGAAACAAAAATGGCCAGAATATAATGTGATCCCAAGTGAGATCGAAGGGTAGGATTACATAGCATCATATAGGGTATAAATGGCCATGGGAAGGAGTTTAAGCTTTATTTTTAGTGAGATGGGAAGTCATTGAAGAATTTAAAGCATAGGAGTAACATGATCAAATTTGCATTTTTAAAACATTACTCTGGCAGCAGTGTAGAGAGTATTTTAATTTGGGGAAAGAATAGAAACAGGAAGATCTATTTGGAAGTTATTACCATAGACCAGATAAAAGAGAATGGTAGTTTGGACTAAGGATACAACAGTGGATATTGAAAAAAGTGAATGCATTCTAGTTATATTTTGAAAGTAGACCCAGCAACTCTTGTTGCAGAATTGATCTTGAAGGATAAAGAAAGAGTAGAAATACAGGGTGACTTGTGGTTTAGGGACCAATCACCACTGCTAAACTCTCACCCATTCAGCGCTCTATGAGCCCTGGCCAGTTTGCTCAGTGGATAGAGCATCCATGTGTGCCCTGTCTGGGTTCAATGCCCAGTCAGGGCATACATGAGAAGCAACCATCTACTTCTCTTTCCCTCCCTTTCCCCCTCCTTTTTCTCTTCTCCTCTTGCAGCCAGTGGCTTGATTGGTCCAAGCATCAGCCCCAGGAACTGCAAATATCTCAGTTGGTCTGAGCATCAGCCTCAGCAGCTGGAGATAGCTTGGTTGATTTGAGAATCGGCCCTGGGTGGATCCCAGTCAGGCTGTATGCAAGAGTCTGTCCATCTACCCTCCTCTTGCTTAAAAAAAAAAGGTCCATACTAAGATATTCATCATAACATTGTTTGTGAGAGCAAAAACTGTGATCAACCTAAGTATTCACACACACAAAAAAAGACTTCCACATAAACTGCAGTACATTTCTAACATAAATTCTCAGATAGAGAGCTCCAGTGTTGTGAAATGAGAAAATCACAAAGCTACATTTTCAAGTAAAAAAATAAAGGGAGCTATAGAGTTATATATAATGACTTTATTTATGGGAAATGGTAGTATTGTACAAAGATAAATACATGTGTAAACAAGCCCATAAAAATATGACTCCATAAAGTTACCTCTGGGGAAATTTTCTTTATTTTACAGAAGAGAGAAGCAGGAACCAGAGAAGTTCAAGTACCTTATCAAAATTGCACAGCTGGTCGAAACAGAACCCAGGTTTCCTGTTAAGCTAGGCTACTTGGCTCTTAGAGATGTTGAATTCTGTCTTGGTTCAAGCTGCTATAACAAAATACCATAGACTGGTTGGCTTATAAAAGACATGATTTTTTTCCTCACAGCCCTGGAGACTGGAAGTGTAAGAGCAGCATGCTGAAACTGTCAGTTCCTGGTGAGAGCCGTCTTCCCAGCTGCAGACCGCCATCTTCTCATTGTATCTTCACATAGTGGAGAGAGGTTGAGAGAGAACTTCTAGGGTCTCTTTTGTAAAGCACTAATCTCATAATGAAGGCTCCACCTTGTGACCTGATCACATCCCAAACACCCCACCTGTTAATATTCTCACATTGGGGCTTAGGATTTCAACATATGAATGAAGGGACTCAAACATTTGCTCATAACAGGATATTAGTATCTTTTGATAGCATATGTGCAAGTTTAGTTTCATGTATTAAGTCTATATTTGGCTGCAGTGCATGGATTGTGAGAATAAGATGTGTGCACCTCGTCTGTATATAAATGATAGATATATATTTGTATGAATGCCAGAGAACTGATGAATTCAAGAGTAAGCTAGAGAGTTCTTAAATAAATTCAAACTCCACTAAACGCAGAAAGAGCTATGAGAACCTAGGATCACTCACACACCCACACACACACACACATACACACATACACACACACACACACCTGGTGGAAGGAGAATCCAACAATATGGTGTGAACTGACAACTAGCCACATATCCTAAGGAAATAACTGACTGCCACAGACCTACTCTCCTCCCCATCACGTCCTGACAGGTGACGTTTCGCATGATACCACTCACTGAATGATTATTTTAAAGAATAATGAGGCCTGACCTTTGGTGGTGCCATGGATAAAGCGTCAACCTGGAACGGTGAGGTTGCCAAAACCCTGGGCTTGCCCGGTGAAGGCACATATGGGAGTTATGCTTCCTGCTCCTCCCTTCTTCTCTCTCTCTCTCTCTCTCTCTCTCTCTCTCTCTCTTCCCCCTCTTTAAAATAAATAAATAAATATCTTTTTAAAAAATTATTTAAAAAATAATAATGAAGTAAGTAGTAAACTGAAGCGGAATTTTTTGTGGCCAATATCTGATGGGCATGGGAATAGAAAGGGTGATGATCTAGGAGAAAGAAAGAGGCAGGAAGGAGAAGAAAATCTAAAGGAGTACATCTCTGTGGTTTTCATTTTCAGTTCCAGCGTGCATTTCATCTAGTCTGCAGTGGTTCTTTTAAGTGGGAATGAGGTAAGTATTATCCCTCCTCCACAGACTGCAACCTGCTTCTCAGGGGTACTGTGGTGAGGACCGGGAGTGGGCCATGTCCTCCCACTAGCCCTTCCGTCCACCTCACTGCCACAGAGGCCCAGTCCTCTCCCAGCCTCTGCCCTGCTCCTCCCAGTGCAGGACAGGGGATGTGTTCTGATTGATTGGGGGAAGAAACGAACCTGCAGAGTCTTGGCCCTTCATCTCTCCTTTTCCACTTTGAGATCTGATCCTTCCTTGAGAAGCATGCATTCTGCTCTACTTCTCCATGCCCCAAGTTTCACAAAGGCTTATGTAAAATCATAAACCTTTTATTTTGGGGATTCAGTATTATTAAGCCCACTGGCTCACACATAGAAACTGCACCCTTCGGTGTCAGCTTCCTTGATAACAACATACGTTGACCTCCCACCTGCCTTACTCTTAAGTCTTACACTCCCCTTGGTTCAAACCTGAGCAACTATACGTAGAATGGCAGGGAACATTCCTCTGGCCAAACTGGATTTAGTGCTAGTGACTGGGGACCTGTCTGACACCAGCCTACCAGGACGCATTCAAGACAGAAAGCAATTGACATTTTTTTTAGGAATTATTGAACAAATGTCACTATTGGAATAAACATTCTGTTACTATAGATTTGTGTGTACTTAATGTAATTAAAATTGTTTTATTGCAATGACAATGAATCTTACTGCTTGAATGACTTTAAGACTCAGAAAAATGTCAGCCTGGTCTCCCTTGCTGTCCCCTGCAAGATACACTTCCTCTGGCATCCTAAAGTGCTTCCTTTGTGTCACTCAGGCCCTGTACCACAAACAGCTTTCCACGTCAGCAGCTGCAAATATGCCTTCTCTGCCATTTCTAGTGTCGTTAGTCTTGCAGCCCAGGGACCTTATCTCATTCATGGCTGTGTACTTGGCAGCATCTATTAGAGAGATTTGCAATTTGTAGATAGCAAGGAAATGCAATTTTAAAATGTTGAAAGGCAAGCAGATCATAAACCAAAAGGCTTAGAGTTGATGGCAAATTATATCGTGTATTTTCCCTGTCTGTAACCTTTTAATTATGTATTTAAAAATCAATGGACATCAAGGACATTCTTGGAAAGAAGAAATTCCAAAAGAATAGCCTTGGGAAGATGAAAAAGGTGAAAAGAGGGAGGAGCAGTGCCTCTCATCCATGTTATTTCCAGTTCTTCACTACTTCTTACTAACTCGTATTTTTCAGGCTCTTGTACTCCAGCAAAATGATTCAGAAATCAATCCCCCCATAAAACTCTCCTCTCTGCATCACCATCCCTCAGTGGGTATCTCGGGTGAACTCATCAACACTTCTATCAGTGCACCGTAGTCTGCCCACAAAGCTCCTTGAGGGTCGTGCAGTGTGCTTCTCTGCCACAGCTGCCCAGTCCTTGACGAACACCCAGAAGCCCATTCTCTCAGGGCTCCCAAAGCTGCATTCTGGAGCTGCCGTTGGGTAAAGAGATCATGGGTTCTCATGGATGCTGAGCAAACTACCTCATTTTTTCCAGACCACATCAGTTGGGTTTCAAGAAAGGATGCTTATGTTGATTGTCTCCTGGAGAACTTCAGATAAACAGTTCCTTCAGTATCTGCCTGGAGCCCATCTTTTCCTTTCTCCTGCTGGAGGCATGTACAACCCTCTTTCTCACTCTCTTTCAGAAGAAAGAAAAATCCCACATGAAAATTCATGTTCAGAGTACCTGTTCTCACCTCAGCTGTGGCCAAAGTCTTTTAACAAGAACCTTCTCTATGTTAGTGAATCACTGCTTCAGGCTCTGCTTGATCCTTCACTGACTGGCTAAAGAAATAGTGTGGATCCTCAAAAGCCTTGGAGAAGTCATCCCAAATTAACCATATACATCATCCAGCTTTGAGTGTAGGGGCTCAGAAACCTGCCACTTCTGGTTCCGTCTCGGTGCTTATGAGGGCAAGTCATCACCCAGCTCTGTCCACAGCTCAGACTTGGCCACAGTGCAGCGGGACTTGATGCAGGAGTGTGCGAATATTGAAAACTCTGTATGAAGGTGGATTGCATGGTTGGTCCCTTTAGTCCCAACTATGCTGCTGTATTCATGTAACTTTAGCAAAGTCCCTCCTTTTGTTGTTCAGTTTTCCCATCTGTACCTAAGGTGGTTGGATTTCATGATCAAATTGATTGCATTGCATGATAAATATAAATGGCAGCTGACCTAATAAAAATATTAAATATTGCCCTGGCTAGATAGTTCAGCTAATTAAAGCATTGTCCTTACAGATGGCCAATAGGCAGATGAAAAAATGCTCAACATCACTAATCATTAGAGAAATGCAAATTAAAACCACAATGAGATATCACCTCACACTAGTCAGAATGGCGCTCATCAACAAAACAACACAGAATAAGTGCTGGAGAGGATGTGGAGAAAAGGGAACCCTCCTGCACTGCTGGTGGGAATGCAGGCTGGTGCAGCCACTGTGGAAAACAGTGTGGAGATTCCTCAAAAAACTAAAAACTCGCCCTGGCCGGTTGGCTCAGCGGTAGAGCGTCGGCCTAGCGTGCGGAGGACCCGGGTTCGATTCCCGGCCAGGGCACACAGGAGAAGCGCCCATTTGCTTCTCCACCCCTCCGCCGCGCTTTCCTCTCTGTCTCTCTCTTCCCCTCCCGCAGCCAAGGCTCCATTGGAGCAAAGATGGCCCGGGCGCTGGGGATGGCTCTGTGGCCTCTGCCTCAGGCGCTAGAGTGGCTCTGGTCGCAACATGGCGACGCCTAGGATGGGCAGAGCATCGCCCCCTGGTGGGCAGAGCGTCGCCCCATGGTGGGCGTGCCGGGTGGATCCTGGTCGGGAGCATGCGGGAGTCTGTCTGACTGTCTCTCCCTGTTTCCAGCTTCAGAAAAATGAAAAAAAAAAACAAAACTAAAACTCGAATTGCTTTTTGACCCAGCTATTCCACTTTTAGAAATATACCCCAAGAACACCATAGCACTGTTTGAAAAGAAGAAATGCACCCCCATATTTATGGCAGCATTGTTCACAATAGCGAAGATCTGGAAACAGCCCAAGTGTCTGTCAGTGGACAAGTGGATTAAAAAGCCATGGTACATATACACAATGGAATACTATAGGGCCATGAAAAAAAAGGAAATCTTACCTTTTGCGACAACATGGAAGGACCTGGAAACAATTATGTTAAATGAAATAAGCCAGGCAGAAAAAGAAAAATATCATATGACCTCACTCATTTGAGGAATCTAATGAACAATGTGAACTGAGGAACAGAATTGAGACAGAAGAGAGATCAAAGGGACCAGAGGAAAAGAGGACAGAGGAAAAGGGATGATAGGATGGAATAAACCTGAAGGGAAGGGGGGAGGGCGCTATGGGGAGGAGGGCAAAGGAGATGTTGAGGGGAATACGGGGGAGGGGGATGCATTTGGGGTGACCTTAGAATCTATGTAAACATAAATTAAAATCAATAAAAATAATAATAAATAATTAAAGCATTGTCCTGAAGCACGAGGCTGCTGGTTCAATCTCTGGTCAGGGCATATGCAGGAACAGATCAATGTTATTGTCTCTGTCTCTCTTTCCCCCTTTTTCTCTCTCTAAAATCAATAAAGAAAAAAATTTTTTTTTTGGATTTTTCTGAAGCTGGAAATGGGGAGGCAGTCAGACAGACTCCCACATGCGCCCAACCGGGATCCACCCGGCATGCCCACCAGGGGGCGATGTTCTGCCCATCCGGGGTGTTGCTCTGTCGTGACCAGAGCCACTCTAGCGCCTGAGGCAGAGGCCAAGGAGCCATCCCCAGCGCCCAGGCCATCTTTTGCTCCAATGGAGCCTTGGCTGCGGGAGGGGAAGAGAGAGACAGAGAGGGAGGAGAGGGGGAGGGGTGGAGAAGGAGATGGGTGCCTCTCCTGTGTGCCCTGGCCGGGAATCGAACCCAGGACTTCCGCACGCCAGGCCGACGCTCTACCACTGAGCCAACTGGCCAGGGCCAGAAAATATTTTTTTTTAAAAGAAGTACTAAATATTAATTTTAGAGCCATAGTTTTTAGTCTTATTTGGTCATTCAGCCAGGTCCTATATAATCCCATGCTCATTCATATATTTAAAGCTTGAGCCCATTTAAGATTACATAAACTTGAGAATACTAATGTCAGAAGACCTGTTCATATCCTTTATAAGATAAGAAAATGCCTTGTTGGCTCACCTACCACACTAAGAAAAAGACAAAGAGCCTGAGAACAAACTGACAAGGAGCAACATTTATTGTTCCTTCTGGCATTCCCGAACCTGCGGTAGAAATTTAGTAGCCAGGGATCTATTTATGTTTTAAACCATGATCTTTTCCCCGGCTGAGGACATACATTGAAGTGTTGGGTTTTATCTGGCAAGGAAAATCATGTTGAAAAAGGAAAACTAGAACCGGTGTTTGCATGGCAAAGTAGGAAAGATCGATTCTTCACTTGGCTGCAGGAGGCCTATCCATTGCACAACTCACATATGTGATAAATTGTACTTCTCTCAGAGGCTAGACTCAAATTCTTTTCCTTAATTTTATTGATTTACAGTCTGTGCAAGAAAAAAGTCATGTGATTGCATGGCTAACCCTGTTATTAGTCCATGTTCCTTGACAGGTTTTCTGATTCATCTAAGAGTTCATTTTTCCCCCCTACGCCATGTCTTAAACAGCCAACTTCAGCATTTTCATAGGCACGTAGAATGTAAGAGTGCCCATGGGTTGCCTACGTTAACTCTTTCTTCAGTACAATGACTCACACTTTCTTAAAACTTCTCCTCTAAGTATCATTCATCTTTTTTTTTTTTTTTTTTTTTTTTTTTTTTGTATTTTTCTGAAGTTGGAAACGGGGAGGCAGTCAGACAGACTCCCGCATGCGCCCGGCCGGGATCCACCCGGCATGCCCACCAGGGGGCGATGCTCTGCCCATCTGGGGCGTCACTCTGTTGCAACCAGAGCCACTCTAGCACCTGAGGCAGAGGCCACAGAGCCATCCCCAGCGCCCGGGGCCAACTTTGCTCCAGTGGAGCCTCGGCTGCGGGAGGAGAAGAGAGAGACAGAGAGGAAGGAGAGGGGGAGAGGTGGAGAAGCAGATGGGCACTTCTCCTGTGTGCCCTGGCTGGGAATCGAACCCAGGACCCCCTGAACGCCAGGCTGACGCTCTACCATTGAGCCAATCGGCCAGGGCCTAAGTATTATTCATCTTAGGAGGTATAGGGGAACACATCAAAGTGGCAGGGAACTCAGGACTTCTTCAGTTAATTCTTTTCATTTTTGGATAGCATGAATGGTCAGAAAGTTCTTAAGAATCATGTGTCCAAAATCTGTATTCTTACCTTTGTTCCAGAATGTTACTTTAATTTATAAACTCTTAGCCCACCTCCTTACACATAGTAAATACTTGACAAATAGTATTACATGGGTTTTATACTGGTATAGCTCACTGGAGTATATCAAAGTTATAAATGTTGAAGGCAGGCAGGACTGAAGTTAAATGTAACATTGGGCAATTTTTTTTCTAAACCTCAATTTCCTCATCCATAAAATGTGGGAAATAATAGTTTCTACCTTACAGTGTAGAGAGGATTGAATGAGATCATGCAAGCCATATACTCAGTACAGTGGCTGAAAGTTCCACTCAATATATTTAGCTATTATTAATATTGGCATCAATAGTTATTTACAGCACTGCTGTCTTTGACTGAAAAACTATCAGGTGTGCACACTGAAAGAGGAAGAAAAATAACATGTTGTGACTTAACAATAGATGGCCTCCAACTGAGAACGGAACTCCTAGTCTAGCTCCTAAGCTCTTTGTAAAGCACAGTACTTAGTAATTTCCTACATCCTTTGGGATATTGGATCTATTTCATTATTGCTTACGTAGATGTATACAACAATCTATTATTTCTACCAGTCAATGGTCATAAAGGTGGAATGGGCCTTGGAGATTATTCTCTACATTTCACATATGTTGAAACGGAGACTAGGGGAGAAGGAGAAGTATGGCCACGGTCATCCAGAATTGTAAGGTCTAGAACCAAAACTCAATAAATAAATAAATAAATAAAGGGACTCCTGCCGTTAGAATTCCTTTACTCTACCGTACTGTTAGTGATACCAAGAAATTCATAAATGTGCAACATCTGCATTTTTGAGCTCTGTTCTGTGAGGGTACATAGGTATGCAGCCTCCCTTTATTTTTTCTAGAGGCATTAAAGAGAGATTAGCTGTTCTTTCTTCCCTCTGCCCCCAATCCTAGTTATTTCCACAGATTTCTTACTATAACCCTCTTAACTTATTATCACTTAGAAGAATCAGGCCCTTAAACAGTGGTGGGATTCAAATAACAACTGGTTCTCTGCTCTAATGACCATTTTAAATATAAAAGAGGACATACCAAAAGGTAGTTTATTATTTCATATATTTAATACTTATTTATACAAGAACAATAAAAGATGTACACAAGACTAGATTTTGTTATGAGTTTTAAATATTAATGAAAAATATTAAATAATACCTGACAAAAAACTATAAAACTGTTATTTATGATATTTCCATCTTGCTTCTTGATTGGCGTCCTCGCTTGCCATTTTTTTTCACCTGTGGATAGAATGAACATTACTACGGACACTTAGAATACGCTATTGCACAGATGAGCATTAAAAAAGACTAAGAAATGTAAATTTGTGATTTCCACATCGGGCGGCTGCCCAGGTGCCCACCTTAAAGAGAACCCTGATTAAAAGTGCCACTTGAACAACTGGTTTGCTGAACTCAACAAAAAATTAGGTATCAGTTCTGCTGACCTGGTGCGAACCGGCTGAATCCCACCACTGCTCTTAAGTGCGTATATCGGAAAACAATGGGAACTTATTGGAAAAGACTGCTAAGTGTCCCAGTGTTCTGCCATTAATGCAATGTGATTCCAATGACACCCAGTCTGTGTGTCTTTTGTTCTTAATTTTAAATGAGAAAAAGAGAGACAGACAAAGAGGGATTAGATGGGCCCAGCTTGGGTCCAGTGTCTAGCCTTGGACAAATTTGCAATTACAAGAGTTGTAAATTATCCACAATACATAATCCCACTAGAGAGCTCCCTCCCTGGGCATGAGGGGCCTCTGTATAAAAAATAGAAAATCATTGTGAACAGAGTGGCTACCCTAAGAGGTGTTTACTGCATTTTACCATGTGTTTATTCAAGAAGATTGTGGGTTTCTAGAAGGCAACGATGCTGTCAATTTTACCTATAGGCAGTGTTTTCCCTGCTTGTGTGTAGTAAGCATCCAATGAACTTCATGGATTTGAAGAGATTAGATCTTTAGTTTCTCTTGATCCAGACATACCAAACCATGCTGAGAACACTATGGTATCCACCTAACAAAAAAAAAAGCCTCAATGTTTTGGTCACTTGGAAAACATACATCAAACACCAGTCAGTGCACAACTAATACACCAGCCCTGGCTGGTTGGCTCAGTGGTAGAGTGTTGGCCTGGCACCTGGATGTCCTGAGTTAAATTCCTGGTCAGGGCACACAGGAGAAGTATGTGCCCATTTGCTTCTTCATCCCTCCCCTTCTTGCTTTTCTCTCTCTCTTTCTTCCCTTCCTGTAGTCATGGCTCGATTGGAACAAGTTGGCCTCAGTAGCTTAGGATGGCTTCATGGCCTCCAGTTCATGCACTAAGAAGAACTTGGTTGCTGAGCAATGGAGCAATGCCCCAGATGGGCAGAGCATCGACCCCTAGTGGAATTGCTGGATGGATCCCAGTCAGGGCGTATGCAAGAGTCTGTCTCTCTGCCTCCCCTCCTCTCACTGAATTAAAAAAAAGAAAAGTAATGCACCCTTGCTCCTACATAATGAACACGTCCTGGCTCCAAGGACAGCCATTTGATCATGCTCCCCTCTCTAGCTTTCTGTCAGGACAGGACCCCCTTTCTCAGGCAGCCTTCCTATTGAACATGTCTCTTCCTGACAACCTGCCACATCCCCACAGCTCTGTCCTCCATGGTTGAAATGGAGCCCTATTGTGCTTAGGTCATTAGGATTCCCTTCTCCTTCTTCATATGACAGACATCAAGAGGACATGTTCCTTCTCTTGAGACAAAGCCCCAATTAAATATGCTCATTAAAGCCCTGTGATTCTCCTGCTTTCTTCAAATGCATAACAAAAATGAATCATTTCCTGCTGACCCTCCTGAACAGGGTGTGCTTGGCCCAGGTTTGGGCTGACTGCCAGAACCTTATGGAACGTACTAGGCATTGTTCACTGTCAAATGCCAGAGTCGCTGCTGCACCTCCAGCCGGTCACTAGATGCCAACAGGCAACTGTGTGGGGAACTGGAGAAAAATCACAGTTAACCCAAAAATCAAAGGAATGATAACATATTAAGGTAAAATTGAGTCCAAATCTGCCCAATCCAGCCCCTAACTGACCACCCCCACCACCCCCAGGCTTTGTAAGTACAGGCTCTGCTGCAGTGTCTGGGCAGGTAGGCAGGACAGGGGAGCAGAACACTGTGTCTGCCCACAGGCCCTGCACGACCTGGTTGTATAACCTTTCGGCCTCCGGTGTGTTGTGTGAAAAGAAGACACTGCTAAGGCTTGCAGTTCAACGATGTTATTTTAAGATATGGTCCCAACCAACTTTACTACCAATGACACAACCACTGTTTTATATTTATAAAATATTTACTCTGTGTCAGACACCATTATGTGCTTAATTGCTATATATAAATGCATTTCATCCTTTAAAAAACCCTTTGAAAGAATTTAGTAATATTATTCTTCCTATTTTTACAGATGAAGAAACTAAGATTTAAAGAGTGAAATAACTTGGCCAAGATTACATTAGCCAGTAAGGGACAAAGCTTCAAAACCCGCATTTTTCACATCTGTGTTACCCCAATGATCTCTCAGCTACCAAAACCGACAGGGTAGTACTAAGTTCCCTTCCTGGTCTCTCTGCCTAAAACATTTGGTTTGTAATACTAAGTACAGGCAGTCTCCAGGTTACAAACAAGATAGGTTCTGTAGGTTTGAAAATCTTTAAGTATTTATATGCACAAATACTATGTTAAGACAAACATCTGTCTAAGTTTAATAGGTAAATCTACCTGTTTCAACTTACAAACAAATTAAACTCAAGAACAAACTTACAGAACCTATGTTGCCAGTAACCCAGAGATTGCCAGTATATTATTTCATCTCCTTCAAATTGGTTCACTGTTTCTGTATTAAATGACCATTTCTGAAGACTTTATCTCATTTTTTAAATCGGCCATCTCTAAAAAAAAAAAAAAATCGGCCACCTCTGCCTTATAAAAACCACTAAGGTATAGCTAGTCTTTATTTGCTCTGAGCTCCATAAATTCACCATCTACAGTTGTCATTTGGCAATGAATGTGTTGCCTGATTAAATCATTACTTTTATTATTATCATTAGCTCTTGATTATTTTTTTGCTATTTATGTCCTGTCTTACCAACCAAACAGAATGCCTTAAGGATGAGGACATGGATCAGACTGCTGTGAACTACTTTGAGCCCCTGACACAATCCCTTGTGCCAGTCAGTAAATGTACACTGGGTTGGGGTAGCTTCTTCCCCAGCTTCACAGGAACTATATTACGTATTAGTGAGTGTCTTTATCAGCCAAAAGCTTGGTCACTCTCATTGCACAGGCAGGACTGGGAAAGGGCACCCTGGCCTATGCCCATGCTCCTGTGCCAGCATAAATATGTTTATGATGCCAGAGCCTCACCATGTTCGTATATCCATGTGTATCTGATGGCATCAGGACAACCTTTTCTGATGATGGCAGCCAAGAAAAAACAGCTGGCAAAATGTGGGAAAGATTGGATAAGGCACCTGCCTACTTTTATCAGCTTTCTTTCTTTTTCTTTTTCTTTTTTTTTTTTTTTTTTAGCACTTCAGCATGCATAAGAAAGAGACAGACAGGAAGGGAGAGAGATGAGAAGCTCAAGCCTTCAGTGCAATATCTTAGTTGTTCACTGATTGCTTTCTCATACATGCCTTGACTAGGGGATTCCAGCAGAGTTTGGCTCAAGCCAGAAACTTTGGGCTCAAGCCAGCGACCATGGAGTCATGTGTATAATCCCACACTCAAGCCAGCAACCCCGTGCTCAAGCTGGTGAGCTCGCACTCAAGCCAGTGACCTCAGGGTGTCGAACCTGGGTCCTCAGCATCCCAGGCCAACGCTCAATCTGCTGTACTACCACCTGGTCAGGCTATATCAGCTTTCTGTGCCAGCTTCATAATTTGCTTCGAGGCCAACATTGAGAGTGGGAAGTGAATATATCTTTTCTCCTTTCCAAAAACTGTTCTATAGGTGCCAAGTTCATAATGGTCATCTGTTGGGCTGTCTGTCCACAGCACCTGCAGCTCGAACAACCAAATCCAGAGGTTGCTATGATCTTGGCACTCCTGGTGTATTATGGCAGTGCCAAGGACTGAGGGTGAGGCAGGTGATGAGTGCCCAAATTATCTTGTCACCTCCCCTGCAGGGGTCTTCAAACTTTTTATAAAAACCAGCCACTTTTGCAGTGCTGGTCAACCTGGTCCCTACCGCGCAACCAAACAGCGCTGCGATTGGCTCACCATGAAAGCTGGACTGCCCACTAGTGGGCGGTAGGGACCAGGTTGACCAGCACTGCAAAAGTGGGCGGTTTTTATAAAAAGTTTGATGACCCCTGCAGGATTTCCAGGTGCACTGTATTTTGTAAGCATATAAATTTCAGCAAACAGGTGATACCAAATGATTCAGCAATTTGTGAAGCACTTGATAATTTTCAGGAGGGATAATGTCCTTTTACTGTTTCTATGATCCTGAATTATTAACGACCTTCAATGTGCTTTTAGTACCCAGCTGCTTCCCAGTTTAACTGAAAACAAGGTAAGATAAACCAACCTTGACTATAAGAAAAGAAGGTTCTAGTTATGGTTTTATTTTAGTTGAATTTATTAGAATGACATTAGTTAACATAATTATACAGGTTTCAGGTGCCCAGTTCTATGAAATTATACTCCTTCTTGGACTGCTTTGGAGAAGGTGGTAAACAGGGCAAGCTCTGGACAAGGGAAAATAGTAACAATGGGAATAAATATAAAAACATCTTTATTATTTAAATCTCTGTGAATATAATTGGCATTTAGAAACAAACATAGTTACAGTAAACTGTGAGGTCTATAGCATATGTAGAAGTTAAGTGTATGACCACAAGAGCATAAAATCCAAGGAAGGAGAGGTAAAAATATATTCTTGTAAGGTTCAAACTTGATATGAAGTGATATACATACTACCACTTGAAGAGACTAAAAAAAATTTAGATGAATATAAGAAGCCCTAAAGCAGCTGTTAAAATAAAACCACAAATAATTATAGCTAATTTGCAAACAAAGAATACAATAAAATAGAATCTTTTAAAAAAAGTCATTTAAGGCCCTGGCCAGTTGGCTCAGTGGTAGAGCGTCGGCCTGGCGTGCAGGGGACCCAGGTTCGATTCCCGGCCAGGGGACATAGGAGAGGCGCCCATTTGCTTCTCCACCCCCCCCCTCCTTCCTCTCTGTCTCTCTCTTCCCCTCCGGCAGCCAAGGCTCCATTGGAGCAAAGATGGCCCGGGCGCTGGGGATGGCTCCTTGGCCTCTGCCCCAGGCGCTAGAGTGGCTCTGGTTGCAACAGAGCAACGCCCCGGAAGGGCAGAGCATCCCCCCCTGGTGGGCAGAGCGTCGCCCCTGGTGGGCGTGCCAGGTGGATCCAGGTCGCGCGCATGTGGGAGTCTGCCTGACTGTCTCTCCCCGTTTCCAGCTTCAGAAAAATACAAAATAGAAAAAAAAATTAATAAAATAAAATAAAATAAAGTCATTTAATCAATGCAGAAAAAGCAGAGAAGGGAAAGAGAAAACTGATAAGAAAATGGAAATGAAATACCAAGACAGCAGATTTACACCCAATTGTGTCAATAATCACATTAAATGTAAAGAGTCTGAACACCGCATTTAAAAAGCAGAAATTGTTCTATTGGATTTAAAAGGCAGGATACAGCCATATGCTGCCACAAGAAACCAATTTAAATATAAAAATATAAACAAGTTAAAAATAAAAGTGTGGAAAAATAACAACCAACTTCACATTAAATGAAAAAATAAAATACAAAGTGGCTCGAATAATAGCAGACCAGGAAGATTTCAAAGTGAAGAGTACTAACAGACATGAAGACAGTCATTTCACAATGATAAAAGGACCAAGCTATAACAGAACTAAAAAATTGATATCAAATATGCTTTCATGTATTTCTTGTATTTCTTGAGATTATTATGTTCATGGATTGGAAGTCTCAATATTAAGATATTAATTTCCCCAGATTGATCTATGAATTAATAGCAAGTTCAATTAATATTCTAGCAAAACTTTTTCAAAAGAAACTGACAAGCTGACTCATCTGGAAATTCCAAAACAACTTTGAAAAACAAATTTGAAGGAATTATACTACCTGACTCCAAAATGTATCATAAAGTTACAGTAATCAAGATGGGGTAGTAGTAATGTAATGATAAATAGAACATAGAAGAACAGAAAGTCTATATAGAGACCCACACATATATAGAAATTGATTTTTGATGTAAGAGATGTAATCCAGAAAAGGAAGAATAGTCTTTTTAACAAATGATGTGGGAAACTGAATATCCACAGACAAAAAAGTAAGCTTTGTGGAAAACTGGATTGGGCACAGGGGAAAAAGTGGGTGTGCACGATTCAGGTTGTAGAGGGTGTTATACTGAGTGGGACACTTGAAACCATGTCAACACAATAACTGCATTACAACATTACAGTGGCTACAACAGCACTGGGTGATAGGAATTTTCAGCTCCATTATCATCTTATGGGATCACCATAGTATGTGGGATCTGTTGTTGACTAAAATATCATTTTGCAGTGCATGATTATAAAGCTGTTGTGAATAAAGACATTTACACATAAATATATAAATACTGGAGAAAGTAGAAAATTCATCGATTATATTATCTAAACACCAGGGATGTCATAAATGCTAGCATGGAATAAAACAGAATTTTATTTTTCTTTCTCAACTCAAGAACTTATTTCCGTTGTCCTCAGGTCACCTTTGGATCTGTGACATTTAAGTCAATGTTACTCATTACCAGAAATTTAATTCCTAAGTGGCTCTCCCAGTTTAGTTATAATAGTGACAGATTGTAAGAATAAGAAAATGCTTCCCAAAAGTTTTCTCAACAGGGTTGAAATAAATTCCGATGTTATTTTTTCAGTGCCTGTACGTGTAATTGACCGTGGCACTCACGTGAGAATCAGATCTGCAGCTGCTGCACCAGTCCCACCCAGGGAAGTCCAAAGGCTGTACACGATTAAGTACCCTGGTTAAATCCAGGCAAGAAAATGGATGGTGAATTTATTAGTTGATTTTCAGGACTGGAAATAAAGAAATTCATAGAAATCATTTAACTTCCATGAAGTCCCTTTACGTTCAATAAGTTTTGAATTCATATCCCCAATTAACTGGCCAAATCACCAGACTCTGAGAGAGACTGCACCAATCATGACCTTAGAAAAAGGAAGGAAAGTAAGTCATAGTGCCTACTTCAAAAAATTGCCAATCTAGCTCAGTGATCAAGTCATTATTGCCCTGCAAACAATAGACATAATAGAGAGACTATGTCCTGGAGCATGTGAACTTGGGCAAATCCTCTGACCCCTCTGTGCCTTAGTTTTCTTAGTGCCCCTCGCTCACTAAGCTCCAGGCACACTGGCCTCTTGCTCCTCCCACACACCAAGATCTTTCTTGCCTCAGTGCCCTTGAACATGCTATTTTCTCTATCTCGAACAATTTATCCTTTGCATAGCTGACCCCTTCCTGTCTTCCAAGTCACATCCTCAGAGGCATCTCCCTAGCCTTTTGCAGGTAAGGTCACTCCCCACTTCACTCCCAGTTACTATCATATGCCTTAATTTCTTTTCTTTTCTAGAAGTTCATCACAATCTGTAATTAATATTTTTTATTTGTTTACTTGCTTACTCTGTCTCTCTATAGCATAGAAACATTTTAAGGGGTCTGTGAATATTAGATCGAACATTTTTTTAAATTGTGGTAAAATATGCATAACATAAAAGTTGCCATTCTCACAGCATGTAAACTCTTTGAGGGCAGGAACCTCATCAATTTTTTTTTTCTTACCCCAGTGCCAAGAAAAGTATGTGGCTGGTACTGAGCACTCAAAAAATCCATCTGTTGAATTAATGAATAAAACATTAAAAGGAAGATAATTTCTACCCTGCCTACTTCACAGAACACTTAAAAGAGAGAGTGGGAAATGATTCAAACACTACCCATTCAAAAATATAAAGGTATTAATATTTTTATTATTTTTTTATTTGAGTTAGGTTAGAGTTCAATGTTTATTACATAGTTAAATGCTGACTGGGTGATAAAACATAGTTTAACTGGGTTGAACAATCAGCCATGGTTTAATCTGATTTTCCAGTCAGGGTTATTATTTGCAGAAGTTGGCAGGGGGGCACCACCTGTGACATATCTAAGTAAAACAAGGAACTGATTGAAGGAAAAGTGAGTTAGCTGGCTCAGGGAATCACAGGAAGCCTGAAGAAGGAGGCAGTAGGACCTGGGGGCCAGGGAGGACCACGGCCGGCATGTTTCCAATCTGGTGCCCCGAGGATCCCACACTCCCTCCACAAACACCAGATGCCAGGCAGGCACCACTGTCCTCCTCAGCCCTGGCATGAGCTATGACAGCGGTCAACACTGGAAGCTGCGCCTGAACCCAGCTAATCAGCCTTGGCAGCCCTAGCTTCCATCATGCAACCTAAAGCCATGCAGAAGAGAGACAAGAAAGCGAGCGTTTGAGTTCGGTGATGTCTATAATGGAAGACAAATTCTATCTTCCCACCATGACTTAGGAGGTGGAAAACTTGCCCCCAGAGGAAGGGGTTCAGATCCATTACAGTTACAAAAAAGACAGATGTTTAAATGTGAAGTATTCATCAACAGGAAAAGAACATGCCTCCATATAGTGTCCTATATCATTGAGGACCCCACCTTCTAAAATCTAGACCTGGAAAGTAGACCACAGGCCCCCTCAGCCAGCCGCTCTGTTTCCCGGGAAAAACGGATTTAGAGAAGAATGAGAACCAGCGCAGGGGTAGAGCTGGACTGGAGCTCAGGTTTTCTGTTTTGGGGCCAATTGTCTTTTCCTTACATCATACACTCCAAAACAAAGAATAGGTGAGGTCCAATGTTTATAAAACATTTATTTTTGCAACGTACGTTCGTTTGACTTAGTGTGAAGATCTTGAGATTAAACAGCTGTAGATATGATCTCCTCCCTCTCAAGGTTCAGATAAAATTATATTTATTAACCACCTATCAGAATGGCAGACATTGAGCTGGTGTTTCCTTGATGTACCAGGAGGGCAGAAATCTGTTTTGAACCTGAAACGACGGGTAATGGGGACGAGAGCACCGCAGGGCTCCTCTCGCCATCTGTCAACTCCGCTTCCCTCTGATCACCACTGTAGGCTCCCCTTTTAATAGATACCTCTATATTTGGTTCCCTTGGCTGAAAACAAAATCTGAAACAGCTGAGGAAAGATGTTATAGTATCAGTAAATGGCACAGATCCCTTGGTCCCGGTACCAAATTCCCAAAGAAGAGACAATTGTCTCAGGGTGTCCATTCCTGGCCCGTCAACTGTAGCCAGGGGTTCAGAACCACATTGTACAATGTGGCTGCTCCCTGAATGACTACAGGGATGAGGAGGGCAGTTCTAGGAAAAGCTAGAAATTGTTCAGACAAAACATTGAATCCAGTATACATATGTGAATCCATTCATTCATTTATTCTTTAAATATTTATTGAATGCTACTGTTTTTGTAAACCCTATTTTAGATAATAGTGATATAGCAGAGAGCAAAATAAACAAAGAAAACAGAAAATGAATAAACAAGGAAACATATTGTGCGCCAGACAGTGGTGCATGGAAAAATTAAGTGCCATGGAAAAATTAAGCATAATTAAGACTAAGGCTGGGACGGAGGGGCAGATGTATGTGCAGAGATGCACTGTTTTATGCAGCATGGACAGAGAAGGCCTCCTTTAGAGGAGGATATCTGAGTTGAAATCTGAAGGAATTGCAGGAAGAAGCCCTAAGGCTAAGGAGTAGAAATATTCCTGGCAGAAAAACAGCAAATGCAAAGACCTTAAGACTGAAATGTGCCTTGTGTGTTCAAGAAATAGCAAAGAGGCCCTGGCCGGTTGGCTCAATGGTAGAGCGTCGGCCTGGCATGCAGAGGTCCCGGGTTCGATTCCCGGCCAGGGCACACAGGAGAAGCGCCCATCTGCTTCTCCACCCCTCCCCCTCTCCTTCCTCTCTGTCTCTCTCTTCCCCTCCCGCAGCGAGGCTCCATTGGAGCAAAGATGGCCCAGGCGCTGGGGATGGCTCCTTGTCCTCTGCCCCAGGTGCTAGAGTGGCTCTGGTCGCAAAAGAGCGAAGCCCCCTGGTGGGCAGAGCATCGCCCCCTGTTGGGCGTGCCGGGTGGATCCCGGTCGGGCGCATGCGGGAGTCTGTCTGACTGTCTCTCCCCGTTTCCAGCTTCAGAAAAATACAAAAAAAAAAAAAAAAAGAAATAGCAAAGAGATTGACATGGGTCTATCTGAGAGAGAAGGAGTGTCAGGAGATGATGTCTGAGAGGTGAGAGAAGGCAGATCATGTAGGGCTTTTGGCTTTGTCAACCACTGTAATGCTTTTACTCTGAGTAAAATGGAAAGTTCTTCGAAGGTTTTAAGACTAGAAGTAACATAATATCACATATGTTGATTATATTGAGAGGGTGGTCAGAAAAGAGGGTGGTAGTTGAGAAGTTGGTCAAATATTGGATTTATTTTGAAGGTGGAACTGATGAGATAGGCTAGTTAATATGAGAAATAAGAGAGAGAGGAGATTAAATGATGAGTTTTGAACTGAGCAACTAGAAAGATAGAGTAGTCATGTACTGTGATGAGGAAGACTAGAGAAGCAGCAGATCAGTGGGGTGAAGGGAACTAGGGCTTGACTTAGGGCATGTTAAGCCTGAGATGCTTTTCAGACATCTAAGTGGGTGCTGAGTGGACAGTTGGCTACAAGAATATTTAATTCAGTTGGGAGGCTCTGGTGGAGGTATTTTTGAACTGTTAGTGCATGGATGGTACTTAAAGCCTTGAAACTAAATGACATTTCTTTGAAAATGAATATCAATAAAGAAGAAATGAGGCCAGCAGAGCGGTCCCCAGAACAGTCCAAAATAGAGAAGTTGGGGTGATGAGGAGTGACCACAAAGGACATTAAAAAGGAGTGTCCAGTGAGGCAGTAAGAGAACCAAGAGAGAATGGTATTCCAGAAGCCAAGGAAAAGCATTGTTTGAAGGAGGATCAATTAAGTGGGTCAGTAGTTCCTGATATTCCTCCCTAGATAAGACCTCTAAATTTAACAATCTGGATGTCACAAATACCTTTCTAAATTCTTTTTTACAATGAGGTTATAGGGGAAGGAAAAATCCAAGCACAGTAAGTGCAGAGAGAAAATGAGGGGCAGGGGAGAGAAATGAAAGATAGATAATATGGAAAACTCTTTGTCTTTTTGTTTTGTTTTAGTACTCTTTGTTACCTTCCTTTTTTCTTCTTCTTTTTCTTTCCTGCCTTTTTTTATTCCTTTTTTTAAAAAAATTATTTTAGAGAGAGAGAGGAGGAGAGGAGACAGAAACATACACCTGTTTGTGTATGTGCCCCGAGCAAGGATCAAACCAAACTCATCTGCATTTCAGGACAATCCTCCAACCAACTGAGCCATCCAGTGAGAGCAGTATGGAAAACTCTGAAAAATTATCCTGTAAAAGTGAACAGAGAAGTGGGGTAGTAGCTGGAAGTCAGGAAGAGCTTTTTTGTTTCTTGTTAAGATGAAAGTATTAAAGTATTGTTGTATACTTATGTGAAGGGTCCAATGAGAGGGAAAAAATGTAATTGTATGGAAGAGAAAGGAGGCATACTGGAGGGATGTCTCTACATAGGTAAGAAATAATGGGCTCCGGGACACAAGTCTGAAAGCTGACCTTAGATAAAAGAGAGGGTTCAGCTGTAGTAGGTAGAGAGAAGTGAAGCCCATGGGTACAGATAACGTTGAAGTGGTTGATATAGTGGTGGAAACATATTAAAGTTCTCTCCTTTTTCTAATTTCTCTTTTCCAAGTGAAATAAGTAAGGTCACCAGCTGAGAATGAGGATGGGGAAAGAGATTTTGGAAATCTGAAGAGCTGGAAGAGAGTGTAGAGCATAAGCAAACAAGAGATTTAGATGGATTGGGAAACTTAGTAGTTTTACCAACCTTCACTCCAAGCCTTTTTGAAATGTGTGATCACAAATGTAAAGTGGGACCAGACAACACAGTTAATTGTTATTTTCCAACTACATTTAGCTGCAGAGTGCAGTCACAATGTAGGTCAGTATTGAATTTAGGCATATTTGAGGTTTTGTTAGGCAAATGTGATAAAGGCAGATAGGGGAAGAAAATTAAAATGTTGGCGAACGGATAATAAAATAATGGACTATAAAAACTAAACTGAGTAAGTTGGCAGAAGAGGACACAAAAAGACACAAAAAGAACAAAATGGTAGAAGGATCAATGTAGACCTCTGGGGTTTAACATCTGTTAAAGCAGGGGTCCCCAAACTGCGGCCCGCGGGCCACATGCGGCCCCCTGAGGCCATTTATCCGGCCCCCACCGCACTTCTGAAAGGGGCACCTCTTTCATTGGTGGTCAGCGAGAGGAGCACATTGACCATCATTAGCCAAAAGCAGGCCCATAGTTCCCATTGAAATACCGGTCAGTTTGTTGATTTAAATTTACTTGTTCTTTATTTTAAATATTGTATTTGTTCCCTTTTTTTTTTTTTACTTTAAAATAAGATATGTGCAGTGTGCATAGGGATTTGTTCATAGTTTTTGTTATAGTCCGGCCCTCCAATGGTCTGAGGGACAATAAACTGGCCCCCTGTGTAAAAAGTTTGGGGACCCCTGTGTTAAAGCATAAGAAAGAGTGATCTGCAAATCTACAAGGTTGAAGCAGAGAGTGAAATGCAGATGAGATATTGAAATCAAGAGTTATGATTAGGAATAGAGATGAATTCAGTAATTTGCCTGAAAGCGGGTGAATGGAGGAGTCAGTCTACAGTCTGTTTGATTGCACTGACTGCCGCCATGGGTATTCTCCTGGCACAACCACCAGTGCTGATGTATCCTCTGCCTCCTGGCCTTCGTTGCTCCCCCACGCCCTCTTTTCTAATTCCCTCACCATAGAACACTTCCTACATACACAACAGGAAACTGAGGTTCCGAGAAGGTAGGAACATTGCCCAAGAGCACACAGCTAGAAAGGGGAATTATTTGCTACTAAAGAAGCAGAATGAGAAACATGCCAAATGTTGAAAGCACCCTGTGAAAGAAATGACAGTGGTGAAGAATTCAGACCAGGCAAGAGCAAGCTTCCATGGTAGCCCGGGGGTCTCAGAGACCCCCTTAGTTTCCTCTCATTTGCATCCTAAATGTTGTGTGATGAGGGGGTGACCATGGTGGAAACCTTGAAATATTTAATAATAATTTTTTAAAGGTCATTACGAAGTGCTCTATAATTGTTCATCTTTGTCTTTTAAATCCTGTTTTGAGAAACAGGAAGAAAAAAATAAACAGGAAAAGTACATGAAAATTCCCCACAGGATCCAATTGAATAAAAATAGTGCTAACAGGAAACAAATATCTTAAACCTCTAAAGGGGAAGAGGATGATATGGATTGAGAAATCTACAGGACTGGTTGCTTTTAATTGATATGGGGGAAAAAATCAATTACTGAACCCCTCTGTCATGTTACATTTTTCCCCAACTGCTATCTGCCAAAGCCTATAAAGGAAAGAGTATCAGACCTGCCAGTGTCTCTGGACCAGTGGCCAAGTTATGCCATCATATCTTGGCCTCGTAGGCAAGTACCTAAAAATAATAGCTAGCATTTATTTAGAGTTACTCTGTGTTAGAATCTGGGCTGTGGGTTTTACATGCAAGATTTAAAAGGGCTAGAAAAATTGCCATAGTAAAAACAAAGTTGCTTTTTTCATTCAAAATATTCCTACTTTATCAAGTGCTTAGCCTTAACGAGTTTTTAGTGCCTCAAATGTGAATTCATTCATTAATTCATCAGATCACCCAGAGTGTTGATTATTTCTGTGGAAGCAAAGACAGACAAAACACAGTCTTCTGAAACCCAATATTCTGGCTAAACCTTAAAGTTTGCATTTGTCAAATGTGTACAATATTGCTGCCTATTATGTGTTTCTTAGTATAAATAATACATGATTAGAAATCAGATTTTATTATTATTTTCTCTGCCACCAATTTAACAATAAAGACATCTCCCTTCTTTGGAACCCAACTGTATCTCTTAGAATAAATGGTTTCTCTTATAGTCCTTCCAGTCTCTTCCAACACTGATGTCAAGTTAAGAAACGTCCAAACCTGTAAGAAATTTTATGAGTTTATTTGAGCCAAAGTGACGACAATTGCCGGGAAGCAAAATCTCAACAGATTGAGAAAACGGTTGGGAAAATGGCAGTTTCACCACTTATTTTATACATCAGAATCAAAGGGGAAGATGCAAGGCAGGTACATAAAATCCCTTGGTAATAGATTATGAAGGCGGGAGAAAGCCAAGCAGGGACTTCTCTGGGACTGAGTAAAAAGTATAGACACCTACTTCTTTTACACAGGCAGGTATAGGATAGTAAGCAGTTAACAATTAACATGATAATAACAATGAGGGAATTTATAGTCTCTATTCTGGTGCAGTGAGGGGTTCCCAAAAAAGAAAATACCCTGACATTCCAAAGGTAGCAATCTTAAATGCCAGAAGACAATAGACAGGCTCAGTGAAGGTAAACACTGACCTTTGTTAGAGAAAAATACCACCCTAGGACAGACTACCCACCAGGAACTGCTTTTAATTAGAAAGTTCTCATTTCAGACCATCCTGTGCGGTTACTTTAGGTCTCTGAGTTAGTAAGGCTGCCATGCAGGCCTCCCCTGAGTTTGTCAGATTTACTCTGGGGCCCCTTTTTCATCCACACTGACAACCTATCAGTCTACTGCTAGTTTATTTTTATTTGAATAACAAACCTATGTATGTCAAAATGTGCTGGGCACTTCACAAATTTTAATCTCCTTATTAGTCATAATAATCCTATTATGTAGATATTATAATTACCTCTAAGAAAACTATGTAATAAGTACAGTAATAAAATGTTATTACAAAACTGCTATTATTATCCCCTCTAAGAGATGATGAAACTGAGGCAACAGAGCCATTTAAAATACTGGAGATATATTTTACTTCTGAGACACTTATAAATTATTTATTTTTGTTTTGCTGAGTGATTTATGAGTCGGCTTTGATGTTTTATTGCAGGTACAGTTATGTTATTGGTTCTGCGGAATCTGTTTCCTTCATGGGTAGAACAATGGCAGTCATTCACCAAAGGCTGTGGAGCAGTGAGGGTTCTGTGTCACAGTCATGAACACACAAACACCTGAGCAATCAGTGGGGAGCTAATTGGGTCCTTTATGTTCCCACCCCTACACTGTCTCTTTTCCTCTCCTGAATGAGAGAAAGTCGGTAAAAGTGCCTAATGCAATCCCCTTCCCTCCTTTCCTCCCTTGCTCCATCATTCTTTCCTCTCTCACTCAGCCTTTCAACCCCACCACATTTACAGTGATGTTCTTTTCTGCCTTTCTAACTGTTTCTACCCCAAAGTAATTACTAATTTCCATCCACAAACTGTCTGTGTATTTCTAACTTACCATTCTAACTCCCTCCGGACTTCCCCTCCCCCTCCCTCGGAGTCCGTTTACCTATTACTGCATGATCACACTGCAACTGGATCCCCCCCAGCCCTGCCATCTGATCTCCAGGGATCCCCTTCCCTGCTGCCACCTGCTCCCTCTCCGCACCATCCATGGCCCTTCAATTCCATTTTTCTGTGCTTCCTTGTGTTTTGAAACTTCTACATCAAAGGGCTTTATAAGAATCAGGCTTGACCTGATCTATACCTTCTCAACTCCCTACGTATTTGACAACACGAAGTGAAATTTTAACAATATTGAACGGTAGGGGAAAAAACACCAGCTTTTAGACACAGCATCATACGCAGAGCAACAGTTTTTTACAAATCATTTTATTCTAATATAAGGTCTACCGGAAAGTTCTGTTCGTTTCTATCACAACAAGTTTCAACACGTAAGCACATGTTTATTTGGCACATGTGTGCCTCTCTATTTTTATCACTTAATGTATACATACTGACGTAGCAAATTAACTAAAACAAAGTTGATTCACGTTAGTCTTACGTGTGAAGCGATAGTGTACCCATGGCTACTGATAAAGTTCATTTACGCCATTGTAATTTTTACAAATTTCAGCAAGGAAGAAATGCTACAGAAGCATGTCTGTCACATCCACCATATTCCCTGGACTTAGCACCCTCCGACTATCACTTGTTTTTGTCCTTACAAATTTTTTTTTTTTTTTTTTTTGTATTTTTCTGAAGCTGGAAACGGGGAGAGACAGTCAGACAGACTCCCGCATGCGCCCGACCGGGATCCACCTGGCACACCCACCAGGGGCGATGCTCTGCCCACCAGGGGGTGATGCTCTGCCCCTCCAGGGCGTCGCTCTGTTGCGACCAGAGCCACTCTAGCGCCTGGGGCAAAGGCCAAGGAGCCATCCCCAGCGCCCGGGCCATCTTTGCTCCAATGGAGCCTTGGCTGCATGAGGGGAAGAGAGAGACAGAGAGGAAGGAGGGGGGCGGGGTGGAGAAGCAAATGGGCGCTTCTCCTATGTGCCCTGGCCGGGAATCGAACCCGGGTCCCCCGCACGCCAGGCCGACGCTCTACCGCTGAGCCAACCGGCCAGGGCCCCTTACAAAATTTTTTGAAGGGCAAAAAATTCAAAAATGAAGAAGATATCAAACAAGCACTGGTTCAATTTTTCGCATCAAAAGATAAAACATTTTTCAAAAATGGGATATACAAATTGCCCTCACACTGGCAAGAAATCATTAATAATAATGGCAATTATATTATTTAATAAAGTTTATTGACGGTAAGAAAAATTTGTATTTTGTTTTATTTCAAAAACGGACAGAACTTTCCGGTAGACCTTATATTTAAAGTACTGATATCAGCAACTTTTAAAAAATCAAAGAAGAGCCTGACCAGTGGTGGCACAGTGGATATAGCGTCAATCCTGGGACACTGCCAATAATAGGATGCTGAGGACCCAGGTTCGAAACCCCAGATCACTAACTTGAGCACGAGGTCACTGACTTCAGTGTGGGATCTTACACCTGACCCCATGGTTGCTGGCTTAAGTCCAAGGTCTCTGGCTTGAGCAAGGTATTATTGGCTCGGCTAGGAGCCCCAGGTCAAGGCATACATGAGAAGCAATCCATGAACATCTACAGTGTTGCAACAAATTGATGCGTATCATCTCTCTCCCTCCCTGTCTGTCTCTGTCTTTATCTTTGTCTCTTCTGTCTCTCTCGCTAATAAAAAAAAAATTAAAGAGGCAAGGTGATACTACATTCATGTGACTCTCATTTGCATCATGACATCTTTTTTATTGATTTTTTTTAAGAAAGAAAGGAAGGAAGAGAGACAGAAACAAAGAGAGAGAAAGAAAGAAGCATCGATTTCTTGTTCCATTCATTCATGTCATCATTGGCTGATTCATATATGTGCCCTGATCAGGGGCTGAACCTGCAACCTCAACACTCTAACCAACTGAGCTACCAGGCCCCGGCCAGACATCATTCTTGAGTAGGAGACAGAGATGCTATTGAACTGCTCTCTCCACACAACCTTCTCTTTAATGAGAGAGGCTCTCCCTTGGGCATAGCCAGGTAAACATCTCTTATCAAACACGTCATGGGGGAAAACTTTCAAACTCCTAAAGAAGAGGGGAACAAACATGAATCAAGTCAGAAGGAAGACTTGGGATTAGATCCAAGCTTCTAATTTACTTACAGTTTAATTTGAGGAAAATCTTTGCCTCTATTTAAATCTTGGGATTTTATTTGGTCTGTAAAATGGCAAATTTGGTATATTAATCTCTAAGGTCCCTGATGCTTTAAAGTTTTAAGATTGTATGATTCTAAGCTTGTTGCCCCAAATATCCACATGTCCATCCGATTCTGTCAAATTGCATGTAATAGCAACAATTCCTAAATTCCCTATTTAGTTGCCCTCAGCGGTGAGAGCCACTGTGCTAGTTAGAGTCTTATCACACAGAGAAAATATAAGCATGGTACATGCCCTCAGGAGCCTTAATCCATTTGTGGAGAAAAGAATGATAAGGATAATTATTATGAGTAAGTGAAATAAAATTATTCTGACTCTAGTTACAACATAATTGAGAATTGGAGTAGGATATTGGTTCAAAGCTGGGCTTTACAAAAATGAGCAGATTTTGATTGGTGGACAAAAATGAAGACTTTTGGGTAGAAGGATGTAAATAATGAGTGTTTGAAAGGCTGTGTGGAAATGGGATTGGACAATGGGAGTGGTACAATGAGGAGGGTTTAGAGAAAGTTAAGCAGAAATTTTCTGCTATATTTCCATGAATGATTGGAACCCATTAAAGGTTTTTAAATTTTTTAAGCAAGTGAGTAATATAATAAATGTACAAACCAAATAGCAAATAATGATAAAAATGTATATATCAATCCTGGCATTCTTAAATGTAGCAGGTTCTCCAGAGTCAAGGGAATGGTAGAAGTTTTAAAATATAATGAAATTTTTGAAAAGGATGAAATCCTCCAGCCTCTCATTTTCTGCTATTTTTATCTGAGGACCATTAGCTGAGCAGCTGAGAGTTTTAATTGCCTGTTAATTGACACTGTGTTGGGAGGGAAGCGATTGCTAAGGTAACCAGGTCCCAAGCCATATGGGGCTCTGCGGAGTCACTCCCACACCTTGAGCTACCCTTGGAAATGAATAGGCAGTCCTGCTAGACTGCTCAATCCATGGCAGAGCACCTGCTCCTAATCTTCATTCAGAAGAAGGCAGGGCCTGGTGGTGTTTTGGGCTGATTTTCAAAGAGAAGTTTGATTCTGAAATCTCATTAGGATATGTGAAAATATAAACTTTTTTCATGAAGCCCAATCTCTCTGCTAAAACAATTTTAACTGAGACATTCTAGAAATTGTTCAGCAGAATTTTGTAGCCACAGAGTATTATGGCTGGAATTGTCCTTAGATGCCAACATTTTTCATTAATGACATGGGGAAATCGGCCCAGAGTAGAGAAGAAAACTTTTCAAGGTCAAATTTTACTTAACGGGAGACCTGAAATTAGATTCCAGGTTTTGCAGCTCCCAGGCAATGGCTTTTTGCAGTTTATCAAATGGCCTCTCACATTAACTACTTGTTGAGTTAAAGAATGAATTCCAGGCAATAATCAACATTAGAGTGTTAGTTAGCAATGATGAAAGTGGGGCTGAGAATGGGTCTCTTAACTCCTTGAAATTCCCATGCATGCAGAGTACTTACTACTTGTGAAAAAGACTCTCCAGTTCTGCCAGTTTACTAGCTATAACTACAATGTGAGAAAGACCTTAAGTTTGGTGATCCTGCAAGCAAAACACATTATACCTTGCCAAACAACTTCTAAAACATTGGATAGTGTGGCAAGACCATCCTACTTAAAATCCACTTTTCAAGCTATTTCTTCTTATTTCCCATCCTCCTTTTGCCCTTCTTTACTTTTCTCACCTTTAGTACTAGTAGTGGGATTCAGCTGGTTCCCACCAGTTCAATAGACCCAATACCTAATATTTTGTTAAGTTCAGCAAACCAGTTGTTAAAATGGCACTTGTTTGGGGTTTTTTTTTTTTCTGTTTTGTTTTGTTTTATTTAGTGAGAAGATGGGAGGCAGAGACAGACTCTTGCATGCTCCCCGACCGGGATCCACCCAGCAAGCCCACTAGGGGGCGATGCTCTGTCGATCTGAGGTGTTGCTCCATTGCTCAGCAACCAAGCTCTTCTTAGCACCTGGGATGGGGGCCATGGAGCCATCCTCAGCACCTGGGGCCAACTATGGAGCCATGGCTGCAGGAGGGGAAGAGAGAGAGAGAAGCAAGAGGGGGAGGAGTGGAGAAGCAGATGGGTGCCCTGACCAGAAATCGAACCAGGGACATCCACACACCACGTTGACACTCTACTGCTGCCCAACTGGCCAGGGCCAAAATGGCACTTGTAATCAGGGTTCTCTCTAAGGTGGGCACCTGGACAGCTGCTCAATGTGGAAATTAGAAATTTACATTCCTTGCTATTTTTTAACATTCATCTGATTAACAGTATATTCTAAGCGCCCATAGTAATGTTCGTTCCATCCATAGGTGAAAAAAATTTCAAGTGAGGATGCCAATCAAGAAGCAATACGGGCCCTGACCGGTTGGCTCAGCGGTAGAGCGTCGGCCTGGTGTGCAGGGGACCCGGGTTTGATTCCCGGCCAGGGCACATAGAAGAAGCGCTCATTTGCTTCTCCACCCCCACCCCCTCCTTCCTCTCTGTCTCTCTCTTCCCCTCCTGCAGCCAGGGCTCCATTGGAGCAAGGATGGCCCAGGCGCTGGGGATGGCTCCCTGGCCGCTGCCCCGGGCGCTAGAGTGGCTCTGGTCGCAGCGGAGCGACGCCCCAGAGGGGCAGAGCGTCGCCCCTGGTGGGTGTGCCGGGTGGATCCCGGTCGGGCGCATGCGGGAGTCTGTCTGACTGTCTCTCTCCATTTCCAGCTTCAGAAAAATACAAAAAAAAAAAAAAAAAAGAAGCAATACGGAAATATCTTAAATAACAGTTTTATAGTTTTTTGTCAGGAATTATTTAATATTTTTCATTAATATTTTAATACTCATAACATAATCTAGTTTTGTGTACCTCTTTTATTGTTTTTATGTAAGTATTAAATGCATGAAATAATAAACTACCTTTTGGTATATCATTTTTTTATATTTAAAACAGTCATTATGGCAGAGAACCGGTTGTTAAATTATTTGAATCCCACCACTGTAAAGTACTTATGACTTTTTAACTTACTATGTGGGTTTGTGTTGAGCTTTTTGCATATTACCTACACTAGATTGTATGCCCCACCAAATATCTTTGTCTGCTTAATTCACATGTGTACTAAAGACCCAGAGTGTTCCAAAAAATATTTTGGATAAATGACTGAATAGTAATAATTTGGATCTACCACTTATTTTGATCAATGGGTATACTTTTTTTTTTTTTTCCTGTATTTTTCTGAAGCCAGAAACGGGGAGAAACAGTCAGACAGCCTCCCGCATGCGCCTGACTGGGATCCACCCGGCACACCCACCAGGGGGCAAGGCTCTGCCCACCAGGGGGCGATGCTCTGCCCCTCCCTGGCCTCGCTCTGTTGCGACTAGAGCCACTCTAGCACCCGGGGCAGAGGCGGAGGAGCCATCCCCAGCGCCTGGGCCATCTTTGCTCCAGTGGAGCCCCGGCTGTGGGAGGGGAAGAGAAAGACAGAGAGGAAGGAGAGGGGGAGGGGTGGAGAAGCAGATGGGCGCTTCTCCTGTGTGCCCTGGCCGGGAATCGAACCTGGGACTTCTGCACGCCAGGCCGACGCTCTACCACTGAGCCAACTGGCCAGGGTCAATGGGTATACTTTTAAGCCATAGTTTCTTACCTGCAAAATGGGCAGAATAATTCTCATGTAACAGGAATGTTATGAGGATCAACTGAAGTAATATGAGAACGTATCTTGCACAGCAAGGTGGCAGTCATTAACTCCTGGCTGTCTTCCTCTAAATGTCTGAAATCACAAATACCCATGTCTCCATCACCTTACTCATTCACTGATTTAAACCACACCAGGGATTGCACATCTTCCTGCTAGATGGCTTGGCATTCTTCCTGTGGCTTCAGATAGTACTGATGGGACTTGGTGGCATATTGAATAGAAGTAGTAATGATAGTGTGAGACCAAGGAGGAGCATTGGCTTTACAAACAGACAAATTCAATGTTGAGTCTTGGCTCTGCCACTCTCTAGCTATGTGACCTTGGAAAGTAATCTTACTTTTCTGAGCCCCTTTTGTCTTATAAAGGATGGGGATAATAATGCCTACTTTACAGATTCAGTGAGAGTCGTTGAGGACACAATGTTTGTAAATTACCTCTATAATCATAGATGTTCAGAAAAATAATAGTCACCTATTACCCCTGGAAAATAGATTAGTGTATTCAAAAGTTGTCTTTCCGAAAAATGAGTTATAAATCAGCATATCTGAAACCCTCCATGATTCCGCATTGACATATATCACATGAAGGCTGGCATCTTTAGGAATTACGGAACTTTGCGGCCAGATTTTCTACTTGCATTTCTCATTTTGCAAATAATGACACATTGTAGAGAATATAGTATAAAAAACTCAATTTATTGAGGAGTAGTTTTTGAATTAAAGCAATGCAGAGATGTAAAAATCCTTATACTTTGCAAAGAACTTTCATATTCATCATATCATCCAATCTTCATAACCCTGACTGGTGAGTGAGTACTCTATTCTATGCCCTTTCAGTCATCTTTTTTACTTTACTCCCTTTATGTTCTTACATTCCAAACAGCCTTTTCCACACACCAGATCATGATCTGTGATTGTACTCATCCTTTCTCCATACCTTCATTCCCTCTTATTGGAATGTCTTATTTCTTCTAGTCCCCCAAATCTACCTTTTAAAGTCCTATCCATTTACTATGGCTCAACAAGTTCTTTCCCTTCCAAAAGCCTCACCTGGACCTTTTTTTTTTTTTTTTTTTTTTTCGTGACAGAGACAGAGAGGGACAGACAGACAGGAAGAGAGAGAGATGAGAAGCCTCAATTCTTCATTGCAGCACCTTAATTGGTCATTGATTGCCTTCTCATATGTGCCTTGACCAAGGACTCCAGCTGAACCAGTGTGGGTCAAATAAGTTTGCAAATATGATATATATGATTGCTCACTTATAATTTGCATTGGTTGTGGGGACAGGCTGTAAGCAGGCAGGGTCCTTATAGCCTAAGGCTTAGCTTTAAGACTAAGCTTTTCCCCACACCCTTGACTGTTGTATGATAGGGGGTGGTGCACTCTTATGAGGAATCCCATTATGCCTCAGATAAGTGACTTTGTATCAAAGACTTCCTTGTTTGTATATTGGATTAAAGGTTTGGATTTCTACACTATAAAAGGGAGCAGAGAAGCCCATGCTAGAGGAGAGCAGAGAAAGGTCACGTGGAAGAAAGGAGAAGCAGCCAAGATGGCGGAATGCTGAAGGAGAAGCCAGTTTGTGCAGAGTTTGTGCAAAAAGAAGGAGATGGGGAACAGAGGTGAATAAGGCTGGTGAGGTAGAAATCTTTGATTCTAGGAAACTCGGATAAGTCAGTGGCTTTGGGAGCCCTGAATGGTAAGGGAAATGTTTTCCCATTGTGTGTATTTCTTGCCCGCGAGGTGCAAGCTAGGATTAAAGGTGATGGCTCACCAGTTTTTGGCATTGTTGTTTTATTACCGTCTGTCCAAATCAAATGCAAACCTGCATGGGCAAGGCGGCTGTGATGGTGGCTGCAGCTACTGGCTTTACAGCCAGTGACACCTTATTTAAGCCAGTGAGTGTGGGCTCAAGCCAGCGACCTTTGGGCTCAAGTCAGTGACCATGCGGTCATGTCTATGATCCCATACTTAAACAGGCAACACCACATTCATGCTGGTGAGCCTGTGCTCAAGCTAGCGACTTCAGGGTTTTGAACCTGGGTCTTCTATGTCCCAGGCCGATGATCTATGCACTGTGCCACCACCTGGTCAGGTTCTTCTGGTCCCTTTAGCAAGTGTCTGTAGAGGACATCTGTTGTTTTGTCTCTCTAGTATACTTTTTTTCTTCTTATAATATCAATAAGAACTGGCTTAAAGGTCAAGGTTGCTGGCTTGAGCAAAGGGCAACTGGCTCAGCTGGAGCACCCCAGTCAAGGCACATATGAGAAAGCAATAATGAACAAGTAAGGTGCCACAACTATGAGTTGATGCTTCTCAACTCTCTCCCTTCCTGTCTGCCTGTCTCTGTCTGTCCCTCTCTCTTGCTTGCTTGCTAAAAAAAAAAAATTTAAAAAGCAGTGCCCTCGTTTCTTAAGCTCTCACACATAAACACCAAGTTGGACATGTGATCCAAGTCAGGCAAAAAATACCTCTCTGCTGAGAATGCAAACTGGAGTCATTGGGGGGAGGGCCATTCTGTTGTAAGCTCTTGAGTAAGACACTCTTTATGACCTCAACCCACTAAGCTTACAGGAATTGTCTTTCTGTTCCTGTATCTCCAAGAACTTGTTGTTATCAATTCTTTTTTTAATTCTAAGAAAGACCAAATAGAAAAATGAATGAGGGGGAAGAATAAAACTATTTCTAAGTGCAAACTCTGTTTCTCCTCTTTTAACACTCAAATAATTTCACACTATTCTTGGAATAAAAATCAAAATTCTTATGTGGCTTACCACCCTACACATGATCTGGCTCCCCTCTACTTTTTTAATTTCAGTTCTTGCCATTCTGCCCCTCACTTCCCCTCACTTCCCCGTTCCAGATACACTGGCCTTCCTCCAGGTGCTTGATTTCCTCACGCATTCTCTCCCTTGTAGAACACACCCTCCTTCTTAAGAAGTAAAGATAAAATAAAATCCTTATCTTTTACAGGCATTCAAATCTTACCTTAAATGGTTTACCCTAAAGGGCTTCCCTTTCTTTGAGAAGTCTTTTCTGAGCATTGTAACCCCCACACCCCAAGCTAGAAGACGTTTTCTAATACTTAGTTTCACATTTCCCTGCTCTTTCCCTTCATTGTACTTGAAATCCAGTATTATGTATCTGTGCTGGCTGAGATATCTCTCTTCCACTAGATGGTAAGTTGCCCAAGGAGTTGATTGCTCTATCTCCAGGCCTTAGTTTCTTGCTCGGCACAAGAGACAGTTGAACAAATGCTTGCTAAATTAATTTTAATTTTTTTATTCTTCTGATCAAAATGGTAAACATTCCTCACTTGACTCCTTCATGTAATATTGCATATAGATGGTGATTGTCAACAGAAATATGGTCCCTGGATCAGCAGCATCAACATCACCTAGTAACTTTTTAGAAATGCATGTTCTGGCCCTGGCCGGTTGGCCCAGTGGTAGAGCATCGGCCTGGCGTGCAGGAGTCCCGGGTTCAATTCCCAGCCAGTGCACACAGGAGAAGCGCCTATCTGCTTCTCCACCCCTCCCCCTCTCCTTCCTCTCTGTCTCTCTCTTCCCCTCCCACAGCCAAGGCTCCATTGGAGCAAAGTTGGCCCGGGTGCTGGGGGTGGCTCTATGGCCTCTGCCTCAGGTGCTAGAATGGCTCTGGTTGCAACAGAGCAACACCCCAGATGGGCAGAGTATCGCCCCCTGGTGGGCATTCCGGGTGGATCCCGGTCGGGCGCATGCGGGAGTCTGTCTGCCTCCCCGTTTCCAACTTCAGAAAAATACAAAAAACAAACAAAAAAAAGAAATGCATGTTCTTGGGCCCCAACTCAGACCTACTGAATCAGAAACTCAGAGATGGGGCCCAGCAAAGTGTTTTACAAGCCCTCAGGTGATTCTGGTGTACACCAAAGTTTGAGAACTACCGCTCTAGGGTATCACTAGTTTCAGTAAACAGCAAATTCAAATACAAAATGGTATAACCCCTCTAAAAGTTTATTTCTCATTCATACAACAGTCCAATAGGAGTGCTCCACAAATTCATTCAGGGACCTATGGCCGACAGAGGCTTGGCCAGCATTGACACATGATTTCCAACATTGTCCTGGGCTATGATAACTAGCGGAGGTAGGAAAGAGAGAGCATGTTGATGGGCACCGGCTTCCTAATCACCATGGCCTGGAGGTAACATGTAACACTTCCACTCATATTTCACTGGCTACAAACAAGCATGTGGCTCATTTAGATGTAAGGAAGGAGGCTGGGAAATGTAGCCAGTCCTCCACGGAGCAGCTGCTTCTCAGCAGCAACTCTGTACCATGGAGGAGAAGACAAATGTTTGATGGATAGATACCAGTGTTATTGCACAAAAATGTGACTTCTGAAACTTAATTTTATATAACTCCCTGCCTCAGCAAAATGTCCAGGTAGTAGGCTCTAAGTCTCTCATTCTGGTTCCCATGGTGTGATTCACGTGTGTTAAGAAAAGCCAATCAGCCGTTTTACCCATTTGGTGGGATTTGCTCCATCTCACACTCTGTGCTGGCTACAGCTTCAGTTCCTGATGTAATTCTTGTCATCAGGTAATCTTGATTTTCCATAGCCACTCTCCCGCTGCATTATTGTAGCCACCACCATGGTGTGAAGAGTGGGCTCCTCCAGTTTTCCTTGGCTCCCTGCTCCCTGGTGGCAGAAGAACATGGTTGAACAAATTATGGTACATACATACAATGGAATATTATTCAGCCAAAAGAAAGGAATAAAGCACACTGATCCCTGCTTAAAAGTGAACCTAAAAAAATACTGTTTAAAAGAATAAGACCCAAAAGGTTACATTTTGTACGATTCTATTAATATGAAATGTCTAGACTAAGTAAACCTATAGAGACAGGAAGTAAATTGATGTTTGCCAGGAGCTGAGGGGAGGAAAGAATGGGGAGTAAGTGCTAAATGTATATGGAGTTTCCTTCTGGTGTGATGAGAATGTTTTGGAACTAGACCGAGGTGGTGGTCACACAACAATATGAATGCACTAGATTCCAATGAACTGTTCCCTTTAAATGACTCATTTTATGTGAGTCATTTACATGACTTTCATCTCGCTTAAAAAAAAAACCCTGGAGTCCTCATTCTAAAATCCTAGCTACATTTTTGAAGAGTCTCTAAAACATCATTGATTTTTAAAGATAACTTGCAGCTGCTTGAAGCTGACTCTCCATTCCTCGCTGTCCTACTTGAACAACATGAGCTTCAGCACCCACTCCAGCTTTTCAACAAACTACTGGACTGTGGGCTCCATGCGGTCACTCAGCCACCAGGCCTCGCCCACCAGCAGCAGAGTCAGTGTCCATGCAGGCCCCAGGGGCTCAGACTCTCAGGTCTCCGAGTCCCGCTCTGCTAGCATGCCAGGCGGCTGGAGGTCTGGGGAGCTGGCAGCAGGGATGGCTGGGTTCTGATGGGCATAGGAGCATCCAGAATGAGGAGACTATGCACTGCCTCAATGAGCACCTGGCCTCTTAGCTGGAGAGAAGGAGAACCCTGGAGGCTGATAATTGGAGACCTAAGTCTGGGAACACCTGGAGAAGAAGGGACCCCAGGTCAGGAACTCAGGGCATTATTTCAAGACCATCGAGGACGCAGAGGACCTGAGGGCTCAGATTTTTGCAGGTTCTGTGGACAATGCCCACGTTATTCTGCAGACTGACAATGTCTGTCTTGCTGCTGATGACGTTAGAATCAAATATGAGATGGAGCTGGCCATGTGCCAGTCTGTGGAGAGTGACATCAATAGGCTCCAAAAAGTCACTGATGACACCAGTATCACTCGGCTTCAGCTGAAGACAGAGATGGAGACTGTCAAGGGTGAGCTGTTCTTCCTGTAGAAGAACCACGAGGGGGAAATAAATAGTCTACAAAACCAAATTACCAACGCTGGCCTGACCATGGAGTTGGATGCCCCAAATCTCAGGACCTCAGCAAGATCCTGGAGGACATCTGGGCCCAGTATGGTGAGCTGGCTCAAACAACCAAGAGGATCTAGACAGTCTGCTCCCAGCAGACTGAGGGCCCCACACAGTCATCACCTTACAGACCGCCGAGATAGGAGCTGCTGAGATGACACTCATGGAGCTGAGACACATGATCCGGTCCTTGAAGATCAGCCTGGACTCCATGAGAAATCTGAAGGCCAGCTTGGAGAACAGCCTGAGGGAGATGCAGACACACTGTGCCATGCAGATGGAACACCTCAATAGGATCCAGCTGCACCTGGAGTCAGAGCTGGCCCATACCTGGGCAGAGGGGCAACGCCAGGCCCAGGAGTACAGGTCCCTGCAGAACATCAAGGTCAAGCTGGAGGCTGAGATCACCACCTACTGCCACCTGCTGGAAGAAGGGGAGGACTCTGATCTTGGTGATACCCTGGACAGTAGCAACTCCATACAATCCATCCACAAGAGCACCGCTGTAGGATTGTGGACAGCAAAGTGGTGTCTGAGGTCAACGACACCAAAGTTCTGAAGCGTTAAAGGCAATGAAGTGGGGGTACCACTGGGAGGCAGAAGGTCAATTAAAAGTTCAGAGATCACTGAATATTAAAAGAATGAATAAATGAAGTCCAGAATAAAATTAAAAAGGATATTTTTTAAAACAAATGTTGCTTGTTAGCTGGTGCTATGATTTGGGTCATTGTAAATAAAGATTCTGGCACTAAAAAGCTGTGAGAAATATTTCCAAACAAATATAAATAAAAGTACATTAATAAATTTTCATTTTAAAATCACAGATTTTTAAACATTTGTTTCTTCTTAGTAAACACTGTAAAAATATTTTAAAATAAACTTGCAGCTTATTCTAAGATGCTGAGATTAGCTGAGACGCTATGTTATTATTTTGATATAAATTACTAAGAAACTATGAATAACTAAGAAGAATCTGTGACAACAGATGGTGTGGGGCCTTATTTGGTAGCAGAGGTCTATTATGAGCACAAAGAGAGATCTGAATTCATGGAAGCCTCTTGAATGTCCTAGAAGTGTGTCTGAAAGGTATCAAAGTCAACATCTCCGCCACTGGGAGCCACTCTGCAATGATTGGACACCTGAGCAGCTTGCAGGACAAAACCGATGCCTGCAGGACTATAGGTAAAGCTAGTTCCCAACTACACCTGGACTGCTGACTGACAAGACATAATGCTACCCACTGATTTGTACTCAAAAAGGATAAAGTTTACTACAGATTGATATTCTCCCTAACATCCTTCCTGGCTCCTGGCAGGGGTCACAGCAGTTGGCTGCAGTAGGAGTAGTGGGATAACTTTATCAGCAACACTTCGCAGAACTTCTTGCCTCCTCCATTTATTTTTTAAACAAACAGAATCTTTTTCACCATCTTCATCCCTTTCTATTTTCTTTCTCCCCTGTCTCCTCCTCTCTCTTCTTCAACAGACAGTTTTGATGCTAGAGTTGGAAGAGGATGTGTACTAGTTGGTACCCACTAGTCACAAAATCAGACCTGAATAGAAAGTCAGGACAGACCTTAAACCTAAGGAATCGGTTTCCCCTCTGCTTCCCCCCCCCCACACACACACACTATGTTTAAGCTAACTTTTGGCTATCTGTGATAACTGCTTATAATATACTGCTCACAAAATTAGGGGATATTTTATCACTTCATATGAAGCGATAATTTTTTGTAAGCAGTATAATTTATGATAACTAACAAAGAAAACCCAAGAGTCACCATCAGGATTTATCTTGGGCTTTCATTCTAATGGACCCTCTAGCGAATGTCAAAAGGGATGAAGTTTAGAATTTGCCTCTTTGCAACATCTGTGAGAAATACAGATGAGGTATGAAATGAAAACAAAACAAACAAAAAAAAAAGGTGAGAGAGGAAAATAAGGTCTTGGACAAACCACTGATAGAATAATCAACTTCTGAAAGACTCAGGATGAACATTTTGTTAACTCCTATCTCGAGCCAGGCAGTGATCTAGAGGACAGAATTTGAGCTGGGACTTGAAGTTACTGTACATGATCCTGACAGTCAGCATTGCGGAGTGCGGTTGTCACACTGATGCAGTAGTAAGCGTCTGATACCTGGCGTAATAGACTCAAATATTTAAGTTTGATTCTTGTTCATTTAGAGGCTGATTGCTTAGTCTGTTTATAGTCTTTATTCATCTCCGAGTTTAAACTTTTCTTTCATTGCAGCAGATTTTCATCATTCCAGGTTTGTACACATTTTGGAAATTCTGTGCGATCTTAAGTACTTGGCTGATTACAGCTAAAATTGATTCTCCTGGGCAGAGTAATTCACTCCCTCCTCTGTCTTCTCATCGTGCCTTGTTCACAGCTCTATGGAGCACAGATTACACTGTATATTAATTATCTGTTTGCTTTTCTGGCTCCTTCACTAAAGTAGGAGCTCCTCCTAGAACGTGATTATATCTTCTGAGAAAGGGAAACATAGCTCTTAGGCAATGAGGCTCTCAGCTCATTCTCCACAAGTTCAAATCCCTGCTCCACCAGTTCCTATCATGCTTTATAAGCTTGCACAAATTATTTGGTAACCTCTCTGTATTTCAGTTTTTTCCTGTGGGTAATGATGAACCTATCTCATAAGGATGTGTTGTGAGCATTAAACTAGATCTAGGAGGTACTTTCTATAGTTTTTGGCATACAGAGGGTGATCAATACATTCAGGCTCTTATCCTGTAGCCCACATTTTCTATCAGGCAGTAATTATTTAATAAAGTTCATAGAAATATTAAATAAATAAATTAGTTTACAAGAGCTACCTAAATTGAGGAACAGTTGTTGCCTAGTTTGACTACCCAAACTTCCTTCAGATTAAAAGAGAAATCCCCTTTCAGACATTCCATGATGCTGGTTGAGTCACTCATTTCCCTTTGGCTAGGTGGGGAAATGACAGTAACTGTTTCTTCCTCATCTTGCTCAGAAACTGCTGGGCTCAGCTGAGAACTGGGGAAGAAGCCAAAAGCCCTGACCTTCCAGTTCTCTGCTGGCTGCTTCTGATCATCATTTTTTATTTTTGTTTTTTTTTAATTCAGTGAGAAGAGGGGAGGCAGAGACAGACTCTCGCATGTACCCAACAGGGATCTAACTGGCAAGCCCACTAGGGGGTGATGCTCTGCCCATCTGGGGTGTTGCACTGTTGCTCAGCAACTGAACTCTTCTTAGCGCCTGAGGCAGAGGTCATGGAGCCATCCTCGGTGCCCAGGACCAACTCACTCCAATTGAGCCATGGCTGCAGGAGGGGAAGAGAGAGAGAGAAGTGAGAGGGAGAGGGGTAGAGAAGCAGATGGGCACTTCTCCTGTGTGCCCTGGCTGGGAATCAAACCTAGGACATCCACACATCATTCTAATCGTCTTCCTGGAGATTATACTGTGGTCTGGTGAAGAGCTTCAGGATCTCTGCAAAAAAAGATGCCCCCTGTAAGAGACGGTACCACTACATATCCTGATTTTGTTAATAAATGTAGGTCATCACCTATTCCCATGAGGAGTTGATGCTCCTCTTCTGTGTTCCCTTAATGCCTATATCAAGAAAACTGCTAACTTAATTGAGTATATACGACATGCTGGATGCTGTCATACATGGTTCACATGCATTAAATCATTTAACCCACACAACAAATCTACAAAGTTGGTGTGATGACACCATTTGACAGGTGAGGGGATGGCAACACAAAGAGTTGGAATAACTCATGCTAAATCACATATCTCCTAATGGCAGAGCTGGGATGTGCAATGCAACCTCCTGCTACCAGAGCTCTGCTCAGCAGAACAGGAGACTGCCTCCGCGACTGCTCTCCTGTCGCTCACTCCCCTGTTGTGAGTAATCCTTCAGTGGCCACATCCACATGGATTCCCCTACTCTGTCACAGTGCCCAGCACATTGTAGGCATTCACTACGTGATGAGTAAATGAGTGAAAGAGAAAGTACATTGAGGCATCACTTTGGCAGAAGATACTTTGTTGGATTCGAGTGAGGGAAAGGGGAGCCGAGGAATCACGTTTGCCTCCGGCTCTGTAACTGGCTGGGATCCCTTCCACAGAAGCCTCAGTTCTTCTGGATCCAGTGGCTCAGAGATGGTGAAGCTGGAGTTCTCTCTCCTCTTCATTCTCCTCAGCAAAACATTTCAAACCTGTCATCAAGTAGAAATGATTTAATTTGCCTTCCCCTGCCCTGGCTTCCAATAAGAGCTTTCACCGCAGGCTCTGAACCGTCCATTGGCCGGCTCAGTGCCTCCTGGTGTGGTTTAATTTCTCCACGTGCCATGGTAGCTGGAACTTCAAACATCTGCAAAACCCTGTCAAGGAAAACAGTCCTCAGTGGCTAGATGTAATACGTCCAAGAACTGGCTTGTGAGAGTCTTTCAAAAGACACCCTTTCTGTATAGGTCTTCCTGTTGCAATATTTTTAATCCCCAACATTGAGATGCTTTTCCGGCCTTGGTGAGTTCATCCCACATATGTCAAAAGGCAGACTGAACTCTTCCACTGAGCTACCCCGTTGACTAAAGAGTTCATTAAGAATTTAATGAGGATTAAAGATCTCAGGATATTGTTCTGAACAATAAAGCTGGTTTACGGACAGGAATCTGAGTGTGTACAGAAAGCTTTCTTGGACTGAAACTACTTTTCCTCAACAATCTTCCTCATTTCTGTCTGTGAACACTTGCCATCCCTGCTCAGGTTGAGGATTCTTTCCTTTCCAACCACTGATGACCATACAACTGTTCAACAGATCTCCCTGGATTTAAACAACACACATACACACACTCATACCATCACTTGTTCCAAAAACAGCTGAATTCAGGACTCACCCGAGTAAAGTTTTGTGTACTTGTAAGTAAAGACCAGCATGATATGCATCTTTGGGTGACTACATAAAGCATTTCTATCATCAAATTTCAAAAAATTAGGTTAGTTTAATGCAACATTCTCAGAAAGCATGTCAGTGTTATTTAATTTGTGAATAAAAAAAGAAAAATTACCAATTCATCCTTTGTAAAATAATGTGCCCTTCTCCTCTGTGTTACACTGACAGTAAAAAATAAAAATGACCCTTTTCTTTCACCTGGTATCATCAACCTTTTCTCGCTCATCTAATATTTATTGATCCTCAATATGCAGGGCACAGTCTCTTATAGTGGTTCTTATCCATTGTTCTGAATAGCCAACTTAGAGGTAGAACTAAAAATGAATTCAAATTAATAATAGATTACAACTAATATTCAAAGGAGAGATAGTGCCCTGTCAGAAAAACTTAGAAAAACTAATAAGACCATTTATCCCAGTGGCTTTCTAAATTTTTTTCAGTTTCAAAAACTTTTCTCATAAAATTTTAATTGAGAGCTTGCTACAATTGAAAGTCATTTTCTACTTGAGACAAATGAGGTTCAGAAAGGATTCAAGACAGCACCTCCAAAATATTCATGGGGTACAGTCAGGTCTAGTTCTCTTATAAATAGCCATGAAAGGTTATTCTCTCCTGGTGAACTGCAGCCTCTCTTAAGTCAATAAGCTGAGTCTTGCAATGCCATGAATAGAATCTGTAGACTTGAAGCCTTGTAATCTGACTCCTGGTTCTTGACCTGAGTTGTTAACAATATATCTAATGAGGATGAGCACTAGTCCTCTCTGGATTTAGAGACTCTATCTATCGTTCAGGAAATCATCTTGGATTTAGTGGAAAATGTTTATATCCTGAAGAACTTTAAATAGGACTGGAGTGGAATTGTGGTGAAAGTGTGGACTCCTTAGAAGGCATTGGGGAGACTGAAATATTAATACTATGTGAAACAATATAAAGTTGGAGTCCTACCTTATATCATACGCCAACATAGGGTCCAGGTAGATCAATGACCTAAAAGTTAAAGGTAAATCTATAAAGCTGCCAGAAGAAAATGTTGGGTATCTTTGTAAAAGAGAAAATCTTCTAAAGGAATATCCCAAATTACAAACCATAAGGTTAAAACTTGACAGATTTGACTTCATCAAAATTAAGAATTTTTGCTCGGTGAAAGACCCAACAGTCAACAGAAGACAGACTGTAAGAATATATTTGGAACATCTTTAACAGTTAAGGGATGAAATCTGAAATATGTAATGAATTCCTGCAAATCAACAAAAAAAAAAAAAAAAGAGAGGGAAACAAACCAAAAAATACTCAAAGGATATAAAAAGATAATTTATAAAAGAGAAGACTTTAAAAAGATCACCAAGAAATATGTGAAAAGATTAACAATCAGAAGACTGCAAATTATAACAATATACTTTATACTCATCAAATGGCAAATTAAGAAGATAATATCAAACGTTGACAAGGATGGAGAAGACAGGAACAATCAGCGCTGCTGATCTGAGTGTAAAACATATAACTTTGGCGGGGGCGGGGGAAACCTGACAATATTCAGTAAAACTATAAATGACTGTATCCTAGGACCCAAGAATCCCATGACTGGGTATAACCAGAGAATTTCTCCCATGAGTTCACTAAGGCAGTGGTCCCCAACCCCTGAGCCATGGACCGGTACCAGTCCATGGGCCCTTTGATACCGGTCCGCAAAGAAAGAATAAATAACTTACATTATTTCCGTTTTATTTATATTTAAGTCTGAACGATGTTTTATTTTTTAAAAATGACCAGGTTCCCTCTGTTACATCCGTCTAACACTTACTCTGGACGCTTGTCTCGGTCACGTGATACATTTATCCGTCCCACCCTAAAGGCCAGACTGTGAAAATATTTTCTGACATTAAACCGGTCCGTGGCCCAAAAAAGGTTAGGGACCACAGCACTAAGGAACACTTACAAGGATGTTAACTGTGACATTGTTTGTGGCATCAAATTAGAAGTTTCCTAGTATCCACCAGAGGGAAATACATAAGCAAAATGTGATATGTTGATACTATGGTCATGGTCAGTGATTTAGCTAAATAAATGTATAGGCACATGAATAGGCCTAAAAGCATAATGTTACATGATGATTTATAGCAAAATATATTTCAGTAAATTAAAATACATACATAGAATAGTATTTTCATAGTTAACACACATAGAGTGGAGTGCCGAAGGGGGAGAAAGGGCTAGGAATGACATTTGTGAACAAAGGAGAAAATCCATAATAAAAAAACAGGAGTGCGTGCGGAGGACCCGGGTTCGATTCCCGGCCAGGGCACACAGGAGAAGCGCCCATTTGCTTCTCCACCCCTCCGCCGCGCTTTCCTCTCTGTCTCTCTCTTCCCCTCCTGCAGCCAAGGCTCCATTGGAGCAAAGATGGCCCGGGCGCTGGGCATGGCTCTGTGGCCTCTGCCTCAGGCGCTAGAGTGGCTCTGGTCGCAACATGGCGACGCCCAGGATGGGCAGAGCATCGCCCCCTGGTGGGCAGAGCGTCGCCCCTGGTGGGCGTGCCGGGTGGATCCCGGTCGGGCGCATGCGGGAGTCTGTCTGACTGTCTCTCCCTGTTTCCAGCTTCAGAAAAATGAAAAAAAACAAAAAAAAAAAATAAAAAAAAAAAAATAAATAAATAAAAAAACAGGAGAGAGTCTTTTCATACACTAACAATGATAGCGTTCTCTAAACAAATGAATATAATCAAATAAGCTCTCTAAGACTGGGGTTAAAAAATAGAGAAGAAAAGAAATAGAAAGGGCTGTGGTTGGAGAGGCGATGAGACAGAGAGAAGATGAACCCATTCCATGGGCAGGAGACCTGGGTTCGCATCCTGACTCATCCTCTCCCTCAATGTGCCCAGGATGTTCTTCCCTAGTTTCCACTTTCCCCTTTAATAGGATGAAGATATTAAGCTAGAATTTCAGAGATCTTTTTCAGCTCTATGCTTCGAGCACTCAGTTCTCCCTGTTCCATCAATAACCTCCATAATGTCATAAGCCACAATAAAACCGTATCATCCATTCCAGAACGTTTTTATTCACAATGAAAAATAATCTAATTTCCGAGAAATGTCTTTTGCTGAAGGTGTGTTTTTATACACCTAGCTGACAGAGTGACATCATTTCTTTCAATGGGCAGGCTTTATTACCTTAAAGCAATAGTTTCCCTTTTCATGGATCAATGAACTAAGAAGAAAGTTTAAAAAATGGCTTAAGTAATATTCAGGAAAATTGGAGGTGTTACAGAGGCCAGAAGCCCATCTGGGATAACCAGAGCCTAGCTGATGATGATGATGACAATGATGATGAAACGATGCCTATGATAGCAAACTAGAAAATCATAAATCCAGAAGAGTTCAGCTTTTGGATGCCTACCCTGTGGAGGCCACAGGGCTTCTAGCTGGCTCTGGGTTCCTTAATCTACTTTCAAACACAGCTTTGAGCAGGGAAATGGAAAGTATTATCAAATGAAGGGAGTCATTTCTATGCAGCTATGGACTTCATTTGCATATTAAAATAGCAAGATGGAAAAATACTATTATAGAAAATCTATTCTGCACTGTGCTGGAGGAAGCCTTTGGCCCCTTTAAGAGTCATTAAAATGCAGCCTGACCAGGTGGTGGCGCAGTGGATAGAGCATCAGACTGGGATGTGGAAGAACCAGGTTCGAGACCCCGAGGTCGCCAGCTTGAGTGCGGGCTCATCTGGTTTGAGCAAGGCTCACCAGCTTGAGCCCAAGGTCGCTGGCTCGAGCAAGGGGTCACTCGGTCTGCTGAAGGCCCACAGTCAAGGCACATATGAGAAAGCAATCAATGAACAACTAAGGAGCCACAACGAAGAATTGATGTTTCTCATCTCTCCCTTCTGTGACTCTCTCTGTCTCTGCCACAAAATAAAATACAATGAAATAAAAAAGTCATTAAATGCAACAGTGCTCTTGAGCCCAAGGTCATTTGGTTTGAGCAAGGGGTCACTGGCTCAGCTAACCCCCCCCCCCAAGACACATATGAGAAAACAATCAATAAACAACCTAGGTGCCACAACAAAGACTTGATGCTTCTCATCTCTCTCCCTTTCTGTCTATCCCTCTGTCAGTCTCTGTCACAAAAAAGAAAGAGAGAGAGAGAGAGAGAGAGAGAGAGAATGTGACATAGTATAATCCTATAGTATAGAACCTTTCAGAATGGCTTCTTTTACTCAGTACAATGCCCTTAAGCTTCATCCACGTTGTTGCTTCCATGTCTGTTCCACTGTATTGCTGACCGGTTTTCCTTTGCATGGATGGAAAAGGAAAGTATTTATATATTCATGCAACATTTTTTTTTTCATTCATCATTGAAAGAATTTGGGGCTGTTTTCAGTTTTAGGTGATAATGAATAGAATTGCTATAAATATTTATGTACAACTTGCTGTGTGAACATAAGTTTTTATCTTATTAGGGTAAATACCTAGGAGTAGGTTTGTTGAGTCACATGGTCAGTGCTTTTTTAATCATACATATATGATTAAAATCATATATTTGACAGTTTATATATATATAAACTATTTTTTAGAATGGCTGTATCATTTAGTCTCCAGCAATGCAAGAGAGTTCCAGTTTCACCACATCCTCATCGGCAGTTGGTATTGTTAGTTCTTCTTTAATTTTAAATTTTTTGGCCATTATAGGCCATGGCCAATTAGCTCAGTTGGTTAAGAGCGCCATCCTGAAACAATAAGGTTGTGGGTAAGACACACACACACACACACACACACACACACACACACACACACACCCCGGTGAGGGTACACAGGGGAAGCAGCCAAAACTTGCATGACTGAATTTAACACCAAATCCTTCCCTTCCCCCACTCTCTCCCTTCCCCTCCCTGTCTCTCAAAAAAAAAAAAAAAAAAAAAAACAATAAAAATTAAGTTCTGGCTGGTATGCTCAGCTGGTTAAGAGTGTCCTGTCAAAACAACAAGGTTGTGGGTTTGATCCACGTCAGGGCACATAGAGGAGCAGCTCAATGTTTCTGTCTCTCTCTGAAAAAATATTTTTTTTGCCATTCTAGTACGTGTGTAATGGTATCAATATGTCTTCCTATTACATCCCTTTATATGCTCATTTGCTACTATATTTCTTCTCTAATCAAATGTTTCTTCAAGTTTTTTTGACCATTTCAAAAAATGAGTTGTTTGCTTTCTTACAATTAAGTTTTAAGAGTTCTTTGTCAGAAACACAATTCACAAATTTTTTTAAAATTTATTTTATTGAGAAGAGACAGAGAGAGAGAGAGAGAGAGAAGGGAGGACGGAGCTGGAAGCATCAACTCCCATATGTGCCTTGACCAGGTAACCCCGGGGTTTTGAACCAGAGACCTCAGCATTCTAGGAAGACACTTTATCCACTGCACCACCACAGGTCAGGCAACAAATATTTTTATCCAGTCACTAGCTTGTCTTTCACTATCTTACTAGTGTCTTTAACCAAGTATAAGTTTTTTTTATTATTATTAAGTCCAAATTATCAACTTTTTAAATGAATCATGTTTTTGGTGTCATGTTTAAGAACTCTCCAGCTGAAGGGACTGGGTTGGAGAAAGAGAGATTAGAAGAAGCTATGGTGCTGGCTTTGAAGATGAAGAAGGGGTCAAGAGCCAAGGAAAGCAGGCATCCTCTGGAAAAGACATGAAAATAGTTTCACCTGGAGCTTCCAGAAGGATTAAAGCCCTACGGATTGATAACTTGATTTCAGCCCAGTAAAATCCATTTAGGACTTACAACCTTCAGAAATGTAAGATAAGAAATTTACATTGTTCTAAACCACTAAAAAAAAAAAAATGACACTGCCATACTCCAGGTCAAAATATTTTTATCCTGAGATTTCTTTAATTTCATAGTTTCATATTTTACATTTAACTTTATGATTCATTTTGAGTTTTCTTTTGTGTAAGGTATAATGTTTAGGTCAAAGTTTTTCCATATAGATGTCCAATTGTTCCAAAATCACTTGTTGAAAAGACAATCCTTTCTTTATTGAATTGTCTTTAGAACTTTGTCAAAATCAATTGGTCATGTTTGTGTAGGTTTTTCTGGGCTCTTTATTCTATTCTGTTGATCAACGTGTCTTTTACCAATACCACACTGCCATGATCACTGTGGCTTTATAATAAGTCCTTAAATCTGGATTTTGTGTGTTATTCTTCAACCAGTTCTATTATTGGAACCAATAAACTACGTGGCACTGGTGGGTCAGCCTCGGTGCCTCCTTTTCCGTTGCTACCTGGAAGGTGTTAATAGAATTTTTTTTGGTATACAATGAGGTAGAAAAGCAATGTGTATGGCTTACTTTCTAGCTCAAGAGAGAGAAGTCTTACCTCTGTCTGAACCACCTGGAGGCACCTGCTTACCACACTGTGTATTTATATATTCATGCAACATATTTATTTAGTGCTTCTCTGTGTTGGCACCATGATAGGCTCTGAGCAAGAACAGAAGAAGGGAATACAAAAAGATCTTCCTCTTATGGAGCTTATGCCAAATAGTAAATAAGTAAAACCTTAACAGGAGAACAAAACCAAATTGTGATTCCCCCAGAGAACCAAAATTGGGTAAAGCATAAAGAAAGACTCCGGTATCTCGCATGGCCAAGGGCTAATTCTCTGGAGAGGTGACATTTATACTAAGATCTGAATGACAATTAGAAACCAGATGGCTGAACACTGAGGAAAAGACTATTATGGGCTGTTAGTCTGAGAGCTTTAAATGAAAACAAGTTTGGTGTGTTTTAAAAACAAACAAACAAAATGCCTGATATAGCTATAAAGAAGTGATCCAGGGAGAAAGGTATAAAACAGTTATGAGATGTAGGCAGAGGCAGGTTGAAGAAGAGCTTTGCAACCAAACAAGAAGTTAAGGTCACTTCTATGGAAAGCCATTAGAGAGTTTAAACCTAAATGGGTCATGTGACCAAAGACAAAGCTGTGCTTCCAAAAAAATGGGGATAGGGATTTGACTGAATCTCCTCAATCTTTATTCCCATCAAAAATACTGTTCCTCACCCACATTAAGCCATTTTCTGCACAGGGGCAACGTGCATACGATTCTAAATAAACCATGTTCAAGGGCTTCAATCCTCATAATTTGTTTATTACCTCTTCCTTGCATAGACTCCAAGGGCAATGGGAAGCCACTTCTAATCTCTCCCTAAACTGGGGATGTGCAAAGACCCCAGTGCAGAGGCGGTCAGGCCCTGAGAGTGCTGGGAGCTCACCATCTCAGCCCCTTGAAAGGTAGAAGCAGAAACTCCTGCTTGCAGGTAGAATGAATTCTTTCTTTAAAGCTACTGCCTCATGATTTCCAATCTTCATTTAATAATAAAAAAAATTGGCTTAAAACTGCACCCTATAAAAAGGTCTTGCCTAAAAGTATTTTCCAACTATTTCTGAGCAGGGGTGTGTACAGAGTCTCCCAGGGACCATATACATTCTGTTTATTTAAACTCCACTTTGGATAAATCAACACATCTGGGAAACACAAACATAGCACCTCTTTCCCAGTCACAATTTCCAACTCCGTGTCATCCCTTCTATCACCAGTATGTGCATTTAATTTTTATGGAATTATAATCCATGTGATGCTCGCTTTTTAGTGTTCTGGTTTTTGTTTAACATGAAGCAGCACAGTAAACATTTACCATTCTACAGAACTACGCAGTCATACAGCATAATAATAGTTCAGGCCCTGGCCGGCTAGCTCAGTGGTAGAACATCAGCCTGGCATGTGGATGTCCCTGGTTCGATTCCCAGCTAGGGCACACAGGAAAAGTGCCCATCTGCTTCTCCATCCTTCCCCCTCTCCTTTCTCTGTTTCTCTCTTCCCCTCCCACAGCCAAGACTCCATTGGAGCAAAGTTGGCCTGGGTGCTAGGGATGGCTCCATGGCCTCTGCCTCAGGTGCTAGAATGGCTCCAGCTGCAACGGGGCAAAGCCCAGATGGGCAGGGCATCACCCCTGGTGAGCATGCCGGGTGGATCCTTCAGGCGCATGCGGGAGTCGCTCTGTCTCCCCACTTCTCACTTCAGAAAAATACAAAAAAAAAAAAGAATAGTTCATACTTACATAGTAATTACTAATTACTATATGCCATGCACTCTTATAAGCACTTTACCTATTTAATGTTTATTGTTATTTAATGTTTCCTCACTACCACCCTCCCTCTGAGGTAGGTGCCATCTGTTTTAGTCTGTCCTCAAAAGAAAGCAGAGCCTGAAGTTAAGGGTTCCACACATCATTTTACTCTGGAGCAATCCGGAAGAAGTAGGGGTGAGGGAAAAGTGATGAGGCAGGGAAGGAGAAAGAGCCCAAGAGGCGTGTTCTCAAGCTGTTACCATAATGTGATAGATTGCTTCATCTCACAGAACCATCCTCCCGGGGACCATCCTGCAAAGATCTGTGTCAACAGCATCTCACACAGTCATAAGGGGAAGGAAGGAGGAATTATTTATCCACCAGTTCTGATCTGCCCCGTGAAACTTTTTATCCACCCCACCACCACCCAACACACACACACACACACACACACACACACACACACACACACGCATTTCTGGCTTGGCACATGCCACACGTCGGTATCAGCAAGAAGCCTCAGAGTAGGTGACAAGAGGCAGGCATAGGGCTGGAGGTTAAGTACTCTGTAGTTTGCCGGTACGAAGCCGTGAAGTCCATCAGAGCCCGGGTAAACCGAGTGTGGCAGCATTGGCTGAAACATACAAGAGGTTCTGCGATTGCACTGATTTTACAAATAGGACACAAAGAGATGAAGCACCTGCCTAAGCCACTCAGCTAGCAACCAGTGGGATTGTGACTCAAACCCAGAAAGCCAAATTTTTAGCAAGGATACTAAACTAGTTCTTTGATTTGGGGAGCTCTCAGTTGTTTTTAGCTTTTCACTTAAATGTTTCAGAGTATAACAGAAAAAAAATATTCGACAAGAATTATTATTATTGGACAGATTCTAACCCTGGCTCAAAACCTGGGAAAATCGGTGGCGCAGTAGATAAAGTGTCGGCCTAGAACACTGAGGTCGCGGGTTCGAAACCCTAGGCTTGCCTGGTCAAGGCACATATGGGACTTGATGCTTCTGCCCCTTCTCTCTCTCTCTCTCTCTCTCTCTCTCCTCTCTAAAATGAATAAATAAGTAAAAAAAAAAAACCTGGGAAAATCATTTTTTCGTAGGATTCAATTTGCTCATTTGTTTTTGAAAGAACTCAGACTACATGAACTTAGTGGTTTCAAAATCTAAAGAACACTGTTTTAAAAATCTTTAGCACGTGAATCCGGAAAATAGACTGCTAGATCATAAGATAGGGCCATTTTATAACTTGTGGTTTAAATTAGCAGATTGCCTTTGAAAATAATTGTACCGATTTAAAGTGTTTACTGTATCTCCACTGTATGAATGTATCTCTTTACTTACCTGGTCACCATTGGGGCAAAATTAAATTATATTTAACATAATTAACCCTTTAAGTAGTGAGTTTTTTTCATGCTCACTGACCTCAAGGAGTGAGGGTTTTTTTTCAAAGAATGAAATTAGTTACAGTTACATTTTTATTAACTTAAAATCATATTTGTTTGATGACCAATTTATGGAAGTAAGAACATACATTTACCTTTTTTTAATGTTGCCTTGCACATTTTTAAAATAAATCAATCGTACTCTGGATGGTCAGGAGGCACGAGGACGTACATGAATGTTCGTACTACTCAATGGGTTAATTTTGGGTGACTTGATTGATGTGAAGTAGTGTCACAAAATTAATTTATTTTATTTTAGTGACTAAATAAGTCAAACATCTCTCCAAGTGTTTTAGACAAGATTTCCTCTTGTGCTAATGTATTTTTAGCAAGTTATTTCCCCTTTCTGGGGATCAATTTTATTATCTCTTAAATGATAGTGTACACTGAGATCTTTAAGGCTGTTCTGAGGGTAAGATAATCTAGAGGTAGTGCCTACCTAATACTACCTCAATTTTCCAAATAAATAAGTGAGCATTTCTATGAGTCTAGGAACCAGCAAGCATGACCAGAGACTGAGAATGTCATCAGCCAGCTTCTCTTCCCTTCTGAATGGTTCATATTTTAGTCCTTCCTAAAAGAAGGGCATGAACTTAAGCAACCTGCATGTTTTTCTCCCAAATACAGACAGTCTGTAACATTATTTCATGATGAGAAACACATACCAAATGCCTCACCCAAGGTAGTGTTTTTTGGGTTATTTCAATTGGCTAACACTTCTAGTTTTGCTCTAATGAAACATTTGACACATTTGTTCTGAAGAGTGGTGACCTACTTATTCTAAATTTCAATCTTTTGGCAGCTGAGATTAAAAATGGTCAAAGCAATCAAGTAATCATAGTCATCCTTTGGAGATTTAAAAGAAATAGGACAGCACTCTCAGACACTAGGGGAGTTAGGAGCCTGGGGAAGTAGGAATCTGCAAACAGATAACCCTGTTTCCATTTTGGGAACTAACTAAAGAAGAAGTTCAGGCTATAATAAAGAACAAAAAGCGTTTATTTGAGTAAAAATTATTTGCAACTGGGAAATGAAGATTCAGGTAGCAACCCAAACTGTGCTCAGGAGAAAACAAAGAAAGATAGGGTTTATAAATGCAAACCCCATGAAGTGTAATTCTTTTATGTAAATGAAGGATTGCTGACTAGGTGAAAGGGATTGGTTAATTTCCATATGTAAATGAGGGGGTGAAACTACAAGGAGGATGTAAAGGCTGTATGATCCATGCAGCTATTATTCCAGGATGTTTATGGCTCAGCCTTGAGCTGAGTTTAGCAACAGGCTTAGCAACTTAATAACAGCTCTGAGAACTGAGGTACAAGATATGCACAGGACCCACTTCCTGAATAGCCTCCTGACGAGTCTCCTCTGCTCTTTACTCTCCTATACAAATCTGTCTTCAGAACTGGACTAGGAAGAGGAGAGATGGACTCAAACCCAGTCCTACCACTTTACATTCCTGTGAATTTCAGGAAGTCCCCTTCTCTTCCTTAAGTCTCAGTTTCCTCATCTGTTCACATTGATTATTCATTCTCCACTAATTAGTATGTAAGTTTCCTGAGTTAGGAGCAATGCCCCACAAAGGCCCACTGTGGAATTTGTCATAGAAAGGTGCTTTATTCTCATTAGTATACTAAATTTTTATAAACCTCTCCTTGTCCTTGTCCCTGAGGGTAACCACTACCATCCAATCTTTCTAAGGTTGCCCAGCTACATTAATTTTCTAGAGCTGTTGTAACAAATCACCACACACTTGGTGGCTTAAAACAAAAGAAATGGATTCTCTCCTGGTACAGGGAACGAGAAGTCCAAAATCAAGGTGTCCACAGAGCTGTGTTCTCTGAGAGCTCTAGGGAAGGGTCATCGCCTGTTTCTTCCTAGATCCTGATGGTCGCCAACAATCCTTGGTTCTCCTCGGCATGTAATTGCATCACTGTCATGTTGCCTTTACTGTCACGTTGCCTTCTTCCCTCTGTGTGTGCGTCTTTCCACGTCTCCAAATTTCTCATCCTTATTAGAGCACCAGTCTTTGGATTAAGGATCAGTGTAATCCAGGATGACCTCCTCTTAACTTGATTGTATCTGTAAAGACCTTATTTCCAAATAAGGTCACATGCACGAGTTCTAGGTGGACGTGAATTTTGCAGGGATACTACTCAATCCAGCACACCAGGACATCTCTATATCCCTGCTCATACCATTACATAGCTTTGAGCCTTGTCTCCTGCCCTTGTCATGAAGAATCCTTCCCCCAGAATGACTCCCCATCACTGATGTTATGATGACCATCTTCATAGTTTTCCTTGACAGGAGGCTGTCCTTCCTTTAATCCATGTTCTGCTGTAGATTTTCTCAGGCTAATCTCATAAAAAAGGACAGTTTAAACATTCCTGCTCAAACTTTTTGATGTTCCCTATCACCCATGGTGTAAGAGCCACAATTCCTCAAAAGGACATTCATAGACTTTACCACCTGACACCAGCTCACTTTCCCAATCCTACTCTCACAACTCTTCTCCAAGCGCAGCTTGGATGGATTGTTCCTTAGCTCTGTCATCTGCCTTGTTTCTCCTCCATCACCTTGGCTTTCCCTAGCCATTCTCCATCACAGCATGTATCATTCCCACCACTCTTAAAAAGCTACCTCTTTTTCAAAGTTTACCAAGATCCCACCCCATGCCGGGACAGAATAGTCACTCCTGCTCCAAATTCCCATCACGTTGTGCACTTCACTTGACACTTTTCATCCTTACATTAATTGTGATCGAGTTTCTTTTGTTTAAAACATGAGCTCTTGAGAGGAGGGTCCCTTTCTCACTCTCCCAATGTCTAGTTCTTAGAAGATGGTTAAATGTACCAACATTTTAAAGAGAGGAAGGAAGTGAAGAAAGAAGGAAGGAAGGAAGAAAGAAAAGATTCTAAAGGAATACATTTCAGAAGTTGATTTAAGGGATATTTTGTATGTCATTAATAGTCAAGCTGATAAAAAATTATAATGCCATCTTTACTCATAATTTTAAATTTTCACATTTATAAAAGTAGCTCATTTCTTTGTACTAAGCAAATGCTGTACATTTGAACTTACCAAACAAATAAATATACATTAATAAAATGCATTTCTATTAGTAAATGTGTTTTATAAGTAAGTTCTGGATAAGATTTTCTTGCACTAAAAATGATGAAAACCACTCTAGCAACGGGGTTGTGTGTTGCCTTTGGCAGATGAAGTACCTGGGTTTCCTCCTAGACCTTCTCAATCCCAGGAGCTATGCTCACAGCTGAGTTTTCTATCCTGTGTGTGAGGCTAAAGGAGAGGGATACTGTAAGGCCAAGAAGCAGAGCAGAACAGTAATGAGTTCTAGAGTCACAAAGACAGTGACAACTCTGCCATTTATGAACTGTATGACGTGGGGGGAAATTACTTCATGTCTCAAAATCTGCTTCTCTCTTGTTCGAATAGAGATGAGTTCTAACTCATAGTATTGTTGAGAAGCTTAAATGATATATGTAAAATGAGTTACATATGAGACACTTAATAAATGACATCTACCTCAATTACAAGGGTTAGCTCTGCTGAGAGCTGTCGCGGTTTTTTGACATCTCTGGTGAATCGCAGCGGTAATTCTAGCAGCAGCTGAGAAAGTGGATGAGTCGGGCCTTAACCTCTAATTGCCCCGAGGGAGAGTTCGCTAATGAAAAGCCACAAAAGTGAATTATCTGCTGAGTACACTCTTTTGCTGAAGTACAAAATTACTTTTGTATAGATATCAGTTTGCTAGTTATCTTAAAAATCAAATGAGAGCTCTTTCTAAATTCCTGGTAGCGACCAAAAAAACATAGTCAAGGGCGAGCATTGGATTTTTTTTTTTTTTTACCCAACAATCAAGAAAAAAACTTATTTGAAAATAAAATCAGTGCTTAAATACATAGTGTTTGTTATGCATCTGGTTTAGATAAGATGCTTTCTTGACTGTTGTTCCCCTCCTTGAATATTTAGATGAAAAAAAATTGACAGATGCCTCTGAAAAATAGAAAAAAAAAAGACTTCTTGAATGATTTTGGATCTTTAAAAAGAAAACCAGTGACCAATGTCTTTTTCTCTTACGAGTCAGGTTTCAGATCTCACAAATCGGGTTCCTAATGCTCTGCAGTTTCCTGTAAAGGGCTCCTTGCAGGATCGGTTCTATCCTAGAAGCTTTCACCCTCACAGCACAACATTCACACGCCAGCGATGTAGTTTCACTTTCATGACTAGAGTGTGGAGGAGAGAAGTATTCTCGCCCTTCTAGGGCTTTTCAGGAACCTGCCCCCCTTTCTCTGTATCTTCCTAATAGTAAGTTCTGGGCCGATTTCTCAGACCTAGGACCTTTTTATTTTTTTAATCTTCATTTTGACCTCAAAGAACTTATCCTACTTTCTCTCCCCTTCTACATGTTACCACCACTTCCCACTCTATCTCTTGGAAAAGCCACCAGGGGTCTAATTTGGAAAATTTTACTACCACTCAAAATAAGAAACAGATATTAGCAAGTTGAAATTATATGGAAAAGATGGAAAGTTTCTAGCATCTTACAAAGTATGTAGAGCCAGTGTCCAGGGCTAGGATTGAGATCCTAACCTTTCGTTTCCTATCCTTTGCTTTCATTATTCCAGTAAAGCATGACCCAGCTTCCACATGGGAAATTCATCACACACACACACACCGCTGGAAGATGCAATCAAGACAAAAATAGATGTTGCTGGGTCTTAGCAGTGTAACTTTGTCTTTGAAAACTCCAGACTGAGTATCTCTGAACTTTTTATAGGAATGCTTGACATAGGACATACTCAGTACTGCGGAGGCGACAAAACCGGAATTATTCAGGGATCAGATTAATTTGGTGGAAGGACTTCATTCTCTTATTTTTATACTCTGATCTCTTGCCATCCTGCAAACCCCACCATCGAGTTTAATTTAAATCAAGCTGGTCCCTTCCTGATGGTCTAAGCTGCCTAGACTCATGTCTCTGCGAGGTTTGTTGCTTTTCTCCAAACTTATCATTTCCAGAGGGTACTCAAAGCCACAAGCTGACCATGACTTACCTTCCTGGTCCATAATTCTATTCAGTTTTGAGTAGCTTAAATGATATATGTAAAATGAGTAAAATACTCACAGATGAGGAATTTTAAATGTAATTGTTATATTAAAATAAACACATGTATATTGTGAATAGAAAGTAAGGTTCTTATATTAGGCTGAACCATAGGAAGTTGCCAATATTCATCCACTATTTTAAGCCTATAAAAATGAAGATTCATAGACTTATCCTAATAACTTTTAAAGATAGCAGAAACGTTTTTCTTTGGGCTTCATCCCCAGGCCTATGGATAAAACTTCTTTTTCCATTGACATTTAGGGATATTTCAAACCTAAGTTTGAGTAGCAGTATTTCAACAATTTAATTTACTCAGTGACATTTGGAATATTTATTGGTATTGAGAATAATTGGCTCTAATTCAGAAATGGCCATCTTTTCAACTAATTAGCCCTGGATTCTGAGAGCAAAGATAAAAGTGGTAGGCTTCCCTTACTGAGTTATCTCGGAAGCATCAGCTCCATTGGAGTCCTTCAGTCTCTTACTCCACATCAAAAATATCCCTTTCTATTTCACAGTTCTTCATCATCTAGATCTACTCAGTTTCTCTGATATTTTTCCCATTGCCCAGAGCCTAAGAGTTAATCAAACAGAAACTAAAACTAATCCACATTATGTCCTAGGTATCTCCAGGAAAATCTCTCTTCTCTCTTTCTCTCTCTCTCTCTCTCTCTCTCTCTCCTTTCTCCTGTGAATTAGACAAAGATAGTATCTTCTGAAAGAACTGAGGGAGAAGCTGTGCTGGTACAAACAAAATGTCTTTATTAGAAATTGATGGGGCAAACAAAGAAATCTAGAAAACCCTCACATATTAAATTCTGCTTCATTCACATTTGCATTAAATTTTACTCATGTAATCAGGAATCTTAGTCTCCTCTCTTATTCACTCTCTCTTTCTCTCTGTCTCTCTTCCTTGTCATGTATAAAATGTAGGTATTTAACTGAATGAATAACCCTTCTAGGACTGGCATTCTAAGGTTCTAAAACTTCAAAATATTTACACATGTTAATAAAGCTAAGAACAAGGTTAAAATACATCAGTTTCACTCACCATCAGCAGCTGCTGTTTTTGGTCATAGAGCCAACATATTTTTTCATATTCTTTTGCAAATTTGCTTTATGTGTCTAGGTTTCAAGCTGTTTTGCAATGATATCCAATTAAATGCAGAAAAAAGAAAGGTATTGAATATGGAGACACATGATAATTATAAAACTAATAAGAGGAGACACATGATAATTATAAAAACAAAGTAGGATATATTAAAAAATGTTTTTCACCTGACCTTTGGTGGCGCAGTGAATAAAGCATTGAACTAGAACACTGAGGTCGCCAGTTCAAAACCCTGGCTTGCCTGGTCAAGGCACATATGGGTGTTGATGCTTCTCCTCCTCTTCTTATCTCTCTCTCTCTCTCTCTCACTCTCTCTCTCTCTCTCTCTCTCTCTCCTCTAAAATGAATAAATAAAATCTTAAAAATGTTTTTCATTTTTATTTTTCAATTACAGTTGACATATATTATTGTATTAGTTTCAGGTGTACACTCTAGTGATTAGACATTACAGAACTTAATAAGTGATCATCCCAACAAATCTCACACCCATCTGACACCATGTATCGTTATTAGAATATTCCCTGTGCTGTAGGTTATATCCCCCGACTATTCTGTAACAATCTCTTTGTACCTCCCAATCCCTTCACCTTTTTCACTCATCCCCAAAACCCTCTCATCGGGCAGCCTTCAAAATGTTCTCTGGATCTATGAGTCTGTTTCTGTTCTGCGTGTGTATTTTCTTTTTTAGATTTAATTTTTGATAGATAATGTATTTATTGCCATTTTATTGTTCATATTTTTATCTTTTTTTCCTTCTTCTTAAAGAAAACCCCTTAACATTTTATACAACACTGGTTTGGTGGTAATGAACTCTTTTAGCTTTTTCTTGTCTGGGAAGCTCTTAATCTGTCCCTTGATTCTAAATGATAGCTTGCTGGATAGTGTAATCTTGGTTGGTTGTAGATCCTTGCTGTTCATCACTTTGAATATTTTCAATATTTGAATATTTGAATCTTGCAATCCCTTCTGGCCTGCAAAGTTTTTGTTAACAATAGTTGATGGTTTTATGGGAGCTCCCTTGTAGGTAACTAACTGCTTTTCTCTTGCTGCTTTTAAGATTCTCTTTTTGTCTTTAACTTTTTGCATGTTGATTATGACATGTCTTGGTTCATCTTGTCTGAGACTTTCTGCACTTCCTGGACTTGTCTATTTCCTTCACCAGATTAGAGAAGTTTTCTGTCATTATTTTTTCCAATAGGTTTTCAATGTTTTGCACTTTCTCTTCTCTCTCCAGCATTTCCATGATGTGAATGTTGGTACAGTTGATGTTGCTCAGAGGCTCCTTACACTATCTCTATTTTTTTGGATTTTTTTTTTCTTCTTGCTGTTCTGATAGAATTTCTTTTTCCCTAATATTCCAAATCACTGATCTGATTCTCAGCTTCATCTATTCTACTGTTGATTCCCTCTGAATTGTTCTTTATTTCAGTTAGTAAATTCTTCATTTTTGGCTGATCCTTTTTTAGGTTGTTGAGGTCCTCATTAAGTTTATTGAGCAACTTAATAACCAGTGTTTCAAACTCTGTATCTAATAAGATTGCTTGTCTCCATTTTGTTTAGTTCTTTTTCTTGAGTTTTGTTCTGTTCTTTCATTTGGAATGTCGTTCTTTGTCTCCTCATTTGGGCAGCCTCCCTGTGTTTGTTTCTATGTATTAGGTAGGGCTTCTATGTCTCCCCGGATTGGCAGAGTGGCCTAATGCAGTCGGCGGCCTGTAGGGTCCAGTGCATAACCTCTCCAATCACCCAAGCTGGGTACTCAAGGTGCACCTCCCTCTTATAGTTGAACCTTAATTGCTGTTGACAACTCCATGGGAGCGATTTCTCCCCAGGCTGATCAACTACAAGGACTGGCTTCAATGACTGACGACTGTACTGACCCTGTCACTATGGAGGATCAGCTCTGCAGGAGCCAACCTCACAGAGAAAAGCTTACTTCAGCAAGGCTCGGGTGCTCACTGAATCTACTCCTTGAGTATGTTGCTTATAGCAGTGGTTGGGTTGTGATGCTTCAACATGGTCTCAAAGTGTCTACTGGCTCTGGGGTTTCCTGGGAGGTGTAGCCCAAGGAGAGCTGCCACCTGTGTTCTGCCTAGGGCCACCCAGCATGAGCTACAAAGCAATCTGCAGATGACTACTAATTATGCTGGGCCTGGAGATGCTCTCTGAGGAGACCAAGTTGTGAATCAAAGCCAGCTGTTGCTAGTTCTGGGCCTGGGGCCACTTAATGAGAGGTTCAGGGGCATGCTGAGGCCAAGTGCTGCTTGTTTGAGAGATTTTAGGCAAATCTGAAGCATGAGCCAAGAAAGGCCATTTATATGGAAAATGAGAGTGGGCCTGAAAGTTGGGTGGCATAGGGCCTCAGGGAATCACCAGGGTGGGGAGAACCATGTGAGTCAGGTTGATGGAGTCTTAGATATGGCACCTGCCTGCCAGATCTGTAGAGGGAGGGCTCATCAAAGAAACAATGGTCTCTACCAGCACTTTGGGAGAAAGCTGTCCCCCTCACCCAATATCACCTTAAGCTGTACAGTTCAGTTCCTCTTCTGTATCCTTGGTTCCTTTCAAGCTGCTGCCCCAGCGCTGGAGTTCAGAGCAATTGAATCTAAATAATTCCATGCGGGCCCTTTAAGAGGAACTGCCTAGGACCTGGCTGGATAACTTGATTGGCTAGAGCACTGTTCTGATATGCAAAGGTTGTAGATTCAATCCCTGGTCATGGCACACACAGGAACAGATCAATGTTTCTGTTTCTCTCTCTCTCTCTCTTCCTTCTTTTTCCTCTAAAATCAATAAATAAATTTGAAAAGAAAAAAATAAGGAGAAACTGCCTTGGATTTCGCAGCCTTCTGTTTCCCTTATCCTCAATCCACACTGGTTTTTACAGCCAGAAGCTACAGGGATTTCTCTTCCTGGCACTGGAACCCTAGTAGGGGGGGCTGCTGGTATGGGGATGGAATACCTCACTCCTCGGGGGGGCCCTCTGCAGCCAAGATGTACCTCCCAATTTTAAACTGCCACACATGGGTGTGGGGACCAGCCCATTTTGTATCTCCACCAGTCTTACTAGTCTCAATGTGGCTTCTTCTTTAATTCCTTAGTGGTAGGATTTCCATTCAACTCGATTTCAGATGGTTCTAAATGATGGTTGTTCTGTAGTTTAGTTGTAATTTTGATGTGGTTGTGGGAAGAGCTGAGTAACATGTTTACCTATACTGCCATATTGCCTGGAAGTCTAATTTTTAAGTGGCATGATTCAGTAGACTACAGGAAAATGTCCAAAGACAAAGAGCTGTTCATGAAGCAGGTGTAAGGATCTGTCTACACCTTTGTAATTATCAGTAATCATTAAGAGCAAAAGAAAAGTGACTGCTGAACCAGAATACTATTTAAGTGTTAGTAGCAATATGTTCATTCAGAACAGAGAAGACCATGAGTTTGTAAACGAATTTAAGGGTGAAGCTTCTAACCTTGTTGATGAGACCTGTCACAAGCTATGAATGGCTTGTAGGTTTAAGAATCTTTAGTGAAAAGGATGTGATTATAGACACAGTAAGTAAAGTACTAAATGGTATCTCATAATACTTAAAGGAATTATTAAGGAGAAAGGTGACCTGATTCAACCAACCAATTTCTAGCATATGAGGTAAATTGGTTATTTTTGGAAAAGATGTTGGAAGAAAGGTATATTTGTGGGAAGAAGTGTGAATACGTGGTTTAAAGTTTTGAAAGTCACATCCAAATGAGGGTGTAGATGATGAGATTCAATCCTTCTGAACTTGTTAAGGTAAGACTAATTCTCATTGGCTTAGGCCAGTGATTCTCAAACTTTTTGAAGTTGGGGCACATTTAAAATCCTACAAATAATTGTAGGCACACTATACACAAATTTCTGAGAAATATGTTATAATAATTAAGTCAAATATCAAAGAAAAAAATATAAAGTCCAAGTGTGCTTTTATGGTAACTAAACAAAATAAATATGACAAAATTAAATTTATTCTGACATTAAAAAACATTTTTGTGTTACATTTTTTGTGTTATGCTTTTTAGAATTCATAAAAGAGGGGTTAAAAAATTTTAAAAATGACAAAAAGGTTATCTTTTTATAAATATACATACATTTTTAGTAAGATTTAATAAATTTGGCAGATCCTGGCACGAATGTGTTAAATTTTTCATTCTTGTGTTTATGAGAAACATGAGCCTGATGTGTCCTGGCGATTTCTTCAATGTTTGGGCATATATTTGAAAGGTAAACTCTCATTTCCTCATCAATACATTGAGGAATTCCTCTCTTTTTACTCTTTTTTTTTTTTTTCATTTTTCTGAAGCTGGAAACAGGGAGAGACAGTCAGACAGACTCCCACATGCGCCCTACCGGGATCCACCTGGCACGCCCACCATGGGGCGACGCTCTGCCCACCAGGAGGCGATGCTCTGCCCATCCTGGGCGTCGCCATGTTGCGACCAGAGCCACTCTAGCGCCTGAGGCAGAGGCCACAGAGCCATCCCCAGCGCCCGGGCCATCTTTGCTCCAATGGAGCCTTGGCTGCGGGAGGGGAAGAGAGAGACAGAGAGGAAAGCGCGGCGGAGGGGTGGAGAAGCAAATGGGTGCTTCTCCTGTGTGCCCTGGCCGGGAATCGAACCCGGGTCCTCCGCACGCTAGGCCGACGCTCTACCGCTGAGCCAACCGGCCAGGGCCTCTTTTTACTCTTAATTATGTTGAGTGCAGAAAACCCCCACCATACATATCATCTTAACTTTACACCAAACAAAGGATAGAAGAAACTTGCCTCCAGTCTTTCCGAGGAACATGGAGGGTAGTGTAAACAATCCAGCACCACAGCTTAACAGCCTTTTGCAACCTAATCAGGCAAGTGAGGTGGGGGGTTGGGCAGACTGTCAGCTTACAGCCAATTCCCCATACCTCTGCCCTCCAAAAATCTAAACTCCAAAAACCCTGTTGGTTTTTGGTCCCCAACAGGCACATATTTCTCTGGAATACCATAGGGCACACCTTGAAATCTTCTAGGGTGCACACTTTGAGAACCACTGGCTTAATACAATAAAAGTGTATTTCTCATTTACATAAGAATTCAAAGTGACAGATGCTTTTGGAGTGATACTTTGTATGTAGAAAGCCAGTAACTCTCTATCTCATGCTCAGTTTTCCTTTAGGCCCTAAGAGCTTCTCTATTTACCTAACTGATAGAGAAAGGGGCTGTGGGTAGGGTACATCCACCACTTACCATCTACCCAAATGGGACAAGCTTCACTCCTCATACCTTCCATCAGCAAGAACCAGCAGCAACAGGAACGGAAGCTATGATCCCAGGCTGGGCATCAATTTCTAGAAACAACCCTACTCTATGAAAGAGTTTTTGTGGATCAGTTCCCTAGTTCTGCTGCATCTTCTGATTCTAGTTACAAATAAAAGGATTTAGAATTAACTTTCCAAAACCTAACTTGTTTGCATATAGAGAAATAGAGAAACTTCTGTGTTAGGAACTCAAAAATAGGAGCTATGACTCACAGTATTGAGTGCCTTTAAGATGAAAGTATAAGAGCAATTTTTAAAGGAACAAACTACATTTTAAAGAAAAGAGGTGTTCTATTTTAGACTATAAATGTGTAAAGTCACGCTCGAGTAACGTGTGTGTGTGTGTGTGTGTGTGTGTGAGTACAATATTCCTTCCTTTCAGAAACTCCTGCTCCCTCATTCTGTAAATATCTTACTCAAAGTTTGCATTTAAAGGAAGTGGGGGAAGAGCTGACCAGAGTCACCTCCCTGCCTTAAGAATTGCGTATGACTCAGTGTTGGCCAATCAATCAAGTAACTTTACCCCCCTAACCACTGTGAGTTTTCAGGGATGAGTACGCAACCTCACTGGGTCAATCAGAGCTTATTGTGGTACCTTGCTTAAGAGACTCTTTCTCTAGGGTCATATATCTGAACCATGTAAGCTTGGAGCTTCTGACAGCCACTTCATTACTGTATGAAGATAGCCTGCGAGTGAAGCCAATCAGAGAGCCGACGGCATTATCTAAGTGCCTGGACAGCCATGACCGAAGTCCACTACTTGAACTTTCTACTTATATGAGCTAATAAATTTCTCCACTTACATTTACTTTTTCTTTACTTAATTTGATTTATTTCTGATGATAAAGCCTTCCATTCTAAAAGGGCCTTACCTATGATGCTTGATTTGGATTTTTTATATCTTTTCATCATGTTACTGTTCTGTTCTAACATTTTTAATAGGCTCATTCATTCCCCAGAAAGTCCAATTAAAGATCCTGTGCCTCACTTTTAGAGCGTTCCACAAAAAGGATTCACCATCTTAATCCAAGAACATAAACCTTAGAATGCCTGAGCACTTATTTCTTATATTGACATCTGGTTTTAGTCCATTTCTGCCTTAACCTATCTTAACCTCTAAAATTCCACATATGTTATTAGCACAGTTCTGTGGAAATTATTACCCCTTTGAGGGTAGGGACTAGGCCTTACAGACAACGGTAATCAGCATTACCATCCGCACCCCGCCCCCTTGCCAAAGTACAATTCTTAGCAGAGTACAGAATCCATGAAATACTCAGGAAATACTGGTTGAGTTACATTCCCACCGTGATATTTATACTGCTCACAAAAATGAGGGAATATTTTATAGCTTTATATTCATTTTTAAATATCCCCTAATTTTTGTGAGCAGTATATTTAGGAAATAGACTTAATTTTAAAGTGTCTACAATTTTTTTTTCTTTCCAAGAGAGGAAAAACTATCTAAGCAGAAAATTTGGGGAGTAATTTACAGCTTAAAAAAGGTGCTGAATTGTCCAAAGCTTTCTTGGAGGCCAGCATTAAGGTCACTTTTTTAAAAATTTCATTTTCAACACAGTTATAGCTCAGGCAGCAGCAATTCAGAGAGGGTTTCCCAGTGACTGATCTAAGTGGTAGTCTCTTTTAAATGAGAGAAAAAGAAATTAAGTTCTTCACAGATCAGTTATCCTGAGGCTGTGAAATACCTGTTCTTCATTATTCCTGGTGCATTGTGCTGTATGTATTTGCTGAATGAATGAAGAATATCCTCCTTCCTTTAGAGCCTTCCCTAAACCCCAGGCCTCATTAATTCCTGAGAAATATTAGGAAAATGCAAAATTAAGCTGAAACAATTCCTCATATCTTTCAGGTCTCTTTATAGTTTTATTCACATTCCCTATTTTTATATTCCTTCTATAAAAACTGTGTAGCTAAGTGGAAAGAGTAATATTCACTTTGCAGAGAAGGAAACTGAGGCTCAGAGGAGCCAGGAAACATAAGGGTCATACAGCTGGCAATCAACAGACCCAAGGTCTCAGGCCCCTAACATAGCTGTACCACTCCGCACCTAGCACTCTACCCTGTGTATTGTCACAGCTCCTGGGAGGTGGCCAGGAAGGCAGCCCAGCGTGGTGGTCAAGATCATAGACTTGAACTTAAATCGACATAGGTGAAAGTCCAGGTGTACTGCTTACTGCCGCATGGCCTTGAACAAGTTACATGATCAATGGCAAACCTCAGTTTGCTCCTCTGAAAATGGGAACACTCCTCGACCTCCTAGAGAGATTGTGAGGGTTGAATGACATAGTGTCTGAAATTTGATAAGTGCTCAGAAAATGTTAGCTATTAAGGACAAAGTTGTTGGGAATTGGGAAGTTAACCAGGTGGCAGAGAGTGATTACTACAGGTCTGAACACAGAATGTCGAGTCTCATTTGGATTAAATACATTAGTTAGCTTGTCTATTTCATGCATTGTGAAGGACAACCACTGTAGTGATATTCCCTCTTTGGAGAACATTAGGAATAGACTGCTGGTGTTTGGTCTCTGGCTTCATGGGTTTATCACTGAAATATTATCCCTGAATGAAAATAAGAATAACTCAGACTAAGATCTCCCAAGGGGGGAGCTGGCAAGATTAGAACCCCAGAGCGGAAGGGCTGGATGTCTGCTAACCCTGTGCCGCCCATTCTTCCTACTCCCAGAGACGTTTCTATTCCTGAGACTTCCTATTCCCAGAGAGATTTCCTGCTGAAGCACTACTGCACTCTCCCAATGCAACAAAGGACTTACTGCTTTAATGGTCAGTCACACCTGCAGCTTTTCCAGTCCCACTTCGAGGTGTGGTCAAGCCCTGGAAGAAACAGGCGCCTCACCCTGCTGACATACCTCCACCTACCCCAGAGCTGGCCACTTGGGACCTGACCCATCCGGAAGTGACATTTGACTTTCCATACTCTTCAAGTTCCAATCACACGTGAGTGGGGTTTCTCCTTTTCTGCCTGCCTTGGACCTGGCCTTAGGTACTTTTCTGAGTCCCTGTCTCTGCCACGGTGATTGTCTCTGAGGATGTCTACTCCTTTTAAAGGACACTCGGCTTTTCTATCTAATGAAATAGAAAACAAATTGTCTATCCTGAGACTAGAGTGACATATGATAAACTGAACCTTGTTGCAATAGATAATTACCCAATCTTGGAGGGAAAATTTTACCTAACAAAGACCGTTAGATAGTTGGTATGACTGCCATTTATCTTTGGCAAGATGTTCATGACAGTCTCTCCACACCTGCCCTTCTGAAATACACACAAGCACACTCCTAGACACAGACCTATCCAGCTGTCACTCGTGTGCTGTGGAGGGTTGAACTCTCCCCTCCAAAATGTGATCCAACAGTTTGTGCATCTATGGTTTAACTGCCCTACAGGATTATTGTGGGGTTTTGCATTAAAATGACACCATATACAATAAATTTAAAGCATAACATAAATTAGATCTATATGGTTATTAGCCTTTAACTACTTTCTAGATATTCCCACCCGTGGAAATAATAAAAGAGCACCACTGCAAGACAGATATTCAGCTCTCCTCTGAGGAAGCTGAACTTGGACCCCTCTTGAGCATTTCACGCGTCGGTGAGCATCACTCCTCGATGGTGTCCATTTCTTTAATTCCTCTGATCAATAACCTCATTTCTCCCTAGTCTCCCTTTCACTAGTCTTTCTGATGGATTTAATTAAAGTAATGTACTTTATGGTGATATGAAACCGGGCACTTGATGACGTCACTTCCTGGTTTGGGTCCTCAGCCTCCCTCTCATTAAGGGGAAAGTAGAAGGGCCGAGGGGGGAGGAGAGGTACAGTTTCCTTCCGCTCAATTCACTGTGCTACAAAGCTGAATAAAGACTTACATGGAAACTGATTCCTCAAATTCCTATCAAGTATCATAATTCTGAGAAGTGTTACATTAGCCTTGGCCGGTTGGCTCAATGGATAGAGCATCAGCCTGGCGTGCAGACATCCTGGGTTCGATCCTTGGTCAGGGCACACACGAGAAGTGACCATCTGCTTCTCTTCCGTTCCCTCTCTCTCTTCCCCTCTCTCAGCCAGTGGCTCAACTGGTTCAAGCTTTGCCCCGGGTGCTGAGGATAGCTCAGTTGTTCTATGTGGGCCTTAAGTGCAAAAATAGCTCAGTTGATTGGAACATCTGCCCAAGATAGGGATGCCCAGTGGATCCCCGTTGGGGTGCCTGTGGGAGTCTATATCCCCTCCTCTCACTTAAAAAAAAAAATAGATAGGTTGATAAATAAATAAATAAATGTTACATCAGCCTCAAAGCCAGGCATACTGCTTTGAGTGTCATAAAGCCATTAGTTTGGGGAACAAACCCATGGCTGGCTAGTTCAGTTGTAGAAAACATGAATTCCTATGTAGGCAAAAGGATGATTGGGTTTAATGTAGAGATGGGGAAGTTGGCTGTGGAGTAAGTTGTGGGCCGCATCTATTTAATAATAACTGGCTAAACCAACAGGTATTCCTTGAAATGAGGGAGGTTCTTAGGGCATGGAAACACAATGGCTAAAAGGAATTGTAATAAATGGAATATAAAAAGCATACAACTGTGAAATAATGGTAGTCCTGGGTGAATTTGATTTTCATATGAACCCTGAGGCTCCTATATATCTCATCTCTCTGCATAGCATTCCCCTGACCATAGCAATTTTTTTATTATTTATTCATTTTAGAGAGGAGAGGGAGAGACAGAGAGAGAGAGGAGAAACAGAGAGAGAGAAGGGGGGGAGGAGCTGGAAGCATCAACTCCCATATGTGCCTTGACCAGGCAAGCCCAGGGTTTCGAACCGGTGACCTCAGCATTTCTAGGGCGACGCTTTATCCACTGCGCCACCACAGGTCAGGCCAGACCATAGCAATTTAATGATAGTACAAAACCCAAGAAATAGCCTTAACTGAGTAGTGAAAGTGATGAAGTTTTAACTTTATTATATATAAACCCCTGAGCCTCATTTGGGGCATTGACATCTATATGTTCATTGAAAGTTAGGGCCTACAAATCTTCTTCTCCTGCAAACTTCTACCTTCTTTTATTTGATCCATCTAATAACATTGTTTTGTCTTTTTCCAAATAGCTCCAGATATATGGAAAAGGTCTATATAGGCAGATGGGGATCCTCAAACCCCTCAGCGAGATCTTTTGAGTATAGCTTTTAAGGTACCAAGAGGCAAAAAAAGCCCAATAGAGATCATGTGAACTACCAGCTTTTAGGATATGCCCGTAAAGGCTCCAATGCCCCAAAGGGGTCTCATAGGAATCCATCAGGGTCCTGCTTCAATAGTGAAAAGGAAGGTCATTGAGCTAAAGCCTGCCAGGCTTACATGCCTTTGCTGTGAGGAAAAAGGGACACTGGAAGGTAGGCTTCCCCCTCGCTCCTCTAAGGGAGGGTTCAGTCTCTTCTAGCCCTGCTCCAGCCACCTATGACCTAACCTTGCCCAGAATGCTGGAGTTTGCCACTGAAGGCTCAAGGTGCCCAGGGCCATCAGCCCCATCTACGACACTGTGGACGAGCCTAGGGTATTTATTCCAAGAAGCAGGTAAACTGATCTCATTTGCACAAGGGCCACTTAACTATGTCTTGCCTGAATAGTCAAGTTTTTTATTCTCCCCTCAAAGATCTCTGTTGTGGGTGTTGATAGTCCTATTTTCTGCTGCTTTGCTTAATATATAGTGTTTCCTTTATCCCTCCTACCTCAATGCCCCACTCATATTTCAGGCTGGGACCTACTCCTAATTTAGAGCTCTCTCTCCCCCTTTTGCCAACTTCTATTATGAATCTACCTTTGCCACCCAGCTTAGTGTATCCCAAGGTTCTCTTTACCATGCTATAGTTGCAGAGCTCCAGGGAAAATCACCTTGGTCTTATCTCTTGAGGCAGAGGAGAACAGAAGCTCCATCTCCACACATGCTGCAGATGGCTTTTCCAGTCTACCTGAATCATTACCAGCTAGAAGCAGTGGCCATTGGGACTTGGACGTGAGCTGCAAAGTATAGAATTGTGACAACAATTCCAGTGCCATGCGGACTTTTCTTGGATGTGGACTTTTTATGGACTCCTGCTCCTTGTGATAGCTCCTAACGGACTGAACTGGGGTTGGGTTGCATTTGCAGGGATTTAAAAGGGTGTTGGTGCCAACTTGGACTTGGTGAACATGTTAAGGACACTACTCTTTTATGGATTCTTGTTGTATTGGCCAAGAGTTTGCTTAAAGGCTTTAATAACTGTAAAAATATATATATAAAAGGCTGGATGAAGAAGATGTGGCACATATACACTATGGTATACTACTCAGCCATAAGAAATGATGACATCAGATCATTTACAACAAAATGGTGGGATCTTGATAACATTATAGGGAGTGAAATAAGCAAATCAGAAAAAAAAAAAACAAGAATTGCATGATTCCATACACTGGTGGGACATAAAAACGAGACTAAGAGATATGGACAAGAGTGTGGTGGTTATGGGGGGGATGGGAGGAGGGAGAGGGGAAGGGGGAGGGGCACAAAGGAAACTAGATAGAAGGTGACAGAGGACAATCTGACTTTGAGGGATGGGTATGCAACATAATTGAATGACAAGATAACCTGGACATGTTTTCTTTGAATATATGTACCCGGAATTATTGATGTCACCCCATTAAAATTAATAAAAATTAAAAAAAAAGTTAGGGCCTAATAAATTTCTTTTATTTATTAAAGAATAATGTGACTTTTTCTTTTCTTCTTTCTTTCTTTTTTTCTTTCTCTTTCTTTTTCTCTTCCCCTTCCTTCGTTCCTTCCTTCCTCCTTCTCTCCTTTCTTCCCATCTCCCTCCCTCCCTCCCTCCCTCTTTCTTTCTTTCTTTCTTTCTTCTTTCTTTCTTTCTTTCTTTCTTTCTTTCTTTCTTTCTTTCTTCTTTCTTTCTTTCTTTCTTTCTTTCTTTCTTTCTTTCTTTCTTTCTTTCTTTCATTTATTTCCTTCTTAATGTGAGAAGAAGAGAAATAAGGAGACAGACTCCTGCATGTGTCCAGACCAGGATATTCCATCTAGGGCTAATGCTTGAGTACTGAGCTATTTTTAGTGTCTGAGGCTGCTGTGCTCAGTACAACAGAGCTATCCTCAGTACCTGGTGGCACCGTCGAACCAACTGAGCCAGTGACTATGGAGGGGAAAAGGGAGAGAAGCAGGAAGAGAGAAGCAGACAGTCACTTCTCCTGTGTGCCCTGACCAGGAAACAGACCCAGGATGTCCATATGCCAGGCTGATGTTCTATCCACTGAGCCATTGGTCAGGGCCAAAATGTGACCTTTTCAAAGATAGTTAAACAGAAACAACAAAGATAAAGCATAGTCTCCTTTTTCAGGGATGGTAAAACTCATTTTTGAAGAGTCAGCAGTATCTAGTATCTGAAAGAAAATGGCACTGACTTGTGTTTGCAGGTTTTCTGTGTGACTTTGCAGGAGTCTCTTGAGCTCTCTGTTTCATTTGCAAATGTTTTCATATCTTTAGGAAGAGTACTTGAACAAGCACTGAGTAATCACTGGATAACTAAAAGAGGTTTTGATGAATGTTCTATATTTCCAGCCCAACTGAACCACTTAATGTTTCTATATACATCACACATTTTCTTGACTCCGCACTTCGGTGTATCTCATTTCTTCCACTAGAAATCCACCCTCCTGTTTTCCTTGCTCTAATTTTACTTATTCTACAAGGACAGGATTAACTGTCTTTTGTGTTTGCAGTTCTTCTTGATTTCTTTACCTGAACGTATTGTTTCTTTCTCAAACCCTCAAAGATGGCTGCTGTTCTCTACCTCTGTTATGAATTTCTAGATCCATAGTTATAGATCTTTCCTATTTTTATATATTTAAGTAAATGACATATGCCCTTTCTTTAGAGGGCAGGAACTGTGCATGATTTCTCTCAGAACGTGGCATGTGATAAGCACTTAATAAATATTTATTGGATAGATTGTGCGATGGTTAGTTATATGTGTCAACTGGCTAGGCTATAGTACCCAGTTATTTAATCAATACTAATCCAGGTGTTGCTGAGAAACTATTTGGTAGATGTGTTTAGTAGCTACAATCAATCAGTTGACTTTAAGTAATGGAGATTACCCTCAAAGATGTGGTCGGGCCTTATCCATCAGTTGAAATTAAGAATAAAAACAATTTTGTACAAGAAATTCTGCTTGAAGACTGCAGTATTAACTCCTGCTTAAGTTGGCAGCCTGCCCTATAAATATTGAACTTGCCTGTTCTAGAAAGTTTGAGCTTGTCAGCCCTCACAACTGCATAAGCCAACTCGCCAAAATAATATGTATATGTCCTTCGTTCTGTTTCTCTTGAGAATCCTGACTGATACAGATGGAGAGATTAATTGTAGCTCAATATCTGCAGTTGATCTTTTAAATTAAGTGATGTACTTGAACTATGAGCTTCAGGAGGACAGAGACTTTGCTTTGTTCAGTGCTGTTACCTAGTGCCTGGAACAGTGCCTGACACATAATGAAGTTTGGTAGCTATTTGTTTCTGTTGAATGAATAAAGAAATTTTAAAAAGCACTATGGAAAATACAACTTCTGGCTATTTACTGGGATTAAATTTTCCCTCATACTTTGTCTCTTGTGTTGACACGTATCACAGAAACATTTCCTGCCCTGCGCCTCTGTTTTTATAGGCAAGTCACTTCTGTCTTCTGTACCCCAGCTTAGTCATCTGTATTATTAAGATTTTAATCAGGTAGAGTTCTGAGTTCCTTGCTACACTTCTTTGATGTCAATAAATTTTATGCATGACTATGATATCCTTAGTCTAGCATCTATTTCTGTCATCATGCACACTTGATTATTTATTGCATGGTGATTGTAATTACTTTTCTTACTAATCATGCTATCATCAGTTACTACTTGAGATTTATAAAGTACCCCTTTCCAACACATGTCAAGAAAACTTCAGCATAGATTTCTAGGGCCAGACTTCTTTGACACCATGGTTGTGAAGAAATAAAAAGATTCCTTCAGGCTTTTTGTCTAAACCACAATTCCTTGTCCCTAACTGCTTTATAAGCCCACACTATAAAGGCCTGTAAATATCAATACATTCATCCTGCACCTGAGCGTCAGAACATTGAACCTTTGCTTCTAATTTTAGGGCCAGGAAATTATTTTATAACTGTTTTGCAGCCTCCTATAAATAAATACTTCCTGGGGTACTTTCTTTGGGTAGCCTTTGTTTCCTTTCATCCTGTGGGAAGAAGGATTTCTGCGTCTGAACACACCTGCTGAGCCCTGGCTGCAGGGGTGGGATTTAGCCAGTTCACCCTGGTTCGGCAGAACCGATACCTAATTTTTTGTTGAGTTTAGCAAATCAGTTATTAAAATGGCACTTGTAATCAAGGTTCTCTTTAAGGTGTCAACTTGGCTGGGAGATCACAAATTTACATTCCTTAATCTTTTTTAACATTTGTCTGCACAACAGTGCATTCTAAGCGCCCGTAGTAATGTTCATTCTGTCCGTAGGTGAAAAAATTGCAAGGGATGGGATAGGGCTAAGGGTGCAATGAAGGACAGATAAATACAAGGTGATGAAAAATGATTTGACTTTGGGTGATTTTTATACAACATGATCAACAGTTCAGGGGCAATAGAAATGTTTACCTGAAACCTATGTACTCTTATTGATCAATGCTACCCTGTTAAATTTAATTTTCTAAATAAAAATTTTTAAGAAATTATAAGTGAGGACACCAAGCAAGAAGCAAGAAGGAAATATCTTAAATAACAGTTTTATTGTATTTTGTCAGGTACTATTTAATATTTTTTCATTAATATTTTTAAACTCTTAATATCTAGCCCAGGCATCCCCAAACTACGGCCCGCGGGCCGCATGTGGCCCCCCAAGACCATTTATCCGCCTCCCCCCCGCACTTCCGGAAGGGGCACCTCTTTCATTGGTGGTCAGTGAGAGGAGCACTGTATGTGGCGGCCCTCCAACAGTCTGAGGGACAGTGAACTAGCCCCCTGTGTAAAAAGTTTGGGGACCCCTGATAGTCTGTGTACCTCTTTTGTTGTTCTTAAGTATAAATGCATGAGATAATAAACTACTTTTTGGTGTATCGTATTTTTATACATAAAACAATCATTAGGGCAGAGAACGAGTTGTTAAATCATATGAACCCCACCACTGCCTGGCTGGGCCCCTGAGCTCAGAGTTCGGGGATCTACCCCCCAAGCCCAAGCTGCTGAGTAAATTTCAGCAGGCGGCTTTGCTCCATCCCCCAGCAGCAGAGAAGAGGCTATTAGCCAAGATGTGCCAAGGCGGAGGTCTTAATGGACTCACTTATGACTCTCCTTTTTTGATTTCAGGCTAATTCTTTCAGAGCTGAAATCCTAAATATATATATTGGAATGTCCTACTATGGAATGCCAGGCTGTGTGAGGATAGACTGGGGAAAAGTAAACAAATTAACAAAATTAGAAATTATACTGAGCACAAAATTGCTTTATTTGTGTTTTCATGTCAGTCCCAGTCTCAGAATGTCACACCTGGGTGACACCTTATTCTGTTCATTGACACTTGAGGAAAAGGAGTTTCAGAGAAAGGAGAGGCTTGTCCTCTGATCGTGAAGTGACTAATGGCAAAAGCCAGGCTAGAATCAGTGTCCTGACTCCCAGGCCATTACTTTTACCTGGATTTATTTATTCATAACGTGTATCTATATACCCCATCCCTCTGCCCCCATAAAAAGAAAACAAAACAATTTTGAGGCAAGTCACAATAAAATGCAACATGCACATATCCCCAGGGTAGTTTAAATAGACATGAATCATCAGAGATTAAATATAGTAAAGGAGTTGTAGGTCTTTTTCTTTCTTTCCTTTTTTTCTATGTTTATTTCCTTTTTGTTCTGTTTGTTTGTTTGTTTTTCTACTAGATTTAGTGAAAGTACTGGGGAATTTAAGGGATGTGAGGGGGTTTTAGTTTTTTTCGTTTTGTTTTCTTCCTTGCTCCCTCCCTCCCTTCCTTCCTTTCCTTTTTCTTTTCTTTTCTTTTTTCGGATTAGAGACTAACAGAGGAAGAAGTAGAAGGCTGGATCCAGAAAGTATATTTATGGTTGTGTGTGATAATGTTGTTAGAGCTGAAGGAATGTCAGCGTCTTCCTCAACTGCTCTCTCTCCGGGTTTCGCAAACTTGGAATTTAAAATGAGCTTTGAGCCACAACGCAACACACTAGGTCTCAGATCAGGGGAAACAACTCCTTCTATTTGTGTACTGTGCTGGGCATAGTTGAGGGGGAGAACAGCCAAGTTTCACACAGACATTATAGTGCTGGATATAGAAAATCAGTTTTTGACAAGCTTAGAAAACAAACAGCATTACTACCATTCCATACTCAATTTCATAGGCTTGCTTAGAGAACCAGCTTCTATTGTCACAATATGACAGTGTAAATAAATATGTGAAAGGAAATACCTTTTGTTTCTTTTTCTTGAGAGCTTCTCTGAATGCAAATTTGGGTGTGGAATATGTGTTTGATATCCGTGGCTTGTGTCTATACCACAGCACTTGTATGCAGTGGAATGAAATTGCCTGCTAGAACTGGACAATAGAAAAGCCAGAAACCATGAAATGTTTATATTCTAACCCTAGGGGAAAAAAAAGATACAATCCTTGATCACATGACCTTATGTGCAAATAGATATAAAACACTTGTTGTGAGGTGGATGTTTATAGGGAACTAATTCTCAATTATTACGTTAACTGTAAAAGAGTCGCTGAGTCATAGCTTGGTAGAGCTGAAAGGCACTTCTGGAGTCAGAGCTAGGCTTCCAACCAACTCAGGAACTCCCCTTAGCGTAACCCTGATAGATGAATAACAGGGTTCTGAACACCTCCCGTGATGGGCTGTTTATTAATTCATAAGGCAGCATACTCTGTGCGAGTGGCTTTCATTGTTAGAAAATGCTTCCCTATGGTGAGCTGAAGCCTGTGTTTCCCTGACTGCCACCCATCTCTCCTGCTTCCACCCTTCATAGTTACCCCTCAAAAAATATAAATTAATTTCTTCTGTGACAGCCCTTTGTTTAACTGCTCACAGCAAAGCAAACCAAACATCTTTAGTCTTAACTGACAAAATACTAAACTCCACCCTTGGCACCTGACCCTGCACCCATGGTATGTCCAGAACAGGATATCAATTGGAGTCGAAGACATACAGCCCAGATTTTTGGCAAGTTCAAGGGCTAGAAGGGGATGGAGCAATGTCAAGGGATTGGTAATAAGTTTTTACAGTTTCCCCGATCGGTGAGGTTAAGACTTTCCTATAGAAAGAGGATTTCTAGGGCAATTTATCAATTTGCTTTTTCTTGCCTGATGTGTAGAGATCAAGTCAACCAGGTTTCCCTAAAAGAAGGAGAATTGAAAACTTGGACTTAAATTTTAGTTATTTTCTCATACAGTTTATTGAACAAATGACCTGAGCTTTTGAGGTAGAAAAAGTGGAACAAAGGCTTTGTTTGCCATGATGGAACTTGAATCGAGATTTGGGATCAGATTGTGTATGCAAAATGCTGGGAAAGTGTAAAGCTCTCCAAAATGTAAGATATTGTTAGTGTTTTTCTGGACATTCAGTGGTTGCTAACAATAGTCAGTGAAGTTTGAGGAATAGAAACTGGGTCTTAAATCAAGAGACCTGAGTTTGGGACCTGAGCCAGTCCACCTGGTTTATTCATTTACTCTTCCAGTGATCAAACATTTATTGAACAGCTACTATGTTCCAGACCCAGTAATAGGCACTAGGGATACATCTGTAATCCAGATAGACACAGTCTCTGAACAAATTAAGCACTCGTGTTTATTAAGAAGACTAATATGGGCCCTGGCCGGTTGGCTCAGTGGTAGAGCGACGGCCTGGTGTGCAGAAGTCCCGGGTTTGATTCCTGGCCAGGGCACACAGGAGAGGCGCCCATCTGCTTCTCCACCCCTCCTCCTCTCCTTCCTCTATGTCTCTCTCTTCCCCTCCTGCAGCCGAGGCTCCATTGGAGCAAAGATGGCCCGGGCACTGGGGATGGCTCCTTGGCCTCTGCCCCAGGTGCTAGAGTGGCTCTGGTCGCAACAGAGTGGCGCCCCAGAGGGGCAGAGCATTGCCCCCTGGTGGGCAGAGCATCGCCCCCTGGTGGACGCGCTGGGTGGATCCCAGTCGGGCGCATGTGGACGTCTCTCTCCCCGTTTCCAGCTTCGGAAAAAAAAAAAGAAGACTAATATGTTATTAGGCAGCTACAATGAAGTGTGAGAAAGAGCTGTGAGAGAGTCCAATAGTTGGTTCAAGAAAAGCTGTTTGCCAGCAATTACTTCTAATAAAGAGCAGAAGGATGACAGTTATTAACTATTGACCTCAGAAAAATTACCATCTCTCTAAACTTCAGTTTCTTATCTCTAAAGTAGGAATAATAATAGTAGTCCAGACCACCTGCTTTTCTGGGAGATTGTGATGATCAGACATGCAATGGATTTTTATGCTAAAGGCTTTGTTGAATTCTAAAGTGCTCTATCATTGTAAGGAATGACAAACTATAAATAATTGTTATCAGATATTGTTATTGCCAATTCTAGAGTCTATTTTATTTTCTGTTTGCATAGATTTGGCTCCGCTAAGAATAACAGGAATAGAGAACCAATGACAGATTTAAGTGGAGAGATTTATATTGCTACAGTTTCATCACAGCTAGACCACCTAGGCCCTCAGGGCTTGGGAGAGGGTGGGTAAAGGCCCTCTGAATCAGGTGAATGCCTCAGAGGAAATAGGCTTTAATGGGAGCTTACCTTGTTACAACAGAATAGTGAGTCAAGAGGCTTATATTCCCACTGTCCTGGGAACCTCACTAATATTATAATCGCCTAATCTCACCAGAGGTAAAATTGCCCAACTTGCCCAAAACAGTGCTGTGTGCACCTGCATGACTTTGTAAGACACCAAGGAGATTCAGCTCTAATCCTGATTATCCACCCATTGGTGGGACAAAGCAGTAGCCAAGTTAATTCCAAATGTCAGCAACTCCTGGTTTATTGAAATTAAGTTTTGAGTGTAATGAGTGCATTTTGTCCAAGCCCTACTCTTTTCTTTTGATTTTATTATGATTCTGGCTCAATTTCATGATATTTTTTTCATGTCCCCTCTGGTAATCTGGACCACCATTAATATTTACTAAATTTGAAGTTAATATGATAAAGGGAAATAGCACTGTCTCTACTATTTAAGCAAGTTTCCTTTCCCTTTCTGTGTCTGCAAAATTAAGGTGGAAGCTAAAATTCTTCCCTCAGTTCTTTCCACTGTCAAGAGTTCCACATGTCCATGAGGTTTGCCTCTCTTTTTCTTGCCTACATTTTCAAATCCTAAGAAGTTCTGGCCCTATCTTTGTTAGACATTTATTGAAAATCCAACTGCCCAAGAAGACTAGATCTTGGAACCTGAGCTGCTATTTAATCTGTCTGATCAGAGAATCCTTGTTTAAAATTACATTTTGTTAATCCATCATATGGATGTGGACCTTGCTATTTTTAATATGTGCTCTGCACAGCCCAGTTATTCACAGCTAAGAGTTTGTCACAGAACTTTAGAGCTATATATAAGAGCAAACAACTCCAGAGAGGTCAGAGGAGGCTTCTTCCGCAAGGTAATAAAATTGGGAATGGGAAAGTAGAGGGACAGTTCTACCTTTAAGTGGTCTAGCAGTTTGGAATGGTGGCATGTTCATTTGGTCTGTTTGATGCTGCAAGTCACAGAACAACCTCCCTTAGTACTCATTTAGATGGTAGACCCCACTGACCTTTCCTGAGTCATTTGTCAAAACTCTAGAAATGCACACTTTTATTACAAGACCAAGACACTCTTTAATATCTTCTAATAATTATGCTCTCTCTGTCTTTACTTTTCCATTATCCTTCCTTTTCTTAGGCCATATAAATATACAGGGGGGGGGGAAGGTGTGAAAATAGAAGCACATGACTAAAACTCAAGCAGAAATACCTATATTTATAACAACTCCTAAGTGATTGTTAGGAAACCTTAGATCAGGGGTCCCCAAACTATGGCCCGCGGGCCACATGCGGCCCCCTGAGGCCATTTATCCGGCCCCCGCCGCATTTCCGGAAGGGGCACCTCTTTCATTGGTGGTCAGTGAGAGGAGCATAGTTCCCATTAAAATACTGGTCAGTTGGTTGATTTAAATTTACTTGTTCTTTATTTTAAATATTGTATTTGTTCCCGTTTTGTTTTGTTTTTTACTTTAAAATAAGATCTGTGCATTATGCATAGGGATTTGTTTATAGTTGTTTTTTTTTTATAGTCTGGCCCTCCAATGGTCTGAGGGACAGTGAACTGGCCCCCTGTGTAAAAAGTTTGGGGACCCCTGCCTTAGATAGCTTACATCAAGGTATTTAATTATAGCAAATATCACCTAATGCTGGCTTCCTGGACTTTGAGAGACGGTATCAGTTTGTTCATTATTCATTCATTCAAGCATATTAATTAAGGTTATAAGATGGACCAGAAACTATATTAAGTGTAGTGTTTACAAAGGTGAAGAAATACAATACTTGCCCTTGAGGACCTCAGAGTCTAAGGGCCCAGAGTTTAAAAAGTTTCCCAAAAGACCAAGTCAGGAAATTATGGTTCTTGTCTTTTCTTATTTTGCTTATTTAACAAGATATATTTATACCACCTTACCAGAGTTCTATAAGAGCATATAAAATGTATTTAGTTAACTATTCAGTGCATTCTCTATATATACAGGTTCATTGAAGGTCAATGATTCATGCAATTCTGATTTGGCTGATGGAGAGTAGGACTGACAATATAGAAGAACAGAGACCACTGACTCAGTCAAAACAGCCAAGACCCAGGGCAAAGGCACAATCACAACAATTCCTGCTGCCTATTTTCTCTCTATGAATATAAGTATCACAAGAAAAGTAGAAATTGGGAGGAGCAATGCCTCATTCATGCTTTGGGAAATTAACAAAAAGCGTTTTGATTTTTTGGCCTGCATTATTTCAATGTTATTTAGGTTGGAGGCCGTTGCTTGCATGGGTAAACTAGGATCCTTCTGACTCGTGGAATGACTGAGCCTCAGCTGCCTCACAGATGCATTGATCATGAGAGAAGCATTGACAGATGGGACTGGATCAATTTTTGTTGTGTTCCAACCACCTGCATAGCTTATACCACTGCCCAAGTGGCAATACCCTCTCAGAAGAGCAGTCGTGGCAGTACAGCAGGCCTGCCAGAGTCAGAGGTTTGAAAAGCTACCTACCACATGAGTCCACCAGCATTTATCTGGGCACGGACCCGCCTTCTTTAATACTCGTGGGTGAGAAAGCTTGTTTCAAAGAGAAGGATCCCTTTATGCCACAGTTATTGACTCATTATTTGATTTAACAAACATTGACGACCCTGGTGCAGGACTAAATGCTGTGGGGGAAAAAAGTTTTTAACAGTATTAGTAGTTAATATTAAGCACTTATTGTGTCAGGCATTGCATTAAGTGTTTGACCCACTTTATCTCATGTAATCATCCTTAAAACAACCTATGAGACAAGAATTATTTTCTCCATTTTATAGAGGAAGGCATGGCAGAGCCTGGACTATGTAATTTCTTGGTCTAACAAGACAGTTTGTATGAGATCCTAGGTAAGAAAGTAAACAGGATCTTATCTGAATCAGGGGTTGCAGTATAGAGAACAGATGAGTTTTAGAGAATTACCTTTGCTTCTATGAATCAACAAGCCTAAGTGTTTGAGTCAAAAACCTCATAAACACTAAAGACACTTCTGAGATCCTATTCTACCCTTTAGGGCCATGACTTAGATGGAACTTGCCTTGTCAAGTAAGTACAACTCCACTGTAGGTACTATGTCCTTTGGCTTATCACTGTCCATCCAGATTCTGGCACTCTGCCTGGCGAATAGTGGGTGCTCAGATTGTATTTGTTGAATGAGAGAATTTTCACCTCGTCATTCTAATTCATTGGAACCTGGAGCAATTCATCCTTTCCCCCTCCCCCACACCTACACCCACATACACACTTGAGTTTCCCTAGCTTTATATTGGAGCAGGCTGAATCTTACTAACTCATTATATGTTAAGTTAAATAAGCTGTGATCCAGGAAAATTAATTACCTGGGGCAAAGGGTAAAGGATACTTCAATGACTAATGCTGCGGTGGGTGATCACTCTATTTTCTGATGCGCTTAATCTTATCTTGTTTCACAACCTAGGCAGAAAAGGGCAGAGGACTGGTTTCATAATCCTTAAGGCAGGCTCTTTCACCATCTAAGACACTGGTTTCTTGAGCTGGAAACGCTCCCATAGCGACATTCTCGGCCAGGACACCGTCCTTAAAATCAGACGGAGGTAGACTTCCTTCTAGAATGCGCCTGGCAAGCCCTGTCCCCCAAAGGGGTGTAGGTAGAGAATGAATACGTGCACACCTCGCACGTCTGCCCGAGCACAGATTGGCAAGAGGCACAGGCTCGCGGACCTCTCATTTATTTATTTTTTTTCCTTCCACTGGGTGCGCTGTCCCTTTAAATAGGGACGCTGGCACTGGCTCCGTAACACGGGAGCCGGCAGCTTGTTGATTTCAGAGCTGGTGAATTTCACATTGTTTCCACTTCACGTTCCTCGCCCTGGGGGAGGCTCGGGTTGGCACTACCGCCGCTACCGGCTCTGCCAGCGAGGACCAGAGGAGGGCAAGGACCTGCAGTATCGGGGCGGGCGTGGGGCCGCAGGAAAGGGTGTCGGGGCCACACACGCACCCTCGCTGCAGTCCAGCTCCTCCCGAAGCCCGGACGCAGGTAGCGCACCAAGCCGAGACCGCCCGCCCAGACGCCCGCCCTCCAGCCCGCCCACGGGTCGGGGCCACAGCCCCGGAGCCGGCGAGGGGAGGAGGCCCAGGGGGGCGGGGTGGGGGGCGGGGGTGGGTGCCGCTGCCGCCGCGGAGCTGCTCCTCGGCGCGTTTTGCATGAAGATGGCGGCTCCCACCGCCAGCAAGGCAGTCTCCCTGGGCTGTAACAACAAGCCTACGTTCCCGGAGCTGGATTTCAGGTCCGGAGCTCGGGTGGAGGAATTGAACAAACTCATCCAAGAATTCACGAAGCACGATCAGCGGGAATACGACGACCAGAGAGCGCTGGAGATTCACACAGCCAAGGATTTCATCTTTTCCATGCTGGGTAAGAAGGAAAAAGGGGGAGGTGTGTATGTGTGTGTGTGATGGAAAGCGGGGTAGGGAACCCATGGCCCCCTTCTCGCGCCCGCTTTCCTTCTTGGTTTCCTGCCCGGAGCCGGGTGCCTGGGGTATAACCCATCTCAGTTCCTTCTCCCTCCTCTTTCTCCGCTACAAGCAGAGCTGTCTTATTCCCCACCTTACTCTACTTTGCGCCGGGTCCCTTTTCCCTCCTAGTTCACTGACTCTTTTGTTAATTTCTCACCGGCCAGGGCTGGTGGGCAGGTGAAGTGTTCGTGGTGAAACGTATCACTGGAGGCGGGGGGGGGGGGGGGGCGAGTCCCTGGAAGCATCGTGGTCCAGGTGAGACCCAGCGGCGCCTTTCAGTTAAGGCATTTGGCTCGGGAGACTCCGACCTGCGCCGTCCCAGTGCCGACTTCGAGTCCGCTCCCGAGCTTGGGACCTGGGGATATAGCTTGGGGCTCTGGCTCGGCGCCCGAGCGACAAGTTGCTTCTCTAGTCTTGCGGCGCGGCGCTGTCCTGCCAAGCCCCCGGTGGCCAAACTTGTTGGGTGTTTCCTAGTAACCCGCTGAAGTAAGCTGGGCGCCGGGAATTCTTGCAACTTTGATTTGTAAGACGACTTCCCATTGAAGCGGTCGGAAGCATTTCCGGAGCTCAGCCAAGGTGGCGGAGCTGGGAATTCCTATCTCCCTGACTCCACGGGGCGCAGGTCCCCTCCTCTTTGTGTGCTGTCCGTGCGCTGGCCGAGAGAGATGACCTGAGATTCGAACCTGGGAGACGTCGGGGGTTAGAAATACGCCACCAACTACTATCCCCTACCCGGCACCGAAAGGTCCTTAAAGTGATAGTTGAATGGTGAAAGAAAATAGTGGAGCCTGGCTTGGGAGACCGAACCCTCCTCAGGTGTCTCAGTGTTAGGATTATTGTTGCTAAGGTGTAGTATGATGGTTCGCTGTTGGGAGCCTCCCTTGCAGCTGGCGACTCCAGCAGTGCTACCCTGGCCGGCTGCAGTACGTCGCCTGGTGGTTAACATCCCGCGGAACTGTGATCCTGAGTGTGGCGCTGCCCTAACGCGTGCCTGCGCTCCACAAATACATCCTCGGCCAATTTCCCAGGTAGTGGAAAATTTGATTGAAAAGGTCTTGGACCTTAGAGGAAGACAGACCTTTTGTCTTTCTCCTGCCATCTACTTGGATTTCTGCCGGCTGTCGTTCATGGTTCTATTGTCGGGGTACCCTTTTCCCTCGCGGTTTTCTTCCTCCCCACAGCCCAAGATGGGGGGGGGGGGCGGGGAGCGGAGTAATACAGATAGAATGTGTGGACTCCAGTAGTAGTAGCAATGCTTTCAGAAGTTGGGTAAAACATGTTAAAACTTGGGGCTGGATTTCTTACCTTTTACTCCACACTTCCCCAACGTATCCTAGACTGTGTTGGGGGATTGTAAAACTCTTTGTTGAGACAGTCGATAATTCAACTCTTTAGATGAATATGTTTTTGTTTTTTTAAACTCCCAAACCTGGTGGGAGTGAGCTTCCAGAGGGAAGCTTACAAGTGTGCAAAGCTAGCAGGTCTGAAAACCTGCGCACAGTGGTTGTGGCACAGTGATTGTCGGGAGGGTGGTGACATAGTTGAGGGGTTCAGAGCAGTTGTTTAAGTTGCTTAATGATGGCCTTTGACATAAATAGTGGAATTCTGCCATTGTGTTGTTACGTCCCCTGGGGTCAGTTCTGATGTCTCCTACCCTAAGTCATTCACTTAAAGGATGCTGGGTCTTGGAACAGAAAATGGGAGCATGTGGGAAGGGGTAAGTTTAAATATCCAGCACATTAGGAGCCTCTGTGCTACCCCCACAGCTGGTAACACTGAATTAACAAATCCTTTATCCAGCTATGAAGGGTGTCTTATTTTTGGGTGCTTAATTTACATGTGCTTAATGGCACAAGTGGCATTGTGCAGACAGGTGAACTAAATTCTCTATTCTTTTTTACTCAGTTGACCTTCAAAAAAGTATTTCTTGCCCCCTGGGAATTTGATGGTTACACATGCAGGAGAGAGAAACCAGGAGAGTGTGTCATGTAAGCCTTTTGCCCCTCTGGACACTAGCAGGCAGATGGTGAAATGAGCTTGCCTGTGAGCGGTGCTGCATTCATTTGTGAGTTCCTTGCTTTCCTTAATGAGGTGCTGGCTGCTCTAGACCAGTGGTCCCCAACCTTTTTTGGGCCACGAACCGGTTTAATGTCAGGAAATATTTTCACAGACCAGCCTTTAGGGTGGGACAGATAAATGTATCACGTGACCGAGACAAGCGTCAAGAGTGAGTCTTAGATGGATGTAACAGAGGGAATCTGGTCATTTTTTAAAAAATAAAACATTGTTCAGACTTAAATATAAATAAAACGGAAATAATGTAAGTTATTTATTCTTTCTCTGAGGACCAGTACCAAATGGCCCATGGACCAGTACCGGTCCGCGGCCTGAGGGTTGGGGGCCACTACTCTAGACAACTGAAAGTTTGGAGAGACAGTGAGGGTCCCAGTGTGGATTTACTTTTTCTAAAGTGAATTTTCGCTTGGCATAAAAACCAAAATCTCTTTCTGTGCACTTTGTTTCACTTGCCACAACCTTGAATCTTTCATGAATATGCAAATGAGGTATCTTAATAACCCTCAGCTTGTTAAGGTGTCACTGGGGTGGCACCAGGCCTTTATTTCCTGGAGTTTTTTTTTTTTGGGGGGGGGGCATGAATCCTCTTGGCTTTGTTCTGCCTCTGAGCTGTACCTGAGGATTGTTAGCAGCTTAAAAACATTATCCCTTCACACGGAATGGAATGGCAGAGCAGTTTTGTGCAAGCCTCTTTAATGGAGCTGTGGATGAGCGATCTCTCTGTTTAGGCAGTTAGCAGCCACTTTCTATGTAAGATTGATTGTAAGCCGCAACTGAAGTCCCCTGTACTTTACCCCCCAACTTCCTAAACCCATTTTAGTTTTTCTAGTTTGGAGGCAATATATGCAGAAGAGCAAAGTGGTGATAGACATTTGCTGTCATCAATGGCCTTTTTTTTTAAACTTATTTTTTAATTTTTAATTTTTTAATTTTTTATTTATTCATTTTAGAGAGGAGAGGGGGAGAGAGAGAGAGAGAGGAGAGAGACAGAGAGAGAGAAGGGGGGAGGAGCCTGAAGCATCAACTCCCATATGTGCCTTGACCAGGCAAGCCCAGGGTTTCGAACCGGCGACCTCAGCATTTCCAGGTCGACGCTTTATCCACTGCGCCACCACAGGTCAGGCATCAATGGCCTTTTAGCAGCAAGAAATTCCACTGTCCTATCCAAGCTGGCTTCTGCCTAGGCTGTGGAGTTAATCTGAACCTGCTGGTGGTCACTGTGTTCTCCATGACCTGTCCTGACAGTCTCAGTGTGTACAGAGGTTTGGATTCTTTTGGGAGGCAGGTTTTCTGGAAACATCTAGACTCCTTATTTCTCTATACCTTGGTCTTTTAAGAAAGTGATTACTATTATTATCTGGTTAATCTTTGAGAGCCCAGATTGTGTGAGAAGCTGACTGTGCATAATAAACACCATTTATCAAAATTCAGGGAAATTGCCATAGTTCATTAATGTTATAATAATATTTGGTATTTGCATAATGTCTCTGCCAGCTCCTTTGTTATCTTCATTCCCTAGCGAGGTCGGGTGGAGACTGGTTGTGCCCCCATTGAACAGATGCAAAATCCGGGCCATGCAGAAGTTAGAGAAGCCAGGAGGGAGAAAAGCAGTCACTTAGACTGCCTACAGTCCCAATGGTCAGTACCAGGGCATGATTATTAGAGTAGCTATAAATTACTGCTTGCCTTCTCCATGCCAGGAACTTCACACAACCTTAGGAGTAACATGTTCACATTACACAGATGATACTGAAATTTACTGGGGTTAAGAATCCATAGGTCTAAGGCCCTATGGCTAATCAATGGTAGAGATGTTGCTACAACATATATTGGCTTGACTTTGACGTGTTCCTCTTATACTTGAGACAATGCATAATAAGTGAGTTAAGTCCAGAGGAAAGTCTGTGTTTTTTTAAAAAAATTACTGCCTCTTCTTTCGAGATTTTGTTTCTGATTTCAGCTATAAATAATAGGATTATCCAAGCAGCATCTGAGGTGATTTCTGGAGCGGTCTGAGTTCAAGTATCTTGTTCCACAATAAAATCATTTGTTTGAATTTCTGGTTAAGAAAATGATGACCATTGAAGGTTAAAATCTGTACCAATTCCAGTTTGCCTCTTGCTGTCTGAGTGGTCTTAATTCTTTCATTTGCTAAACATGAGTAACAGTAATGCATCATTTCAGAATAATGTGTGAATGTGAAGTTACTTCATTAACGGAAAAAGAATGTATACATGAATTTAATATTTATTTCAAGAGATGGGCATTATTAGGAAATCTGGTGAATTTAAACTGGAATTATATCTGTATTTTGGTATCAGAAAAAACTGTGGAGTGGAGGCAGCCCGGGAGAATATAGGCTCTGGGTGTAGAGGGCATGGTTAATTCTATGTGCATTGGCATTTGTTTAAGCTCATACTGTGTGCTGGCCATTATGCTAGCTACTTTGCATAAATCCATTAGTTCCTGTAATTTTCTTCCAACAACTTTGTAAGGACACATATTATCATGCCTGTTTTGGAAGTGAAGTAGGTAGTCTTTTCTCCTTTTTAAGATGAGAGACTGAGGCTCAAAATGCCCAGGTCCCCTCCACTTTGCTAGCAATCTATTTCATCACTCTTGGTTCAGACAACCAAAAAGGCCCCACTCCCTGGGGAATGCTATGTCAGTAGCCTACTTACCCTGTAGGAGCAGGGATGATTTCTCTTTGTGTACCTCTTTCTTTCCCTCTCTTACTTGCATGCATTTACTAAATACAGGGATCTTATACTGCTTGCAAACGGTATGCAGGGTCCTTAGGACAAAATAGTGAGCCATAACTCACTTTTTAACAATTCAGAATCTCTGGTCCCATTTCAGATCTATTGAATCAAACTCCCTAGAGATCCCCCAAACTGGTTGCTCAGCACTTCGACATCCTGTCCTGTGTTAGACCCGATGTCATGCATTCTCTGTTCAATCGAGCTGCTCTTAGCACAATGAGCATGAACTCACTTGACTTTGGAGACTAGAGCCAGGCTGCTGAGCCTAATGAGCAGATAGGGCTGCTGGTTACTGGAACTGGAGGTCTTTCTTCCACCTGGGGAGAGGCCGGGAGACATAGTGATCGAGACGATTAGGGTGTGCTCTGTATCAGAGGTTGTAATAAGTCTTTACATCATTGTATCATGTAATTATCACCATACTGCTTGGAAGTAAAGAACTGCCTCGAACCATCGGACTAGAAAAAGTCAGGAATTTCCCCAAGTTTACCAGTAGTAAGTGATATGGCTAATGCAAACCTTTGCTTTTAACAATGACACTAGGAGTGGCAGGGACCTGGTTGTAGTCCCAGCTCTTCCAGTTACTTGCTGTGTGACTTTGGGCAAGTCACTTAACAAACTTTGAGCCTCAATTTCTGAATATGTAAGTTGGGACTAATAGTTACAGTCATGTGTCATTTAGCAACAGGGATCTATTCTGAGAATTGCATTCTTGGGTGATTTTTCTTATGCAAACATCATCATAAAGTATACTTAAAAGAAGTCTAGATGGGATAGCCTACTACATACCTCGGCTATATGGGATATAGCCTTGTTGCTCCTAGGCTACAAACCTGTGCAGAATGTTACTGTACTAAATACTGTAGGCAGTTGTAATATAATAGTATTTGTGTATCTAAACATACCTAAACATAGAAAAGGTACAGTAAAAATACAGTATAAAAGATTAAAAATGATACATAGGTATAGGACACATGATAAATGGAGCTTGCAGGAGAGGAAGTTTCTTCGGGTGAGTCAGGGTGAGTCAAGTAATGAGTGGTCAGTGAATGTTAAGGCGCAGGATAGTACTGTATACTGCTGTAGACTTTATAACCACTGTACACCAACATCACCACACACACACGAGTAAGGAAGGCATTGTACTACCACATTATGACAGCTACAATGTCACTAGGTGATAGGAATTTTCCAGCTCCATTATAATCTTATGGGACTGCCTCATTGATGGAAACATTCTTATGTAGTACATGATTACCTACCTTGTAATGCAGGTATATTAAATTCTGAATCTGAAAAGTTTTATGCAGTACAAAAGAAGGACATTTCTGAGTTCTAGTACCAGCTTTATTTTGTACTCTGTAGTGTGTGTTATTCTGAATAAAGTCTCCTAACTTCTTTTGAGCGTCTTTTTGCCCATTTTCCAGTTTTAGAAAATAACAAAAACAAAAGTAAGCTCACTCCCAAATTCTAATTATGTCAATATTTGATGTACATTTTCTAGACAGACAGCTATGTGTATATGCTTGCTTATACCCACTCATTCTTATAAAGTTTTACATAATAACATTCATATTGGATATGGGTTTTTTGATAAATTTATCAATATACTGTCATCTACATGCTTTTGAAAAGAAGGTATAATTTGAAACCTGTGGAAAGATATTCTTGTAGCTTCTTTCATTCATCTTTTACTCCAAAAGAAGATACAATTCTGGAACTTAGAGCACCTTGTGTGATTTAATAATTGAGGATGATGAACCTTGGTATTGGTGACTTCTGAGGGTTTTACTGTCTGTGTCTTTGCATGCTTTACATCAGGGGTCCCCAGACTTTTTACACAGGGGGCCAGTTCACTGTCCCTCATACCATTGGAGGGCTGCCACATACAGTGCTCCTCTCACTGACCACCAATGAAAGAGATGCCCCTTCCGGAAGTGTGGCGGGGGGCCGGATAAATGGCCTCAGGGGGCTGTAGTTTGGGGATGCCTGCTTTACATGGTTGCATAAGACTATCCCTATTCCTCACTTTCTTTCTTTGCTTAAGCTGTTTTCTCTATCAGGATTTCTTAACCTGGGCCCATGGAAACAATAGCAAAGTGTATTTGAATGGTAAAAATTACATCTTTATTTTTATTAACCTCTAACTGAAATATGATATTTTCTTTCACTATAAATGTGGATAACAAACCATAGTAGTACTTGTGTTTTTTGCTTTGGTTGCCAGCAGAAATCACAGAATTTTTATTTCACATTAAAGTTGTTACAGAGATCTCAAAACATCATTCATTGCTGCTTTCAAATGATGGTGGCTATTTGATTTGCTACTGGACTTTATTTACTGTATTAGTGAAGAAGCACATATAGGACTCTATCACAAATTTATTTTTAAATGAATTTTGTGTTTTAATACTATTTTCTTTGAATTCCTTTGTAATTTTTTCATATTCATGTAAAGATGTGATTTTTTTGGTCAGGGTTCACTGGTTTTTCCAGCCTGTCAAGACGTCTTTGTCATAGAGGCTTTTCAGAGTCTCAACTTCTAAAGATGCCATTCTGACGCCGTATCTCTGCTTTGTTTTGTTCTTCCAGCTCAAATGCCACTTGACTCAGGAAGCTTTCCTCTGTCTCCGAGAAGAAAACAACTTACCTTTCCTCCATGTTTTCCTAACCCCTGATCCCCTTTTATATCTCTTAGCACTTTCTTGCCACACCCTAGGTTAAGAAGACTCCCTGGCTCATTCATCTTTGCAGCCTCCACTGGGGTCATGTGCAGAATAGGTGCTCACAGTGTTAAGTGACTTGATTCACTTTTAAAGAACCCTTCTGTGTGAAGCTTATTTCAGGCTCTGTTTAAGGAATGAGCACTTTCTGCCGTTGTCTCTTTATGATCTTCCCTTTTCTCTAAGCCATGCTGTATCATCTTTGCTGGGGTCAGGAAAATCTTGATCTGATCTCCTGTGCGGTAGTGGAGTTTTTTTTCTGCATTTCAAGAATAATGTCCTGAAGACTTGGGTAGTTTAAGAAATGTCCCAAATGATTGGTATGATTTGTTGACTGAGAGCAGTAAACAACAGTGACCTATGGGAGTGTCTTCTTTCTTGTAGACCCTTCTTTTCTTCCACGAGCATCTAGTGTACTCATAGACCTCTCTCATGCCATACTTGGGGCCTCATGGAAAGCGGAGAAAGCATAAGTTGTCTTTCTCATGGGAGGTGTTCCATTGTGCTTATCAGTCAGCCTGCAAGTGTTCCCATGCCTACAGGACTCAACCCAGATGGGAAGTGTTTTCTTCTGCAGCACACTGCCTGCACAGAGCCTCTCTCCTGTCCTCCCCCTTCCCCTTCCCTCAGAGACCAGAAGGGGGAGAAGTGCGAAGCTTCAATTTGTTGTTGTATTATCACTTTAGTTGTTTATTGACTGCTTCTCATATGTGCCTGGCGGGGGGAGGGGACTTCAGCCAAGCCAGTGACCCCTTGCTCAAGCCACTGACCTTGGGCTTTAAGCCAGCGACCATGGGATCCTGTCGATGATCCCGTGCTCAAGCCAGCGACTTCGCATTCAAGCTGGCCAGCTGGCACTCAAGCCAGTGACCTCAGGGTTTCGAGCCTGGGACTTCGGTATCTTGGGTTGATGCTCTATCCACTGTACCTCCGCCTGGTCAGGCCTGTGGGCTTTCTTATCTTCCTGGAACCTTTCATAGGTTGCTGGGGTCAGTCTGTATTCTCAGACAAGGCAAGGGTAGCAGCTTTCATTCCTCTCTGGGCTTTTCTCCCCTCCTCCTCTTGAGGCTGACTGATTGTGGAATGGGTAAGTACATGCCCTATAGGGATGCATTCTCCATATCTGATTGTTAAGCTCTTCCCTGCTGGTTTTGTGGGCCTGTGTCAGTTTCACTATGGACTTGGGAAAGAACTTTCCAGCTGAGTTATTTCTTTAAGGTCAGTTTATAATTATGCCATATGTGAGGCATCTCTCCAGGAAACAGCTATCTGTTTTTGGTCCACTTAAGTGCCTTTTCATGAATTCCCTCTATACAGGATAAAGAGGCAGATGACTAGGGCCAGTGCTGTTAAGAATAAAGCTGGCATGGGGAGCTGTTGTTCAATTTGTTTATTTTTTACATTTTTTCCTCAACACAAGAAGCCATGATTACTATTTGTGAAATGAGTGAGGTCAGTAGTGGGAGTTGGTATAAGTGTTGTTTAAGTTTTTGTTTCTTCTGACAAGTATTTGAAAATCTGCAATGTGCTGCATGGGATGGTGTTAAGTATTCAGTATTCACTCATTAATTCATAAATCCTTTCAACATATGTTGTAGTACCTATCAGGTACTAATGTAATTACTGTGATACAATTACTGTCTTAAGTGCACAGAATGGTGAATAAGAGAAGCAAGATCACTTCCTTTATAGGACTCCTGCTCTCTGGGGAATGAATGTGAGAAGATTGAAGCACAAGAATAAATTGGGCTGTGTGCTATAGAAAACCAAGGCAAAGAGCATTGTGATGGAGGGTAACTGGGTAGGGCGGGGTGAGGACTGGGGGAGAAGGCCTCTTTAACGAGACATTGAGATGGAAGGATAAGAAGGAGCTAGCCACCTGAAGACTAGATGGACACGTGTTCCAGGTGGACAGGGCAGCGTGTACAAAGGCGCTGACGTGGGCTTCAGGCTTTCAAGGCTGCTTAAATGATAGCATGTCTGATTTGACCTCTAAAGGAGGGATAGTCCATGTTCAGATCAGACCCAGGGTGGAAGGAATGGGCGGCCTGCCTTGCAATGAGTGACCTTCTTGCAGGTGGGGTTCTCTAGGTGGGCCCACTCTTCGGTTTGGCTCTTGTTCATGGCACTCAGGGATTGGTGGGGAGGGAAACTGTGTGGAAAGGTTGGGTTACAGGTCCTCAGAAGGCCCTTTGTAGTGATGTGATTCTGATTTTACCAGATAGCCCTAGGTTAGAACCAGTGAGTTCCACATTAGATGATTTATGGGCAAACACCAGTTTTCATGGGATAATAATAAGTATTTTATCTAGTCCTCCACAGTTTACAAAATAACTTCAATATGCATAATTCTAGTTTTGACTTCTCACAACAACCATATGAAGTGGATATTATTTTATCTATTTTAACACAGAAAGAAATTGATGGTCAAGAGAAGTTGAGTAACTCACTCAAGGTCACTAAAGGGTTGAAATAGGGTCAAACTCAAGTCTTTTAAAGGTTACCCTAATTTTTTTTGTGTTATGCTAAGTCTAAAAACCTTCTCCCTAAGCACCCACCCTGTCCCAGTGTGTGGAAGGAGGCTTTCTGGTCCAGAGAGAGGCATGGGGGAAGGACCAAACCAATAGATTACTAGTCTGCACGTGTCTGTTATTGGTATTCAACTTGTAAGCACTTTTCTAGGCTGCTTCAAGATCACCCTTTTAGCAGCCACAGCTGTTCTTATAGCAGCTGCTTCTGTGCATTGTGATTAATAAAGGAAACTCAACAGTTTGTTCTTTTAACTGTGCCCTTGGTGTATGCTGCCTGATGTCTCACAGGCTGTGGTACTCATTTGGAATGATACAATACTCCTGGCATTAGGGCCCAAGGGACTCAAGCCCTGTGGTGAGAAGGGGTAGTCTGTCCATCTAGATGGGAGCTGGTGAGCCAAAGGCCCACCAGGATAGGACAGAGAGGAAAATGGGAGTGACATGCAGCTCAGTAAACGGCGACTGGTTCTTGTGGATAGAGTCAGGGACATCTGGGAGCAAGGGTGTGCACTGGGGAATGAGATCACCTTTTACCTCTTTTTTCTTTCTATTTATTTATTTGAGAGGAGGGGAGATAGACTACCACATGCACCCTCACTGGGATCTACCCGGCAACCCCCATCTGGGGCCGATGCTTGAATCAACCGAGCTATCCTCAGCACCTGAGGCTGAAGCTTGGACCAACTGAGTTACCCTCAGTGCCCAGGGCTGATGCTTGGACCAGTCAAGCCACTGGCTGTGAGAAGGAAAGGGAGAGGGGGAGGGGAAGAGAAGCAAGTGGTCCCTTCTCGTGTGTGCCCTGACAGGGGGTCAAACCCTGGACTTCTGCATGCCTGGTCAGTGCTCTACACACTGAGCCAACTGGCCAGGGATATCTTTTTTCTAAAAGGGGTCACTGCTCTCAGCCCCTGCCAGGTGTTCCTCTGCTGCAGGCTGTCTCTACCTTTGCTTGTTGAACAGATTGCCAGCTCCTCTTCTGGAGTTTCTGATTTAACAGGTCTGGTATCCAGCCCTAATAATTTATATAGTGAGTTTCTAGGTGATGCAGCTGCTGCTGGTCCAGAGCCCGCACTTTCCGAACCACTACTTAAGGCACCAGGGCTGATAGAACTTTGGATGTTTTAAGAGACCTGATAAAGCTAGGTAGTTATAGAAAATCTCCAGATTTTTAAATATTGAGAATAAAATAAAATATTAAAGGGTGGTTTAAAACCATAAGTCAAACAGAACACTGTGGCTGCCAGTATATCACTTCTGATCTGAATATTTCTAGGGCAACCTTATGCTGTCGGCTCTGGAGGCCCAGAGAGGAGCAGTGGTTCAGTTCAGTCCATAAGCGTACAGTTAGTTTCGGGGCAGAGTAATAGCTAGAACCGAAATTTCCTATTTACCAAGTGTGTGTGTATATGTGTATGCACACGCCGGTGTTAGTCCTAGCATAATGGCTCCCAAATATTCCCTTTGAGTAGAAAAGTATGTCACAGTGAAAATAACTAGGCATAGTTCTTAGTATGCTATATATATTACACTGGGGAACAAAATTTTTGTTGCATCCACAAAAACACTTGTTCTTACCTAATTCGAGTGTGCTGATCTCAAATCTGACATTAGTTTTTTTCTGTAAGCTACAGTTTTTTTGCGATTCAAGATTTTAGGTTTTTATCTTATTGTAAAATTTTCAACATTTAGTTTAACATAATGAAGTAGAATGTCTTCTTGGGCATGATCTTTGTAAAAATATAATAATTTATATAATGCAGTAAATACACTAATACACTAAAAGATATGATTATATCAGAATTTGTCTATAATTTCGAAATAGAACATATTAAAACACTTATTTTAATCACAAAATTTGCGCATAACTTATTTAAATTCTATTCAGGCAAAAATTTGCGTTTGTAGCTCTTGCGTTTGTGTACTTGTCGAGGACAATCTCGTTTGATGCTCCAGCAGTAGTCTGCTCATCATTAACAGCTCCAAGATTTTCAGGAAACTGATCAAGGTGACTGTTCAGGAAGTGAATCTTCACTCTCATGTTACATCCAATGTTGCGGAAAGCCAACAGCATCCTTTGAACCAGAAGTTCATAGTTTTCTGCTTTTTTGTTGCCAAGGAAGTTCTTTGTAACTGCCACCTAAGACTGCCATGCTGCTTTCTCCTCCTTATTCATCTTCCTGGCAAATTCTTCATCACGTATGAGGGTTCGAATTTGAGGTCCATCGAATACACCTGCTTTTATCTTCTCGAAAGACAAGGCAGGAAAAGCAGAAATAATATGTTGAAAGCATTCACTTTCTCTATTCAAAACCTGATCAAACTGCTTCATTAAGCCGAGTTTGATGTGAAGTGGGTGGAAAATGATCCTGTCTTGATGAACTACCATCCCTGCTTCCAGAGCTTCACGTTTCGGCCACTCCTTCTGTGTCCAGTGTTTCTCCCGAGCACGGCTGTCCCACAAACACAGAAAGCAAGGATACTTTGTGAAACCTCTCTGTTTTCTTAGCAGGAAATTTACCATTTTAAGATCCACACAAATGATCCAGTTTTGCTCCTCATACTTCAGAAAATTGAGGACAATTTTTATGTCATTCTTACTAAGTCATTCAATTTGGGTTGGCTACTGCTGAGGGATTAATGACTGCCTGGCAATCAGAAGAAGACCCTTCAGATTCTACAACCATTTCCTCATTCATCTTATCAAAATACACTTGATCACCATGTTCACTTTCTTCGTCCTTAGAAGAAATAAAACCATTGAAAACTGGAACCGGGAGTGTCTCAGAGTGTGGGATAGGTCATATTGCTGAAGGAATACTAGGATGTGCGATCATATGCCGTTTTTTTCTTGCTGATGCCATTTGTATGGATCAGACGGAAATAACAATCACTGCTATGGTCCTTAGGTTCACGTCAAACCATGGGAATACCAAAAGGCATTCCTTTGCGTTTTCTTTTGTCCAGTCACGAAGCATTTCCTCACAATTATGACACACAATATGAGGAACCCAAATCTTGTCTTGATCGCCAAGGGGAACTTGAAAATAGGCAATATACGCACGTGTCACAAATGATGAAATATTACGCCTTTGATGTTGAAGTGTGTAACAGCCACGTATATAATGGAAGGTGTCTGGACTATTCTTACATTTACGCCTACTCGAAGAAGCCATGATTCCATCTTAAAATAAAATAAGAGGGTGTTTTTATCAGATAATAATTTTTTACATTTAAAAACAACTACAATTATGTAAAAGTGATGTTTGTAAAACATTAATTGCCTTGTGGTTATGTTCAATCCAAGAGTCGTTGCCCTTTAACTTCAATTTAAAAACCAATGCAGGGCCTGACCAGGCAGTGGTGCAGTGGATAGAGCGTCGGACTGGGATGTGGAAGACCCAGGTTCAAGACCCCTAGGTCATCAGCTTGAGCGCGGGCTCATCTGGTTTGAGCAAAAGCTCACCAGCTTGAACCCAAGGTCGCTGGCCCAAGCAAGGGGTTACTCGGTCTGCTGAAGGCCCGCAGTCAAGGCACATATGAGAAAGCAATCAATGAACAACTAAAGTGTTGCAAAGAAAAACTGACGATTGATGCTTCTCATCTCTCTCCGTTCTTGTCTTTCTGTCCCTATCTATCCCTCTCTCTGACACTCTCTCTGTCTCTGAAAAAAACCCCAAAAAACCAATGCATGCCATTAACTGTAACAAAAAGAAATTAAAATTGCATAAAAACTAGAGCATGCACCAAAAAAACAGATTTCAGATTTGGAATCAGTGATGCAGAAATAATAGAAACAGTTCTAAAACCTCATGCAACAGAAAATGAAAAAAAAAAAATTGTTTCCCAGTATTATTTATGTGAACAGAATTAATGCTAACACCACTCCTGTGAGGAAAGGTTATTCTTTCTATTCTTTTTACTCATGAGATTTCCAAAGCACAGAGAGTTTAAGTAATTTACCCAAAATCACAGAGCTAGTAGTCGAGTGGAGATTCAAACCCAGGAAGTCTAGGTTCAGGCAGAAAATGGCAAATAACTACAAACCTTTTTTTATCCCATTAAAAAAATCTTTGCCCCCTGCAAAATGGAAGTTATTGATGATGAAATGCTTCAATCCAATTGCTGCTAGGGAATGTGGAAATTAGTTTGCCCGAATTCCTCCCTTCTCCATTTTACTGAAGTGGAAACTGAGGCCCAGTAAGGAAAGGGGATTTGATCATCCTGAACACTGATTTGACTTCTGGGCCAAGTGGAGGTCAGGGACATGTCCAGCAAGTGACTGCTTCCTGAGGAAGCTGCTTGTACCTGAGCCCAGTCGCTCTGAGAGGGCTGTGCTTCAAAGTAAGGAACCTTGCCCCCGCTCCAGAGCGGCCGGTGTAGTCTGAAGTTCTCTTAATTGCTGTAAGACAAAGGATACTAAATAAGGAGCTCCGTGGGTGCAGTGTGTTTCTGGTCTGTCTGTTTGCTTTAGTCTTTGTTTGTACCTTGTCTCTCCATCTGGTTTCCTTCTGTGAAGCGTGTCCTTTTCTAACACCTGTGCTGTTTCCACAGCTTTGAGTGTCATGATGAATATTTTCATCTCTGAACACTATACTCTAAGGAAGTGTGGACTGTGGAACTCTGCGGCCAGCCTGTGGTTGGGAGGACTTGAAGCTCTGTGGGCTTGTCCGCCCCTGGAACCGGACGGATGGACAGCCAGCACTCTCTTCCCTCCCTGCACCCGCCTGAGAGCTCAGAGCCTGAGCAGGATTTAGAGTTCTAATACGATTCAAAGCATTATAGAGGAGCTAAGCCATTGGGAGCTTCCTGAGATGAGTTCATCTGCTCCGTGATTACAGTGGGGCGGGGGTTAACCCCGAGGTGGACAGGGACTGGCTCAAGATCAGACTGATGGTAAGGATAACGATGACCTTGGGAAAGGCTTCCCCACTGTTTGCCAGGTATTGTTCCAATTACTTTTGAATCATTAACTCACTTAATCCTCATAACAATCCTGTGATGAGAGTGTCATTCCAATTCCCATTTTAGAAATAGAGAAACTATAGCAGTTAAGTCACTTGCTCAAGCTGGTGATAGAGGCTGGACTCAAATCTGGGCAGTCTCACTTGTTCCTGCCTTTGTAAAGTGTGAGTATCATCACAATGCCAGGCTCTTTGTAGGTTGCTGGCATAATAAACATAAGGTAGTGCTAAGCCTTGAGGGGGCAGATGGAAGTGTGGGAATAGTGGGCAGGGTGGCAAAGATGGTGGTTTTACTGTCCTGGGAGTCAGGTGCAAATATGCATGTTCTGGCTCATGGTCCAGAGTCTTTTCATTCTGTCATCCATTTATCATCTATATCAAGGGCTTTCCTTGGTAGCCCTCAGTGCAAACATTCTTTTGATGACTGTGGTTTATGTTTCTTGAAAGTCCTTTGTATGAAATCACATCTTATTTACAGTCTCTTCATTTTGAAGGTAAGGTATGTCCTAGCTAAGTGATTGATTTAAGGCTGTCTAAAGGTCAGTTGGGCCCTTGATGCTAAGTAAATTAGGGCAGTCTTATAAAAGCACAGGCTTTTCCCTCTCCTCCCCTCCCCCCTCCCCCCTGAAGCAAGTTTCATTCCAGATTTAGAATATAGCTAATGTAGTCTATCATTGTGTGGAGAATGAGGAGCAGACCTTTTATCAGTGGAAGGCAGAGGCCAAAAGGTACTCTTAAGAATGTTATTTTGAAATTAAAATTTATAAGTTGAATTGGGTTTTTTGTTAACTAAGGGATGTTCCTCTTCAGTTCGGTAAGTGACTACTTTTGAAAGCTGAGTATTTGTTAAATAACCCTGTCTAGTTGCCCTGCTTTTTAAGGGCCGATGTTAGTACAATGACTTGTCTTAAAACATTGAAGCACATTGGCGTCATGCTTTGAAATCTGTTGTTGGGATGAGTTAACTTCTCGAGATCTTCGTGCTGCTCATGATTCAGAGGTTTGGAATTGGAATGCTCAGAGAAGCTTCATTTCCAGCCTACTTATCCATGGCTTTCCTGCAATAAAACATCAGGGAGAATGGAAACATCCTGGATTGGCAAACCCATCTGACAATGCAGGAATTCATGGAGAGACTTTTATAATCTGACTCTTGGGGAAAAGTTTTGATAGAAAATGATGTTACCAAGTTTCTTTGTGGAATTCAAGACCAACCAACTCCTGTTCCTGGCTCCGGGATCCCCTTCTCTCTCTGGCTCAGACCCCTCCCCTGGCGATTGTCCCCGCCCCCTTCATCTGCCGTTTTTCGTTTTTCCTTCGTCACTGGTCGCTTCCTGAACATTCACGTGTGCCTTCTCTGTACATTCCTTCGGCAGAGACTTTGGAGACCTCTGTGCGTCAAGTCCTCTGCTAGACAGTAGGAGGTATAGTGGGGAACAGTCATTTTGTTTATACCAGTCTTAGGAGGACATGGACCAAAACATAAAAAAAAAAAAATAAAGATTATGATGAATTTCCTGAAGGAAAAACCAGAACCAAAAGAAGGCGGTACTCTGTTTTGTCCTTCCTTCTCAAATTGATTGGCACTGTTGACTGTTCTCTCCTCAGCTCTCCTCCCCTGCCTCCCACACCCTTTCCGACTTTCTCCTCCTCAGTCTCTGTGTAAAGGACAGACTTGTATTCCTTTGTCCAACCCTTGGTGACGGCTTCTGTCTCTTCTCTCTTTACACTTCCTCCAATCTGCCATTTTACAGCAGCGTCTCTGCTGCTGTGTCCCAAACCTGTGTCCCAGTCTGGACCTCCTGACTGCCTGTGACAGTTCCACCTGGACGCCCCAAAGGCGCCCCAGATCAAGTGTCCAAAGGAAGTTTGTGCTCACACCTGCTGCTCGCCAGCACCCGCACCACCGTTCTCCAAACGGCCCACGTTGGGAACCTTGCAGTGACCTGAGCTCTCCCCTTGTCTTCCTCTCAGTTCTGCCTCTTTCTCTAGAGACTCTTTTCTTCTTTCCATTCTCACTGTCACCACCCAGAGCTGGGCTTCTACCATCTAGTTCCTGGATTACTTCTATAATCTACTCACTGGGATTTCTGCTGGCAGTTTTGATCTCTTCAGTCTATTCTCCATGCTAAGCCATCTTTTATATACGCCGCCCTAAACCCTCTCGGGCAGACGCTCATTATTCACATGAAGTTTAAACTTCTTAGCCTCTTTTATAGGTCCTTCGAGGTCCTAGTGCCTGTTCGCGCTCTGGCTTCCTCTCCTGCCATGCTTCAGCTTTACCATCTATTTCTTGCATACCTGCTGTGAGACAGGCACCATGTGAGATATTGACACCGATCTCGCCTAAAAACCCAAATATTCTGTGGCGTCTTCAACCTGAACCTCAGAGGTCCTGATTCTCTTGGTTTCAGCCACACTGGCCTTTCGGGTCTTTGGAAATACTGTGTGCCCTCCCACTGAGGGCTCTTGCTGGGATGTCCCATCCCTTCTACCACAGCCCAGGCAGCTAACTTCTACTTACCAAAAGTTCTCAGCTCAGTCAAACCAGTATTTTCTTTTTCTTTTCTTTTTTTTTTTTTTTTTTTACAGAGACAGAGAGAGAGTCAGAGAGAGGTATAGATAGGGACAGACAGACAGGAATGGAGAGAGATAAGAAGCATCAATTATCAGTTTTTCGTTGTGATACCTTAGTTCATTGATTGCTTTCTCATATGTGCCTTGACCGTGGGCCTTCAGCAGACCAAGTAACCCCTTGCTTGAGCCAGAGATCTTGGGTCCAAGCTGGTGAGTTTTTGCTCAAACCAGATGAGCCCATGCTCAAACTGGTGACCTCAGGGTCTCGAACCTGGGTCCTCTGCGTCCCAGTCCAACGCTCTATCCACTGTGCCACCCCTAGTCAGGCCAAACCAGTATTTCTTTTTTTTTTTTTTTTTTTTTTTTTTTTCATTTTTCTTAAGCTGGAAACAGGGAGAGACAGTCAGACAGACTCCCGCATGCGCCCGACCGGGATCCTACCCGGCACGCCCACCAGGGGCTACGCTCTGCCCACCAGGGGGCGATGCTCTGCCCATCCTGGGCGTCGCTATGTTGCAACCAGAGCCACTCTAGCGCCTGAGGCAGAGGCCACAGAGCCATCCCCAGCGCCCGGGCCATCTTTGCTCCAATGGAGCCTTGGCTGCGGGAGGGGAAGAGAGAGACAGAGAGGAAAGCGCGGCGGAGGGGTGGAGAAGCAAATGGGCGCTTCTCCTGTGTGCCCTGGCCGGGAATCGAACCCGGGTCCTCCGCACGCTAGGCCGACGCTCTACCGCTGAGCCAACCGGCCAGGGCCAAACCAGTATTTCTTAAGGGGGCCTTTCAGGCTAACCTGGAACAGGTCAGTTTCTTCCAAACTAGCATCTTAGCATCATAGGTTTCTTGGTTGCACTGATCAGTTGTGAATTTGTAATTACTTGTGATTGATGTCTGACATTTCCCATCGCCATAAAACTCAATTATCATCTATCATGTATCTGGGGGTTTTTTTGTTGTTTTTTTACTTGCCCGAAACAAGATTTTTTAATCAATATTTGGAAGGGGCCCAATAAATATGGCTACTATCGTTGGCTATTTGGCTTTTGTTCTTGAACTTAGGAATTAAGTGGTGTATAGTGTACGGTGATGATGGCCACGTGTATGCTGAGTTTTAAGTTTATACCGTGGTGTGTTTAGGAGGCTGCTTTTCCTTTCCTAGTTTCCCAGCTCTCTGCAGCATGCAGTCATGGAATTATACAAATGTGGACTTTAGAAAATTGTCAAGTTCAGTCTTTCTCAACCTTTACTAAATATAAGGATTATTTTTTTCTCTCTTTTTTAAAATTTTAATTTATTGTGTTTACGTAGATTTAGTGTTGACCTAAATACATCCCCCCTCCCCCATATTCTCCTCAACATAGGATTATTTTTTTTCAATGAAAAAGATTTTGAGAACTCAAATGATAGTGGTTCTGTTTTCAGTGTCAGTTCATTGGGGAAAATGAATAGCTATAGAAAGCTACTATGAATTTAGTTGATTATGTAAATTACTTTGAAGTTTTCATAGTAGCATCTAGGTATATTTGAACAATAGTAGGATGCACAGGCGAGAGACAGTGCCTGGTGGGCCTATGGACTTGCAGTGTCAGTGACTCCCGGGCCCTGGGATCTCAGTCGGGAGCAGCCATTTGGTTTGGCTCATGTCCGCGTCAGATTTAGAACTGGTTACTTGAGAGCTCCACTTCCTCTGTGCGTGTGTTGGATTTGACCAGCGTGGTGTTTTTAGAAATTTAGAGTAAACATTTAAAAAAGTTGGGAGATTTTTCACAACACCAGATTTCCAACTTAAAATGTTAGAAGTTCTAGGCCTTATTTCCTGTATGGCCAAAGTCACCTGCTTTTGAACAGCAGCTCCCTCCTTTGGAAGTGCCACACTCAAGTTTGTCACAGTCTTCACTTATGTCTGTTGCTACTTAGCAAATTGCTGGTGTGAACCGGAAACCTAGTGACTTCATCCCTAAGGGGGTGGGACCTCCTGCCGGTCTCTCAGGCTTGTGTGCAGAAGGAGCCATCAGGGAGACCTGGGTCTTTGTCATCTCACTGTTACTGACCAGCTTGGGGACCTTGAATGAGCTATGTAACCTCTCTGAGCTTCAGTTTTGTCATCTGTCACCGACGTATAATAAATGTTTCCTGGCCCCAGAGAGTTGTTTGATCTTTTAAGGGAAAATTATTTAGTACAATGGAATGTGTTATTAACTCCCCCATTTCTCTTTCCTTGTCTTTTCTGTCTCTCGTGGAGATTTATTATTATCATTATTATGAATTGATTTTAGAGAGATGGGTTGGGTGTGTGTGTGGGGGAGAGGCATTCATTTGCTGTTCCACTTACTGGTGCATTCATTGCTTGCTTCCTGTGCCCTGACTGGGAATCGAACCTACAACCCTGTTAACCAACTGAGCCAATCAGGCTGAGGAGATTTATTATTATTACACCTCTGTGTTCATTTTAGCATTAGGAGAGGGGAGCTGTTGGCTCTCCTTTGCTGTCTCTCTCCACCGTTTCTCACCGGTCGTGTCTGGAGGCAGCTCTGCTCCTTTCATCCCATGTCCTGTGCTCCTGCAGGGTGTCCCACAGCCGTAAGCAGGCCCCTGCAGGACACCAAGGACACCCCAAAGTTGAACTCTAAGAATTGTAGCCGCATTATTGCCTGTTGGGATACTCAGTAACTCACCAACTGTGGCATTGCAGAAATCCATGAAACACTAACAGGACACCCAGCTGGTGTGGAAGGTTTTGTTTTCAGTGGCAGCGTCCCTGTAGGCAAGATCTGTGGTTCTGCGTAAAACTGTGTTGTCAAAGAGGAGCAACACCAGTGCCTTTGTCGTTCTGAATCGGAAGGGAGGGCAGGTATCAGTGCCACAAATAGGACCTACACAGACATGTCTCCCCGAGGTGATGGGAGGCAGTGTGGTGCAGTGGGAAGAACGAGTGTGGACTGTGGGGTCTGGCAGAGCTCAGCCCATGAGGGGGTAGCTATGTCACCTTGGGCGGATGATCCGGAGCCTTTTTTCTTATTCCTTTCATGAAATGGGAATAAAAGATGTCATGGAGCTTCATGGTGAAGGTAACCATTCTGGAAGAATCTACCGGGGATGAGACAGGTGCTAAACTTGAACAAGCTGATGGATATGAGCCCCCAGTCCAAGAATCTGATTAAAATTCAGACTTTTCATGGTGACAAAAAAAATCCTACCATGATAAAAAGATATGTTTTATCTTTGAATTTTATACTCGTTTTAGTTTTTAAAGATTTTAATGAGGATGCCAACTTTATAGGGTTGTTTTAAGGATCAAATCAGTGGATGTGTAGTATATTAAATAAGCAACACAATACATGAAACTGCCCTTTTTCATGATTTTCTGATCCTCCCCCCCTTAAACCTCTCTAAATAGGATTAGTGAGTCGGCGAGTGAACAGAGAAGTAGCATAAAAAGTTATCTGAAGAATGGTCATAAAGGTCTGGTGTCTAATGTAATCCTTTGTTCGAATGTTTGGCTCAACATTTTCTTATGTAGGTTGGGTACAGCTCCTACTGATATTTTTTGCTTTGTTTTGTAAATAAATGAAAGCTAGGTTTTCCAGGAAACTAAAAGATATTTCTTAGCCTTTAAAAAGTTTCTCAGGCCTGGCCTGTGGTGGCGCAGTGGATAAAGCGTCGACCTGGAAATCTGAGGTCACCAGTTCAAAACCCTGGGCTTGCCTGGTCAAGGCACATATGGGAGTTGAAGCTTCCTGCTCCTCCCCTTTCTCTCTCTCTCTCTCTCTCTCTCTCTCTCTTTCTCTCTCTCTCTCTCCTCTAAAATGAATAAATAAAAATAATAATAATAATAAAATAAATAAATAAAAAGTTTCTCAGCCCTGGCCGGTTGGCTCAGTGGTAGAGCGTCGGCCTGGCGTGCAGAAGTCCCGGGTTCGATTCCCGGCCAGGGCACACAGGAGAAGCGCCCATCTGCTTCTCCACCCCTCCCCCTCTCCTTCCTCTCTGTCTCTCTCTTCCCCTCCCACAGCGAGGCTCCATTGGAGCAAAGATGGCCCGGGCGCTGGGGATGGCTCCTTGGCCTCTGCCCCAGGCGCTAGAGTGGCTCTGGTCGCAGCAGAGCGACCCCCCGGAGGGGCAGAGCATCGCCCCCTGGTGGGCAGAGCATTGCCCCCTGGTGGGCGTGTCGGGTGGATCCCGGTCGGGCACATGCGGGAGTCTGTCTGACTGTCTCTCCCCGTTTCCAGCTTCAGAAAAATACCAAAAAAAAAAAAAAAAAAAAAAAAAAGTTTCTCAGACATTTCAAAAAAAATGTAGATTGACCAAGCAGGAGGCTTACGCAGTCACTCTGTAAACCCAGCTCAAGTGGCCTTCAGGACAGCAAGGAGCACCTCCCCTCCCCCCCAGTGGGTGGCCTGCATGGACTAAGAACCTCTTCCCTGACTGGGCTAAAGTAGTTGGTGCTCACACTAATACTTTTCACTTAGAAGAGAGGGAGGTAACTTAGGGGAGACCTGACTTGGAGATGGTTGTAATATGTGTTTAGGTGTGGGACAATATAGAATTCCCACTGGAGTCTGCAGATGGAGTTGAAAATCCACCAGTTCTTTTAAGAATTTAGGGTGGGCTGGAGATTGGGCAGCTGCTGAGGAAATGAAGAAGGTGGCCCCCGACCAGAAGTAAAGGTATTAAGAAGACCCTTCTGCTCCTGCACGTCTCCTGAGAAATGGTGGCCATGGAGTGTCCCCTGCAAGCCCCCACTCCCCCACCCACCACCCAGTTCCCTTTATTTCCTGCTTCTGTAGGGTTATGTGGAGGGGGGTTGGTGAAGCTGACGATGACTTGGATATACAAAAGAATCTTGGAGAGCCTGAGAAGAATTTGGGAATGTGTTCTGAGCTTCTACACAAAGGAAATTTCTTCTCAGTGCTTATCTTCTCAGTCTTACCTGTGTGTATTGTGATGGGGTGAGAACAAGCCTGGGAGTCTTGCCCTGGAGAGGTGGCTGCCCTGTGAGTGGGGGCACCACTGCTAAGGCTGCCTGCTCCCGCTGTTCAGGTGGGAGCAGGGGCACGCATGCTGGATGGGGAGAAGAGAGTGTCTTAAAGAATGCAGGGATGGAGCTTTACCGGGAATAGAAGCGGAAGCTCTGATAATGCTAAAAACAATGAGACTATACCTTGTGGACCATGGGCAAAACTTTGTTTTTGTTTGACCTGGCAGTCTTTAGATGTTCTTGGATTTGCTGCTCCAGTTCCTTGTTGCCTCTGTTGTGATGAGAGGTAGTAAGACGACAGAGGCCGCATACTTGTCTTCAGAGGATTCACGTACAAGCCTGGGCTGGCATGGAAGCTGGAGAGACCATGCTCTGCTGGAAAACCTGCTGGAGAGAAAAGAGCTCGGGCTTGGGGGGCGCCCGGGCTGGGCCCTGAGCGATGGTCTGGGAGCCCCTCCACAAGGCCAGGAGTCCTTAGGGCTGCGTCCTGGTCTTTCAGGAAATGGAGTATTGTCCTAGAGTGGGCGTTTGAGGGCAGATTATGTCATCTTCAGCAAGTTACTTCCTCTCGCCAGCCTTCACTTTCCCCTTCTATCAAATAAGGAAATCTGGCTGTCCTAGTCTACGATTTTAAGATTTCATAAGTAGTCATCTTGCTCTTATTGGTATCAAAACTGCCTTCAAAGTTCTATACTTGTGAAATTCCTGGGATAGATGTGGAGAGCTGCTAGAGTGGTTGGTTTGGGGACTGTATGTAACTTGTATTTCGAGGGAAGGTCTGAAGGGCAGTTTCTGTTCTCATTTGAGGAAGTCGTGGCGTCATGTTATAAGATGCGACAGGTGGGGAAGCTCAGATCCCCTCCTGTGGCTTTCAGCAGGATGACTCATTAAGCTGCGGGGGCGTTGGGCCCAGGGTAGGAGGTTGGTAAGCCGGCCCTGCTGCTCCTGGTGGTGCAGAAGCGAAGGGCTGCCCACTCAGCTGCTGAGACTGCGCTGGGGAAGGCACAGGAAGGCCCTGAGCAGTGCCCACTGACAGTGACAGCCAAGCATTTTCGTGCAAATGAAGTAGGACACCAAATGGGAAATTCATCTTAACCTTCTTTAAATACTCACTGCTCATTTGCCAAGGTTCTGAGTAGTATTTCAAAGGTTCAGAGGTGTGTAATACAATTTCCGCCCCCCTGTACATAATCCTGTGCCCATTGTGTAACTATTAGAAACATTAGGGTAATTATAGAGCTACTCTCTGCTTTTCAATTGCTGTAACATTAGCCCCGAGTTGGCCTGTACTGGCCATGTTAATCAACAATGACTGAAAATTAAAAAGAATTCAGCAGACTTCTACTTTAAGGTTTTTTTTTCCTGAGCCTTTCTACCTAGCATTTATGTGCCAGTACAGGCAGGCAGGCTGATAACGTGGGGATGTGCTTCCGGTTAGATGTTCAGAGACTTGGTTTCTAAATTCTTCTCTGTAATGGGAACAAAATGGTCTGAACTCCCAGTCAGCGCCGAGCTCAGTGAGCCCACTGGGAATGAAAGCACTTTGGAAGCTGGTGACGGACCAGACGAAGGACGAGCCCGTGAGGGTCGCCAGCTGTTTGGCAGCATTCTGAAGTGTGGGCGACAGGGAGCTGCCACTTTCTCTTGTGCTTTTGGGCGTTTGAATGCGTGTCTTCTGAAGTAGACATTTTATACTTTAATAGTTGGGCTCATAATTGTTCTATGTGACATGTACAATGTACTTTTACCCCAAAACCCTGTAAGGAAAGTGGTACTTTTATTTTTCCATCCTGCAAACCAAGCAGTTAAGGTGCAGATGGATTAAGTAATATGCCTAGAATCAGATTATGCTGTTCTAAAATAACTTGTTAAAACTTTTGTCTGTGTTGGCAGCTTTCTGAGCTTTTCTTCTCTTCGTCACATTTCACTTTGGGAAGAGCTTCCTGTCCCCTCTAAAACAGGAATGATAGATGATGCTTCTTGAAGCTCGGTCTGTGCCCACACACTGTCCGATGAAGAAACTGAGGCAGAGGTGTTCGGTCTTGCCGAAGGTCACATGGCCAGGTGGCAGACCCAGCCGAGCTTTTTCTGTCCTACTGATACTGATAAAGCATTAGCATTTCTTGCCTGTGGACTAGGTGCCAGGCACGGTGTTAAATCATGCCCACTCATAACCTCATTTGGTGGCACACTAGCCCTGGGAAGGAGGAAGCTCTTGAAGATGCCCTGCACATGGGGACTGCTGTCATCTCCCCTCTCGCACAGTCCAGCAGTGAACACCTGCCTTTTGCTTTTCTCTTCCCCCTGTGGAAACGTCCAGAGTTGGTGCCTCTTACGATGCTTTCCTTATTCTATGTCTGTTAGTCATTATTCTAACCCAGCTGCTATGTACTGACTGTCTGCAGCCTGCATTTGACTGGTAGACCTGTCATATTTGGCTTTGATCATATTAAAAACAAACACACAATTAAATTAGATAGCGACATCGAAGAATGCAGGCGACTGTTAGTAAAACTGGATTTATGCTTTCTCGTGGACACCTGTGGCAATATGGGGTCTGCTTATTCACGATTCAAGCCTCACACTGCTCCCTTCAGACTGAAGGAGCTTCCATTTTTCTCCCTACCTCTTGTCTCCATTCCTTTTCTAACTACCACACTGAGATTTCTAGGGGCGTATATTCTTTGTAGGATAGAAAACTAAATTTTGGTACAGGGAAGAAATTCTGTAAGTTTATGTTGAATTCAACTTGGTGGCTTAAGAAATAGGCTTAGTTTGGTAACAGAGTACTTGCTATTTGTGAGGGAGCTTGTTCTCATGGTACTATTTGCATAGGTGGGCGTATTCGGCTTAATTTTGGGAGAAGGGCCCTATCCCGCTACCTGAAGATTTGCTATTTGTCAGAAGGTAAAGGGTGACATACTTAGATGTAATCTTTTTTTTTTCCTTGGATATTACTTAATCCAGTGGTTCTCAACCTGTGGGTCACGATCCCGGTGGGGGTTGAACGACCAAAACACAGGGGTCGCCTAAAGCTGACTAAATCACATTTAGAGAGAGAGAGAGAGAAGAGGTGAGAGAGAAAAAGAATGGGGAGAGGAGCAGGAAGGATCAACTCCCATATGTGCCTTGACCAGGCAAGCCCAGGGTTTTGAACTGGTGACCTCAGTGTTCCAGGTCAGTGCTTTATCCTCTCTGCACCACCACAGGTCAGGCCAGGCCTACTCTTGATAAAATAACTTTTATCAAGTAAATAACCCAGTATAAAGGAATATGAGGAAGCAATATTTTCTTGAAAGCAAATTCGATTTGCTGAGTTAAATGAGATAATGTATGTGTAAGCACTTTGTATATTACTGGGTGTTGAATCAATAAATTCTTGGAGATGTTTTGAGAGCCTTATCACCTTATCATCATTTCAAGCTTAAGCTTTTAAAATCTTTGCTCTCTGCCACTTTGTATCTGGCTGATAAGTCACTTACCTTCTCTGAGCCTTTTTCATATAGTGTATTTTAATGTATAGTGGTGGATGGTATCTCCCTGTCCCAAGAACAGTGCCTGGATTAGAGAAGGTGTTTAATATGTTTATTTATTATGCCAGGTGAGTGAAATAAATGGGGCTTTGGAGGCCTTACTGACCTAATGCACATACAGCATCAAGCAGCATGTCGGCATGCATTTAAAAGCTTGCAGTTTTTAGTTTATAGGTTGTTCTCTTAAGACTTTCTCCTGGACACAGCTAGAGGACAATCTATGCCCTCTGGTGAAGGGAACCCAGGGCTAGCAGGCATGCTGGCAGGCAGGTGTCAGGAGGCCCCAGGGCTCCAGCTATGTGTGAGGCACTGGTGGATAGAAGCAGCCTCATGTCAGTGCCAGAGCCACGTGGATGCTCTGATCCCTGTCCTTCCTACCCGGAGCGTGCTGGAGGCAAATGCTCAGGCAGGGACAAGACGAGTTCCTGTGTGTGGAGTTCTGGACTGGGTAACACTACTGGAAATGCCGCGTCAGACCTGGAAGGGCCCTGAGCAGTCGTCGGGTCAGCACTTTCTTCTCACTCTGCTGCACAGAGATATGGAAGGAACAAAGAGCGAGGACTTTGGAGCTGGACAGTCCTTGGCTGGAATCCCTGCTTTGCCTTTTCCTGTCTGTTATCCAGAGTCTTCGCTTCTTGGGCCCTCACGGCAAAGCATTGGCTGTTTTTGAGTTTTTTATTAAGTATAGAACATTTTTAGCATGATACCTAACATGTAGTTTGTAACTAAGAAAAATGACGGCCATCATTGTTCAGGAAAGGAACTGGAAGCCCAAAGAGAGAGGAGTGGGTGGTCAAAGGGACCAGCTCTGGGGTGTGGAGCTGGTGCCGACACCCGCTCACGGGGTCTGTGGTGGGGAGGAGGGACGCAGGGAGGGAGAGCTGTGTACTGATGATGGCCAAGGCTGAGAGAGAGCTAAGTCAGCAAGTCTAGGAATATCGGGGCAGGACCTTACCTACCTCTTAGAGATAAAGTGGCTCACCCAGTTAATTTGAGCAAGATGCTTCAGGAGGAGCTTCATGCATGTCAGAAGATGATATGTGTTTTGTATTCTAAATAAATCTTTGGTTTCATTTGGCTCCGAGTGGTATTTTTCTTTGAGATAAGCTGTTAAGAAATGATGAAAATGACCTCTAAAAATACAGCTTTGAGCACGCCACCATCATTTTTCCCCCCCACTCAAAACAATTTTGGAATTTTTATTTTTAGGTCATGTTTTTAAAATTGCCATTCTTTCACCCTCCCTGTTGCTTTGCTAGGACCTGGTACTTGGGGACTTCGGAAAGGCTCACACATTCTGTGTTAGTAACCACCTGTCATGGGGCATGTGAGGGCAGTATTGTGACTTTGTGCCATAATTTTACACAGTATATTACTTTTGCTGAAATTCACTTGTTTTAAAGGTTTTTACAAGAAAGCACAACCACTTAGCGTCATGGCTTTCAGAATTTATGAGTTTGTACCTGTGCAGTCAGGAAGAGGCATGGTATACCAACTGTTAACTTTATAGGTGAGGGTTTTTCTTCAGTCATTGCTTACAGTGCAGATTGCATAAGACTTTTTCAAGAAAATGATTGTGCAGGAAGCTCTTTGGGTTTACGTCATGATGTCCCATCAGACATTAAAAGCTAAGCCTGTCATCCCCTAAAGCCTAGGCGTTTTAAAAGGATAACTACAAGCTCTTTGTTTCTTTTGAATTTTTAAGATTCATCCAACTCATGATCCTTTTTAGTCTAAGAAGTTGGAAAAAAGTAGGAAAAACCTTCTTAGTCCTTTTATTTCTCATGGGAATTTTCCCTGGCAACTGTGATCTGTGAAAATAGACTATCTAGACAAGGAGGAGGCTTTTGGTGGGTTTCTGCACGTTACTGTTAATAAGTTTCTTTTAAATGTTTGATCCTTATACCTCTCCCGTGCCAGAGGCAGGAGCGGTCTTCTGTCACTATTCCAAGGAGGTGTTTTTCCAGAAACACTGAAGGATGTCAGGAAAAGGTTGCTCTTGTTCCTGTGTATTCTGGGAATTAAAAAAAGTAAAAATAATTGTTTTCTACTAGCTGTAGTTTGACATAACATTAGGCATTTTTTATTCTTCGAAATCCATCCTTCACAGAGAAGACATTTTCAAAGTTCCAACTTTGGGTTCTTGTGGGCTTCTTACTGTCAAAAAAAAAACAAAAACTTCCAAACCTGTAAGAATTTTTTATGAGCTTATTTGAGCCAAACTCTTGACAGTTTCCAGGAAGCAAAGTCTCAACAGATTGAGAAAATGCTCTGGAAAATGGTGGTTTTAGCACTTATTTTATACATTAGAATCAAAGGGGAAGACGTAAGGAGGTTACATGAAATTGATTGGTGATGGATTAGGGAGGCGGGAGAAAGCAAAGTGGGGAAATCTCTGGGACTGTACAAAAGGGAAACTGTATATAGTAAAACCTCTCTTGCCTAGGGAGGCACCGGACAGGTTAATTATCGTGCTAATAACGTGAAAGGGGTTGTTGGTTCCTGCTCTAGTTGGATGCCTGCCCTGAGGGGGCAGAAAAAGATTACCCCACACCTCAAAGGCATGTTATCAGGTACATGATTGCAGATGCAAAAGGCAACAGATGGGCTTCAAAACAAACATTGACCTTTATTCAGATAGAGAGTAACTCCCTAGGACGTGACTACCCACCATTAACCGGTTTTAGTATGGTAGAGTTATTTATTATTGTGGATGGTCACCTTTGCCATAATGCTTTACGGTTAGATTGCACACTTTGCAAACAATCTGTAACACACTTTTCAAGTCTTTGTCCTCTGGTTTATGTTTTGTTTTTTCTTCATTCAGTATTTCGGATGACAGCTTTGGCTTTGTTGTTGGGCCACCCTGGGACAGGCTTGTAGAAGCTGTGGGTGGCTGTGTTTTTTTATCATCTTGTCACATTCTAGGGCGGATAGGTAGGGCAGACAGGGCCTCATCTGGGCAGGTGTCTTGTAATTTCCTTGCAGGCTACAGCTTCAAGAAAATGCTTATAGGCCTAATCACAACAAAACTTGAGATAACAACCCTGTATTAAGTAAAAACTAAGTATTGGTGCAAAATTAGACATTCAGAGCCCAGAAACGTCACAGAATTACCAGGTCCTTGACCTCTGTTCTCCAGGGAGGCACAGTAGTCTGAATCTCCGTATTCCAACCATTCCAAGCTACACAGTGGTCTAGGTTCTCACATGCTTCAGGGCCTTAGTTCATATTTTTCCTTCTTGATGTATTATGAGTATCTATATTTCTAGGCTCAGCCTGAATAATATATCTTAATAGTTGGAGACTGCCTCAGTCCTTTGGTTGGAAGGATTCCCTCTGCCTTTCTTTTTTTTGCCTTTTTTTTTCCCCTTTTCGTTTCCAAGTGAGAGGAGGGTAGATAGACAGACTCTGCATGAGCCTGGACCAGGATCCATCTGGCAAGCCTCATCTGGTCCAATGCTCTGCCCACTTGGGGCCATCCTTGTAACCCAGCTATTTTCAATGCCTGAGCTGGAGGCTTTATGGGGCCATCCTCAGTGCCTGCAGTCAGTGTACTTGAACCAGTTGAGCCATAGCTGCAGGAGAAGAGAGAGAGAGAAATAGAAGGGTGGCAAGGAGGGTAAAGAAGCAGATGGGCACTTCTCCTGTGTGCCCTGACCGGGAATTGAACCTGGGACATCCACACTCCAGGCTGACGCTCTACCACTGAGCCAACTGGCCAGGGCCTCCCTCTGCCTTTTCTAACAGGGTGTGTGTGTGTGTGTAATATATGTTCATTTTCTCACTGGTGACTTTTCCACTGGTTTATATTTTTCTGGAAAGCAGGAACAATGTGGGTTTCTTCTGTACCCTTCTCCCAGTGGCTAGTCCCTGTATGTGAATGCTGAGGGAAGGGTGTGGTGTGATCCACTCCTCTACACTTTAACTTGGGTTTTGCATAGCTTGGACCTGGAATTCATAGGGCAAAGCCTTCCATATTACATCATATCACATCACGTCACATAGTTAACGTTTTAGGAAAGCTATTTACAAAGAGTGGAGGGATTTAGAAGCTTATAGTTAGATTCCAAGAGACAGTGTATTTTAAGTAAAATAATTCCTTTAAACTGTTTAGTGTTTACACTGAGCAAGCTCTCAACACATGGAAACTATATGATCCTATGGTAATGGCTTAATCACAAATTGAACTAATTAATTGAGGGAATCCTGAATTATAATCCTTGCCCTCTGGGCATGCTGGTCTAAAAGATAATAGAGCAGTCTCTAAGGACAGAAGATTTTGGTCAAGGCCACCTAATGGCCATAAAAACCTTAGAGGAACTAATTGTATTCTTGTGGACAAGATTTTTCATGGCTAGAAATTCTGTTTTTGGTTCTTAAAAGATTTGATGATTGTTCTGGAAAATGCACATGTATATTTTCTTAACAAATGGAATCTTCCAGAGTTTTGAAGATTTTTGTTGTTTTAACCTTTATGCAGTATGTCATGTGATTCCTGTGTTTTGCCTGGGCTTCTGAACTTTGACTTCTAGACTTGCATCTTTGGTTTAGTCATTACTTTAATAGATTTTCAAGCAGAAATTCATCAGGGCAGTAATTTTTCATTGTTAGTTAATGTGTTTAGATGTTACAAGCCTGACCCTGAAAAAACAAACCCAATTGCTAGGGTTCTTGTTTTTGTACTGTTTTCCATTTTGTTGGTTATCACTGGTTGACTAGTGATGCTTGGTGCTGGGGTAAAGGGGTGGGGAGACCTTTCAGGGCACAGCAACGGTGTTGGGGTGTTAGTGCCCTTCGAGTCCCCAGAGAAGCAGTCTAAATAAAGCTTCGCTGGCTTCTCCCCATGTAGATAAGTGCCTGCTCCCTGTTTGTAAGTCCCCTCTTGCCTTGCTACTTAATGGGTGACCTGTGGCAGCAGCATCACCTGGGAGCTTGTTAGAAATGCCACCTTTCCGGCCCTGCCCCGTCCCACTGAACAGCAGCCGCAGATGAACGAGGCCCGGAGGCGGAGCCTGTGCACAGCAGGTTTGAGAAGCACTGTCCATTCTAGAACCACAGCAGGGGAAGCAGGTCTCAGACTGCCAGCATTTGAAAAGTACGCTGCTTTTTATTTCTACCTAAAAGTGAAAGAACTTGTTAATGAGGTAAAATTATATTTTGTTTGGGCTACATACTTATTTAAGACTTTATTTTTGAGAAGTTTAAACATAAAAGCAGGGAGACTAGTATAATAAACCCCCATTATGTATCACATAGCTTCAACAATGATCAACTCAACTAATTTTGTTTTATCAATAATCTGCACCCTGCCCTGGGTTATTTTAAAGCAAATCCCAGACATGTAATTTATACCTACGTATATCTTTTCCCCTTTTATTTATTTATTTATTTATTTTTATTTTTATTTTTATTTATTTTTTTTTTTTTTCATTTTTCTGAAGCTGGAAACAGGGAGAGACAGTCAGACAGACTCCCGCATGCGCCCGACCGGGATCCACCCGGCACGCCCACCAGGGGCGATGCTCTGCCCACCAGGGGGCGATGCTCTGCCCATCCTGGGCGTCGGCATGTTGCGACCAGAGCCACTCTAGCGCCTGAGGCAGAGGCCACAGAGCCATCCCCAGCGCCCGGGCCATCTTTGCTCCAATGGAGCCTTGGCTGCAGGAGGGGAAGAGAGAGACAGAGAGGAAAGTGCGGCGGAGGGGTGGAGAAGCAAATGGGTGCTTCTCCTGTGTGCCCGGCCGGGAATTGAACCCGGGTCCTCCGCACGCTAGGCCGACGCTCTACCACTGAGCCAACCGGCCAGGGCTCTTTTCCCCTTTTTAAAAAAATGTAAAATACACATAAAATTTACCATCTTAACTATTTTTAAGGGCACAATTAATTCAGTGGCCACTAGAAAAGCAAGTTACAAAATGATTTGTAGCACATGACACCATTTATTTAGTGTTAAACCAGAAATAATACTCTAAATTATTTACAACTACACACGTGTAGTAAAAGTATGAAAAAATGCTTAAGAAGATAATGTGCACATTTCGGGGTAGTAATCACCTCTGTAAATGACAGGAGAGCAGAATGGAATAATTGAATCTCTAATTTTTTATTAAATTTTATTATTAAATTATTCCAAAGAAAGTGTGGCAAAATATCAAGATTTGCTAATGCTGCCTGATGGATATGTAGGCATTTATTCTGTTATGTAGTTTGGACATACTGCTTAAGAAATATTTTTTTAAAAACATCGATTTATGTGCAACTATTTTGTAAACTCAGGTACTCAAAAATGTTAGTATGATTTATTTATACCCCCAGCTCATCACAAAAAATTTGATCCTGTGTACGAAAATTATAAAAATGATTTAACTGGTGGGTATCCTGGTAGTATTAAAGATACTAAAAAATGGCCCTGGCCAGTTGGCTCAGTGGTAGAGCATCGGCCTGGTGTGCAGGAGTCCCGGGTTCGATTCCCGGCCAGGGCACACAGGAGAAGCGCCCATCTGCTTCTCCACCCCTCCCCCTCTCCTTCCTCTCTGTCTCTCTCTTCCCCTCCCGCAGCCAAGGCTCCATTGGAGCAAAGATGGCCCGGGCGCTGGGGATGGTTCCTTGGCCTCTGCCTCAGGCACTAGACTGGCTCTGGTCACAACAGAGCGATGCCCCAAGATGGGCAGAGCATCGCCCCCTGGTGGGCGTGCCGGGTGGATCCCGGTCAGGCGCATGCTAGAGTCTGTCTGACTCCCCGTTTCCAGCTTCAGGAAAATACAAAAAAAAAAAGATACTAAAAAACAGTTAATAGGAGCTAATTGTGAAATGTTCCCGATTGTCCAAAATTTGAACTAGTCTGTGCCCTGCCTCCCGTATCTCTGCAGAGTTTGGGGAAGTTCCAGCGAGTTATAATGGTGGGGTGGGCCTGGGCCATTTTTAATTTTGTTGGAATCTGTAGTTCTGCTTCCGAGAAAGATTTGAGTGCTGGCTCTGCTGTGGCCTGTGGCCTCAGAAACGTCTTAACTCACGGAGCCTGCTCATTGCTCTCCTTTCCGTTTGTTGCTGTCTGGTCTGTGGATAGCACCACTACTGAGTCACCTGGGACAGATGATGGTTTTAAAGATTACCATGGAGGGTTTCTGGGGGCTTTCTGGAGGATGGTTTCATACTTCATCACTTTTCCCTTCACTCGGGCCTTCCTCACAGCCCGGTTTTTCTGCAGGGCAGGTTGAGACAACCGATCATATGTCTCATGATAATAATCCCTGCCCAGAGGGTATGTTAAAGGTCACACATTGGATATTTATTCATGAGTATGGAACTGAGACCAGTCACTGTGGATGTTCTTTTTTGGCAATCAAAAAGATTTAGGCTCTTAAGCCAGAATATGTGTGCTGGGGGCGGGAAGCAGCATGTTAATTAAGCCACATGGACAAAAATGATAGAGTGCTCCTTGCCAGGCATTTAAGTAATGTGCTATTTCTGCAGGTTGTCTAGCATCAAGAGCCCTTGGTGGTGGATGTTTTACTGTTAGTAATTAAGTTGAGCTTATAATTGTAGTCACATCCGGTACCTGAAGACAGCCCAAAGGTCTGCCTCTGGTCTAATGTAACCCTTGCAATTATGATTTTATTTCCCTCACAGAACCGATTTTTGTCCCCTTAATCATATTTATTGCTCTTATCTCAGCTCTCAAATATCTCTAATCTTCCAGAAACATATATAATTATCTTCCAAGGGTCTGATTGTGCCAGATCTAGCAGAAGAATTGCTTTCTGGCTCTTCCTCGGCACTAAATCTTTCTATATCAGGTTTTACTGCTTTAGGAACGATACTCTGTCCTTTTCTCTGTCTAAGTGATTCATGGATTTGTCCTCTCATTCAGGTATTCATTCATCAGATAGTTATCGAGCTGCTCTTCTGTGTAGAGTGCTGTGGCGGATGCTGTCTGTGGGACAGACAGTGTCCAGGATGGGAAAGATTCTTGGTGCGACCTCAGAGTTTTTGTTTGGCTTTGATCCGGAAGGAACAGTTGCTGTTTTTGAAACAAACCCTTGTGTCGCTATTTAACTCCACTTCCTACCACTGCTGTAGTTTACTTTAATTTTCAGTTGCTCATAGTTAAAAGGGAGACAGGGTTAGTGCAAAATCACAGAATTATTTATCATGTTTGAATTGTGGGGGAGATAAGGAATGATTGGTTTAGGATATTAACAATAACAAATAAGGAAATGCAGTAGAATTCCATGCTAACATTGTTGCAAAGACACTGGCCCCTTGAAAAGTAAGGGAGTGTTTCCTCTGATGTATCTGATATATTCCCATGCCAGGACTTTGATCTTGGTTTTTCATGTGTGTGAATCTGTGTCCTTGTGAATTATAGGTGTTTTTGACCCATGTCCAGCTCTTCCGCTGTTCCAAGGAGTTTCAGATGCCCAGAGACAACCATACCAACCAACAGACAAGCCTGAGAGGATTGTGAAATTTCATCCAGAATTGATCGATGCCTTCAGGCAGCAGCACCATCATTAATAGAACTGACCTTTTTTTTTTTTTTTTTTTTAAGAGAATGAAAGACAGTCCTGGCTAGCACAGTGAGATGCTTCTACATGGAACAAAGGTAGCTGGAACAGTTGAATTAACTTTTTTTTTTTAAAGTTAACAGCACCTTTTAATTAATTAATTAATTAATTATTTTTACGGAGACAGAGTCAGAGAGAGGGATAGATAGGGACAGACAGACAGGAAGCGAGAGAGATGAGAAGCATCAATCATTAGTTTTTCATTGCGACACCTTAGTTGTTCATTGATTGCTTTCTCATATGTGCCTTGACGGGGGGGGGGGGGGGGGGGCAGGGGGACTACAAGCAGACCGAGTAACCCCTTGCTCGTGCCAGCGACCTTGGGTCCAAGCTGGTGAGCTTTGCTCAAACCAGATGAGCCCGTGCTCAAGCTGGCGACCTCAGGGTCTTGAACCTGGGTCCTCTGCATTCCAGTCCGAAGCTCTATCCACCGTGCCACCGCCTGGTCAGGCAGTTCAATTAACTCTTTCAAGTCAGGAAACAGTTTAGTAATTACATAACTCTGCAGCTGGGACCCTGGGATTCAGAGAAGCGACCTCCTTGTTTTACAGCAGCATCCCTGAGGCTGAAATTTCAGTCTTCTGACCCTTCCCGCGGAAACTGTAGGAGAGAATACAATTGCTGTGTACTGTTTCTAGGTATCTTCTAATGCAGTGGTCCCCAACCTTTTTTGGGCCACGGACTGGTTTAATGTCAGAAAAATATTTTCACAGACCAGCCTTTAGGGTGGGATGGATAAATACACAAAATAAAATTATGCGACCGGCGTAAAAACTGTGGTATTTTTAAATATAATTGTAGAACTTACGAGATAAACATCAAGAGTGAGTCTTAGACGGCTGTAACAGAGGGAATCTGGCCATTTAAAAAAAATAAAACATCGTTCAGACTTAAATATAAATAAAACAGAAATAATTTAAGTTATTTATTCTTTCTCTGCAGACTGGTACCAAATGTCCCACGGACCGGTACCGGTCCGGGGGTTGGGGAGCACTGTTCTAATGGATTGTTTCCTTTCCCCACTTCTTTTAGGGAATGCCAATGATTCATATCCTTTACAATAAATACAAAACCTATCTCTGAACTAAGCCAGAAGCAATCCTTTTAATGCCCTGTACTCTGGTATCACTTTATATCTATCTCCAGTCCTACCCCCCCCCCCCTTATTTTTCTATTGAGTGAGGCAGGGAGATAGAGAGACAGACTCCCACGTATACTCTGAGCAGGATCCACCCGGTAAGCCCCCTACCAGGCGATGCTCTGCCCATCTGGGGCCCCTGCTCTGTTGCTTGGCAGCTGAGCTATTTTAGCACCTGAGGTAAGGCCACGCTGCCATCCTCAGCACCCTGGGCCAACTTGCTTGAACCATTCGAGCTTTGGCTGCAGGAGGAGAAGGGCGGGGGAAAGGGAAGAGGAGGTGTGGAGAAGCAGATGGTTGCTTCTTCTGTGTGTCCTTACCTGGAAATGAACTCGGGACTTCCACACGCCAGGCCAATGCTCTACTGCTAAGCCAGCCAGCCAGCCAGTATACTACCCTTCCTAACCTAAAATATTAAGTATTTATTATCACGTTTTTACTTGCATGCTGGGTAAGAAATTGGATCTGTTTTTTTCTTTCATTTCTCCAGTCAATGTATAATTTTTAAAAAAGCTATAAACACAACTCTCATACAAATATAAAATGAGCTCATGTCAAAGAAGTATTTAGCTCATAAATGAGGAACCAGTGGGAAGATAAAGCTAGTTCAAAGAGCATTTGAGGAACTGTTAGTTATAGGCACTGAAGAATATTGGAATGAGATTGCTAGGTGAGATACAAAACTGGTTAATGTCCTACAGGGCAATAAAACAATTATATTTGGGGCTCTCATTTTCTAACATTCAGAAACCTTATGCATTTATAATGGATAAAAAATGACAAGTTAACACCTAACTTCACAAAGTCTGAACCCAGGTTGGTGGTAATTAACCAATCAAATCAGGTACATCTCTTAGAGACTCAAATAACCCTTGAGCATGTCTGTTAGATAATAGTTCAGTTTGGCACTGAATCTGCATACTGCCTTCCTTTTGCTTTGTTTCCAAGCATTGCGTAATGTTTCTAATACCTTTAGTGTTATTGCACTTAGCCAAGGAGCTTATGCATTCATTTATTTGTTTAATAATTATTGAATATTAGTTTTATGCCAAGTAGCAGGGTAGGCATTAGAGATGTGCAGCTGAGTGAGATGGATGACCCTGCTGTGTTGGACCTCAGGCTGAGCATTCTGAAAGGGAGGCGGGGAGTTGTTTTCAGGAAGCAGAAGCAATGGGAATGATCATTTGAAGCTCACTGTCCGTTTGGGTCTCGGTGTTTATAAGGCTAGGATAAAACACATATTATAGAGCATGACAGTCATATTTTCTGGGACAAGAGCAGTCAGACAGCTGATGCCACTTTTTTGTTCACATTGCATTTATACCTTTCTTTTGGCAAAATTTCACGGGATCAAGATTTTGCCATCCGACACGGAGGGCTTCCATTGGCCTGTCTTGCCAGGTTCTTCCTGACGCCTCCCTGTGTTTGCCTCCATAGGCACAGTTGTGCTTATTCTGGGTTAGACCAGTTTGTGACATAAGCTTTAGCACCTTTTATAACAACGGCCGGCCAGAGTGGTTGCTAATTCTCAAGAACGGTTTTGGTAACTGATAGCTCAAACTTCAAGGCTATCAGTAGTTTTCTTACAGCAGATATATACATACACATTTCTTAAGGGTAGTTTGGGTGTTTGTCAGTTTAATTTCTTATTTCAAAAAATAATGGGGTGAGGTAGTGGCTGATATTTGTCTTTGAACCATAAAACATCGAGCTGCTTGGAGTTGTAGAGTTCTACCTTGCCCCGTCCCCAGCTAACAGATGGAGAAACTGAGGTACAGTGTGGCCAGACATTAGTCTTTGTTCTCTGGGGTAAGTTGCTGCTGGATCTGAGACTCTGATGTAGTCTAGGGTTCCTTCTGCTAGAGCAGGTGTTCTCACCTGGCGTCACAGGTGGGATACAGGAGTCCTCCACAGGGGTTGCTTTGTTTTGAGTTTGCATTTTTGTATCTGTTTACAAAGATCAAGGCTGGTTACAGAAAATTCAGTTAATGCTGCAAGATAATAAGAAAGCAAAAATCCTTTGAAATTACAGCACCTAGAGATGATCATGCTTTGGAATATCTTTATAGACCATCCTCTATGCGTCTACATCTGTATTTGTATACAGAAACAGATATACACTTGCTCACAAAAATTGGGCACATTTCAAAATGAATATGAAATGATAAAATATCCTCTAATTTTTGCAAGAAGTGTATATATATTATATAACATTATATATATTATATAATATATATTTATAATGTTCTCTTAATGGGATTTTTCTTTAACATGAAAAGTGTCTACTTTAAGTACAAATTGAAATATTTTTTTATTGGTTTGTGTTTTACTCCTGCCGAGACCAGCTCAGCTGTGGGTGTGCACGAAAGGAAAGCACTGCAGGATTTAAGAAAAACACACAAGACACAACATACAGAAAAGATGGGGACAGGGGACTCCCAGCCTCCAGGACTGAGAGCCCAGATCTCTGCAGCCTCATAGTATTTATCCGTCTCTTTGCTCATCAAGCCGGTTAGCAGAGCCTGGGTCAAATTAGTCTACAATGGATTCAGGTGCAGAGAAAGATGACCAACCAATGCCCCCCAAGCATGTAGGAAATTGGCTATAGAAATCAGCTGCAGGCTGTCTCCAGGCTGCAGTTGACTCTCTCAGCCATTTTCCCACATACTCCTATTAATATACCCTGTTGGGCAAACAAGTGTGTGTTACAAGTGTGTTAGGTTTGCTCGCTTGCACTTTGCCTAATTGGTGCATGAGCACGGGCAGCCAGGTGTGCACAGTCTTTGTAAGGCTGTGGGTGCTTGCCTTCAGGTGGCAGATTGCAAATTGCAGATTGCCTGCCGCCATTAGGAGGGGTCATTGGTTGCTACTGTTTGCTGGGGAAGGGGGTCCCACCTCCCATCCTCCTATCTGCCCCACCCCCTGCCTCTTTGGCTTGTGAGTCCAGAGAGAGGCAGGGAGTAAGTGGTTTTCCTTGCTCCTCCGCTGCGGTTGTGAGACTAGTAAACGGAATGGCCCACCATCCTCCCGCTCCGCAGTTCCTTTGCTGTCTGCCCGAATCCAATGGGAACCTGCATGGCCACGGTGGCATCCGGCCTTACATACCCCAACTAATACAACTTAGAGATCATCATAATTATAAAGACAGGTTGTTTTGGGAGAGATGAGTGTGCTACCCACAGATACACCACTCAGGTTTTCTTGGAGGGATGGGCTTGCTGGCAGTTGAATGGAAGGAGTCAGCAAACAGCCTTCTTTTAGCTGTCAGTTCCTTGAGGAACCACCTGGGCTGCAGTTGTGCAGAGAGCTGCTCAGCACTGACCATGGCCTTCCCAGGGCACCTACCTCTGGTGCCACCTGACAAGAGTATGAAGGCTCCCCAGACTCTTTTTTCTTTTTTTTTTTTTGCATTTTTCTGAAGCTGGAAATGGGGAGAGACAGTCAGACAGACTCCCGCATGCGCACGACCGGGATCCATCCGGTACGCCCACCAGGGGGCGACGCTCTGCCCATCCTGGGCGTCGCTCTGTTGTGACCAGAGCCATTCTAGTGCCTGAGGCAGAGGCCACAGAGCCATCCCCAGCGCCCGGGCCATCTTTGCTCCAATGGAGCCTTGGCTGCGGGAGGGGAAGAGAGAGACAGAGAGGAAGGAGAGGGGGAGGGGTGGAGAAGCAGATGGGCGCTTCTCCTGTGTGTCCTGGCCGGGAATCGAACCCGGGACTTTTGCACGCCAGGCCGATGCTCTACCACTGAGCCAACTGGCCAGGGCCCTAATAAACATCTTGACCCCAAACTCCATGTCAGTTTCTGCTTCTGGGGAACCCAACCTGAAACAGTGGATTTTGTCATTGTGTGTGGAATGGTTCGGTAGCCATCAGTGCAGTGGATGAGCAGCCTACTGCAGCTCCCCCTGCGGTGAGGTGGAGCCTCTGAGCTCAGGATCTCCTGCTCCACCCCTGTCTCCTCCGGGAGAGCTCCCCCACTGCTTCTCAGCCCCCTTCAGAGGTTTGGCATTTGAAGAATTTGGCCTTAGGCCAGGTGCTGAAACTGACTGCTCTGTGATTTTAGGGGAAACATAAAAGGCTTCTTGCTATGGGCATTCTCTACAATAAAAATCTATTTTAATTGTTTGTGGCTTTAATCAGTTAAAGATTTATCTGCTTTGGGAAAAAATTTCCCTAAGATAGTTTGAAAGCTCCTGCCTAGGAGTAGTTAAAGCAGGTTTTTTGTATGTTTTTTGTTTGTTTGTTTGTTTTGCCTCCAACTAATACACTCCCGCACCCGCACCCTCACCCTACCTGTTTTTTGGCTCTTCCTGCTTTCAACTTGCAACAAAATGAATATTTTTTTCTCTTGAGGTCCCCTATTTGTATAACTTCTCTAATCACTCTTGAATTTCTAGCAGAAATTAAAATTTAAGTAATGAGCCTGGAATGGATACGGAGAGGGAAGGTGTCTTTTTGAAGCCTAATAGAGGTTTGCTTCAGTTTTTGCATTTGCTCAAATGCTTTGTTTCTGTTAATGCCGGAAGCAGCAATGGACCCTGTCCCTGCAACTTCTCAAGGACCCCAGAGAGACCTTCATTTCAAGGCTGCTTGTGCTGCCAGTTTGTGCTGGTGGCATCTAGCTTAAGAGCCACACATGCTCTGGGGTCCCTTGGAATCTCTCCCCTGTCCTTGCAGGCAGAGAGAGTCATTCTTGATCTACCTTCCTAATCCCCAAGATTCAGGTTTTTTAGGGCCTTTAACCTTCAGCCGTAGCTAGCAGCTGCTGTGTGCATTTTAGAATCTGTGTGAATTTCAGGGAAATAAAGGAAGCCTGCAGTAGGTTGGGCCATTACTTCTTTAGCACCTCTGTCTTTTTTTTGGGGAGGGAGCTCTTTTAGAATTTTGCTGACATAGTAATCCCGCTCTTCAGCACCAAGTGCCTACCACATGCTCAGCATGTGTGCTAGGTAGGATTTAAGAGGTCTGCAAGACATAGTTCATATAAATGCAGACATTCAAAAGCCTCACTTGCTTAATGGATTTTTTTTAAGCTGAAAAAGTTGTTTTTTCTTGAAAGGTCAAACTAGACCAGAAGATGCTGCTGAATAAGTCCTTATTCTGTAAAAGGTAATAGGCAAAGACCTGATAGCAAAGAAGTTGTTAAGCTTTGTATTTCTTGTCCAATTTTCTCTGTGGGAGAGAACGGTCTATAAAAGCACTCATCTGTGTCCACCTTTTTAATGGTTTAGTCCTGCTTGGTTGGAAGAGCACTTGTAAGTAGATAATACACCATAGAGTCAAAAAGTCTTTTGAAGTCATTTAGTTCACTGCCTTCCTTTTCGGTGGTGGGGGATGGGAAGAAAGGGAGGAGGGACTGTGAGAAGGCAAACGTTTGGTAGACCATCTCTACCTCATCAAGTGTCCTCTCCACCATCAAACTAGCAAAGCTGCCTCTCAGTATTTTTTGTTGTGTTTTTTATTAATATATTTTTTCAACAATAGGTTTGTGGAAAGGGAGGTTATGGTTCACTTGGGACCCTCAAATTCTGAACAGGTATCTTAGGCCCTCCCAAGTTTTTTTTTTTTTTTAATTTAATTTTATTTATTCATTTGTAGAGGGGAGAGAGAGGGGGGGGAGAGAGAGAGAGGAGAGAGAGAGACAGAGAAGAAAGGGGAGGAGCTGGAAGCATCAACTCCCATATGTGCCTTGACCAGGCAAGCCCAGGGTTTCGAACCGGCAACCTCAGCATATCCAGGTCGACGCTTTATCCACTGCGCCACCACAGGTCAGGCAAGGAAGGAAGGCCTCCCAAGTTTTGACAACAACAATGTCTATCAGAATTTAGGTATAGAAACTTTTTGGAAGAACAGACATTTGAAACATGTATCCATCTGGAATATTTGCGTGTGAGTTTACCAAACCCTCACCCCCCCAATCTGAGTAGCTTGGTATCAGTTGTTATTTATTCTTTTTTTAATAAAGATGCATTAGGTAGGAGTTTGAGTTAGATTCCTTGGGCAAATATTGACTGTATATAAGTGATACACACATAGTATGTAACTACAGATTAACAGTGTATATTTGAGTAATTACAGGTGAATGTGTAGCCCATGGGAAGATCTCTATAGGAAGGGCTGTGGGAGGACAGGGAGAGAACTCTCCTCTTAGTGTCACAGACATGGATAGCCAGGGAGCCTTTGTGGAGGAGTTGATATTTGAGATGGGCAGAGCTCAGAGTAGAGAGGTCAGAATGGAGAGAAGAAAATTTCAGCATTGGGAAAGTACAATATAGGATCTATTTGCTGGATGGTAACTTAGCTTGAAATGGTTCTAAACACTCAGAATGATCATTAGATTTCATTACTTGAAAGTTTAAGATTTTTTTTTTTTTTCATTAGGACCTAGATAGTTAATGATGTTCTTTTAACACATTGTTGACCAGCAGGCAATTTTATGCAGAAGTTATCTCATGTCACTGGCGATTTTTTCGTAATTGAGTATGAAAGTGAAACAATCTAAATAAACTTCAGTATACTTTATACATAATGAATTAAAATGAAGCTTTGTACATATTTGCTACATATTATATTTTATACATAAATATTTTAGTAATTTTTTTGGTGTGGTATACTGTAATGTTACGCAACATGTTTTGCAAATATATCTGGTTTCATTCTACTTTACTTTTTTTTTTTTTTTTTGTACTTTTCTGAAGCTGGAAACGGGGAGGCAGTCAGACTCCCGCACACGCCCGACCGGGATCCACCCGGCACGCCCACCAGGGGGCGATGCTCTGCCCATCCGGGGCGTCGCTCTGTCACGACCAGAGCCAGTCTAGCGCTTGAGGCAGAGGCCAAGGAGCCATCCCCAGCGACCGGGCCATCTTTTGCTCCAGTGGAGCCTTGGCTGCGGGAGGGGAAGAGAGAGACAGAGAGGAAGGAGGGGGGGAGGGGTGGAGAGGCAGATGGGCGCTTCTCCTGTGTGCCCTGGCTGGGAATCGAACCCAGGACTTCTGCACGCCAGGCCGACGCTCTAACACTGAGCCAGCCTGCCAGGGCTCTACTTTCCTTTTGAAACACACACTTTACACGTTCTAGTTGGATTGAACACAAAGAAGAAAGATTTCACAGTATCCTTGATATGTATGTTCAAACTGTGAGCGGCTAGAAGACAGTCCAAGTTTAGACGACTGGACACTGTGATTGTTTTTGTTTACGTACCTTCGATTTTGCGGTCTCCCGCCTGGAGGAGTGGGAAGAAAAGGAGTCCGCAGGAGAACATAGAACTGTGTGCTGTTTTTTGAACTTCGACCCTCGGCGAAGAGTGACAAACACAGTAATCCTGTATTACCCTGAGTTTCAAAAATTGAAATAGCTAACACAAGTGCAAACACGAGTTACCTCGTGAGCGGTCTTAATATAAGCTTGGAATCATCTGGAGTAATTTCAGGATACAGCTTGAATAATAGATACAGTAAGATTGTAAAGTGCAGCATAGGGAACATAGGCAATAATATTGTAATAACTATGTATGGTGTCAGGTGGGTACTAGACTTACTGGGGGCAATCACCTCATTAGTTACATAAATGTCCAATAAATGTTGTACACCTGAAACTGGTATAGTATTGAATGTCAACTGTAACTGCAAAATAGTAAAATAATTAAAACTGGCTTAAAAAACAACCCCCCCCCCAATAGATATTCTGGTCTCTGGAATTCATTCCATCTCTTAAGTTAGAATACTAGGAAAACACAGGTGTGCAGCCAAGGCTGTCGTGGGCTCCTTGGGATCCTGGCTGATACATGTTGTATGTAGTCCAGGGTCTTGGGCTTGCTTAAAAATTGGTTATTTTCCACCATTGCCTTCCTTTTTCTGTACCCCTCCTCTTTTATTCATTCACCCATGAGCATATATATTTAATTACTATGGGCAGACACTCCTAGATCCTGCAAATAAATAATAAGCAAGTCTCCACTCACAACTCACTCAGAAAATAGATAACTACAATTCTAAGTAACTTGTGTCAAGTGCTACAAGAGCACGTAAGAAGAGCACTGAACCCAGGTTTGTAGTCCTGGAGGAAGTTTCTGGGGAAAGCTGGAGCCTGGAGGGCCAAGAGCAGGAAGTAGCTGCACCCAGGAAGAGAAGGGAGGAGAAGAAAAGGGTTCTAGCCAGAGGGCACATTATGTTCAAAGGCCAGGAGTCCGGTGACAACATGGCGCCAGGGGGAGCCACATAGAGCTCAGTATGACTAACAGTTGAACGAATGGAGGAAGTGACAATGGAGCCAAGTGAGGGTCGAGTCAGAAGGGGCTAGATAATAAGGAACCTTGTACACCAATCTCAAAATATAGGACATCATCCTCAAGATGGAGGACAACTGAAGGGTTTTAAGCCGGGGTGTGAAGTGCACGTTAAGAAGACCGCTGTGGCCACAACGTGGAGAACGGAGGAACTGAAGGCAGTGGGCACAAGAACTGAAGGAGTGTGTTGTCGTAGTCTAGGAGAGAGATGATGGGAGTCTGTTATGGAGAAAACTGGGCAGATTCATTTCAGAGACAATTATAAGGTAAAATCGATCATTTGAGTGTTTTTGACGTGGGTAGTAAAGGAGAAGCAGCTATCCATGGCAGCCAGGTAGCTGTCTTGGGCACTGGAACGCATGGTGGAGCCATTCACAGACAAGGAGTTTGGAGAGCAAAGGGGAACAAGTTTGCGGTTAGAGACGGAACTTGGCATTGGGCCTGATGAGTAGGTAGTGCCTGGGGAACATCCAAGAAATTACACTGACATTCTACCTTTGCCGTTGGTATCCTAACACCACCGGTAGCAAATGCAGAATGTCATCTGTGGGGACTCCCAGGTTTGCTAAGGAACCTTGGATTTTACGCATAAAAACAAAACAAAACACATGCTTAGAGCCACACAGCTACTCCTGGTTGACCTGGATCTCATATCTAAGTCTCTAGCATCTGTCTAGGAGCGCTTGCAGCCCTATTTGTTGGTTCAGTAAAATCTGAAAAGTGTGCAGAAATAAATGGATGTGGCCATGTTGTCCTTTGCTTGGGAAGCACTGCTGACAGAAAAAATTTGGGCCATAAATCCACACGGGGCCTGTGCCCCATTTATATACCATTTGCTTCCATCTGCCCTGTCACGGCAACTTTGTTAGGCAAGTGGTTGCTTAATACAGTGGAAAGTCTTAATTACTCTTTAATATCTTTGTACTGAGGGAGAGTCAACTTTAATGTTTCATCATTTGGTTGGCTCTTGAAAAAGTGTATTTTAAATGTGTTCTGTTTGTATATCCGTAAAATACATAAATGCATCCTGTTTATGTTCCCATTTTCATTCCAGATTTCAGCAACACAAAATATTTTCTTTTGAAAGTATTATTGCTGTATAAACAGAGCAGAGTTAATGAACAATTAAAAATTCACCGCAGTCTTTACATAATAACAATAAAATTCAAGCTGTCTGTTCTTTCACTCCCTCTCTTTCTGCGTCCATATGGTAATCCCAATTTACATTCACTTTTCTAACTTTTTTTCCCCCATCAAATATTTTACTGTATTGTTTGTTCATTTATTCATTCACTCATTCTTTCATTTGGCAGGCATCTGAATACCTTCTATTTGCCAGGTGCTCTGCGTGGATTCCGGGGGTACAGTAGTGTCGGTCCTCATGAAGCTGACATTGGAAGAACCAGGGTCATGGTTGGGTGGGTAACATGTGAACAGGTAACAAGACCCAGTACTGAGTTGATAGACATAGTGCAGCTTGTTGTTTTTGTGTAGTTGATATAAGGTAACTACTATCTTGTTCAACATTGTATCATTCCGGGTCTCCCGGAGTATACAGGTGGCACACCCAAATTAGATAAATGGAGGGGTGCCGTGGTCCAGCCCCAGGGGGGATCCAGGGGTCCCACAGGAAGAGACGGCGTCGGCGAAATCGAGTGAGAGAGCCGAATTCTTTTCTTTCTCTTTATTCTCTGGTTAGCATTTACTGCCAGGCATCTCTGCCAATGGCTGGTCTAACTTTACTTTTTATGCATACACACTAAGTTACAATCACATGGTATTTTGAATACATCATTGTTTTAGTTTCACTATGGTTACATATTTCCAGATAACAGTTAATTCATATCTATAAGCTACAAATCAGGTGGTAAGTCATTCAAAGTACAGTTATACAATAACTTGAATAGTAATAACAATATCGGTACAAACTTCTAAAAGATTAGTACTAATTAATAACTATTTTACTGTTGTTGTGAGTCAAGGGCGCAGAGAGAGATAGCAGACGAAATCATCAAGGACTAGCAAAGGACCACCGCTTGCTCAGGCAAATAGCCTTGAGTTCATGTAGTGTCCTAATTCTTTTTTCACAAGACTACAAAAGGCTTGCTATTTAAGAAACTGACATAGTATTAAGCGTAACTTTTACTTAAAGATACATAGAGTGCACCTGCAAGATAGCTTAGTAGCAACATAATATCAGAAGGCATTAATTGCTATTGCTGCTATGAATCCCACCACATTCCTCTCCTTATTCTTGAAAAATACAAAAATCTTATGAGAATGTTTTACTGAGAAAAGCCCAGTAACTGCCTTCAGTCACAAAACAAGTCTTTTAACAAAACATTCTTTACTTGCCAGCTGCGCTCCCATCCAAGGCCACGCAACAGGCCACTCCACTACACCTTACCTAAGATTCTAATGTCTAGTTAAACTTTATTTATTTACTATATTCATATACTAGCTAAGTTCTAACTTTATTCTTTCTAACATGATTAATAAGAAGAAATTCTCCTACAAACTTAACCCTTTATGAGGGATATCATAGCCAGCCTCTTATATTTATGAGCCCAGTTCAAGGGGCTTACAGGTTTTTCTGTGGAACTTACACCTTCTGTCTCATTTCCAAAGAAATTACTACGAATCTACAGGGAAAGCACGGTACTATTATCCCTGTGCCATAAATAATAGCACACACCCAGAAAAGGGGGGATATAAGGCCAGATTAATTCAAAAAGGTCAAAGGGGGAAGTATCGTTGTGCCTTTCCTTTGCGGTGACTCTGTCACCCCGCAGCCATTGGTCTTCTCTGCTGTGACTTTGTCAATCAGCAGTTTTTGATCTTCTTCTGCTGTGACCTTGTCAGCCAGCAGTTGTGGGTCTTCTCCTGCTGTGACCTTGTTAGCCAGCATTAGTGAATCGGCTCCCAACAGAGGAGGGCTTCCTATAGGGACAAAGTTTGGTCAGAGTGTAAGGAAAACACCAGGATGGTGCAGTTCTATAGTCCTTGTGATTGTAAAGCTACCTGTTCACCTAAAGGGGCCAGGGGAGGAGACGTTTAAAATTAAACATTCTAAAGAACCTTAAACACGGCCCTGGCCGGGTAGCTCAGTTGGCTAGAGTGTCCCAGTATGCCGAGTTGAGGGCTTGAATGCCAAGTTGAGGGTTTGATCCCCAGTCAGGCCACACACAAGCCCCGAGAAAGTCGTTTCCTCTTCAACCCAGTATCATATAAAAATGATCACTCTCTATGTATGTCATGACATGATGAACTTGGGGAGCGGCCAGGGCTCTTCCAGTTATCAAGTCCTGTCATTCTAGAAATTCTCCCTGTAGTGTCTGAAGCGACCCACTTGAGTACTGGTAATTATTACTCAACTCTGATGTAATCATATCAGCCGTGACTGTGTCAAGTGGCCATTCTGTTGTTAAGGTGTGTGTGGGAGGGGGCACATTGGGCTGGGGGGTGGTTTCATTCTGAAGAGTGAGGTGTGAAGCACATAAGCACTGCCCCCTGCTGGGTCAGGGGTGCTCACTTGAGGAGATGAGTCTTCTAAACTTGTGACTTTCATGTTCCGTGCTTTGCTGAACGTTACTGATTCTGGGATCTGTTGGGCTTGGGGAGCTAATGAATCAATCACTTATGCAGAGCTTGATGGGGAAAAGGGGGCAGAGGTCAGAATCCAATGGCCTCTTGAATGGCTGTGTGTGTATCTGCGCCTGTGTGTGCGTGTGTCTTTGAATGAACAAACCCTTGGCTATGTCCTCTGTTTTCAAAAAACATAGTGCTGTGTCTTTACTGCTATCAAGTTATTTATTTTTCCATTGTTATGTTATGTTTTGCTCTCCTGATGGGGAGAGGCTTGTGCAGAGAATAGTCTAGACAGTGATTCTGCCCCTTTATTTCATCCACCCCATTACCCATGATCTTTTACTCTGTATTAAGATGTTTGGCCAGAGAGTTTGAGCCCCTTTTGATTATGAGGCCTCTGGGCATGCGGAAGACTAACAGTGACTCCCCTTCATCTTGGGGTACATTTTGGTTGGCCTCTTTTTACCTTTTTTATTGTAAACTGCTTCAAGTCCTTTTCTGAAACAGATATGGATTTGAGTAATGAATGAGTGCATTTCCTTTTATCTAAATCTAAATAGCCAGAAAACTAGCCAATTTTTATCTCTACATTTTAGTCTTATGAGAGACAATCTTGCATTATGATTATTAAAAGTAGTGAGTGAAATGTCTTGGCTATGTCAGAAGATGAGGGCAGCTCCACTTTAGTCTATTCCAAGGTTTGACTTTTTTCTTCATATCAGCACCGTATGATATCTCTATCTTAGTACCCAAAGGTATTTCTAGTTACTAAAGTGCCTTAGAACCAACCAAAACAGTTTAAGTTAATTGTTGTCCTCACAAACAGTTTTTTCTCCATCATGACTGTGCTTGAAAGCTTTCATGGCTCCCATTATCATTAAATTAAAAATCACCCATTAGTATGTATTTAAGGACCGCCTGGCCTCTGCCCACCTCCCAGCCTCACCTTCTGCCTCACCGTCTGCCTCCACCCCCTTCTGCTCTCTCTACTCCGCAGTCCTTCGAGGTCCTTTTGCCTGGCTGACTTACCCTTGACCTCAGACTGAGCTCTCAGTTCCCTCTTCCTGTCTGTATTCTTCAGGTCCTCCCCTGCCCCGGTAGATGAGGCCAGGTTTTTGTTCTGCTCCCCTAGCTGTACCTCTGATTTGCCACTTAAAAATGTCAGTCCTTCTCCATAGAAGAGACTTCCCATGACGACAGATTCTGTGTTCTTCTTGTTACTGTGGTATCCTTCGCATCCTACTCAGTGCCTGGTTAACAGTACATATTTCTTGAAAAAAAAAATGAAATGTGTGCTTTACAGTAGTCATGTTTTCTGACGTTAGTGATTCATATGTAGGAGGTCCCATCAACTCCTAGGTAATTATGCTTTTTAACAACTTTAGTATCCTTCCTTTTCAGATAAGCCTGCATACTTTCTGTTAAGCCTAATCCAGAGGGACTAGAAACGTTGAAGACACGAACAAAATCTGTCGATTACACACCAAAGCTTTATTGTCTAGCTTGGCCAAGCGGCGGCAACTCCGACAGAAATCTGAGGGAGAGCGCGCCAGCCCTTTGTTCTACTTAGTTTTTATAGTTTTGTAAGTGGGAAGTATGGAAGCAAAAATTGCAATTAGGTGTCCTTTACCACTATTGATTATAGTCATATGTCCTTTAACATGATAGGACCATGTTCAGTTTGCAAGCCATACATCATTTTGGAGAAAACAATTTAGAAGTCAACACAATGGTAGGAAGATGTCTCTTTACATATTAAAAGGTATTCCTATATTTTTTAGTGTTTATCCGCCATCTCTCTGTCCAGAGTCACACATATTAACCATATGCATTTACATAGGAGAGGCAGTTTCGTGGGGACAAATGCCTGCAAATGGCTCATTGCTATAAGAAAAGGTTTATTTTGGCTTTACTCTTCCTGCACCTGGCTAGCCATTCACCCCTTTCCCCACAGGCGTGGTGGAATGTCTGGGGATCCATGTTTTCCTCCCCTTTGCATTTACAATACAATGCCAAGGGCCATCCTGGTTATGCCAATCACACAGTACAGAGACTATTTCTCACAATTTCTCTGTACACCTTAACCCAAATTAATAAAATGTTCTCCAAGCCTCTTAAAATATGAATATTGATTCTGTAGCTTTTGGTACCTTACAACACCTGCAGGTGAGGTGGCGCAGTGGCTCCTCACTTTCAATCTGCAAATATTTGTAATTTTTCATGCCAGCTGATTGTCAGCAGGGGTGGAGTGGGTGAAAGGTGAATTGTATGTAGACGTGACCGAGTCAGCCCCTGCTTCAAGGACATGCTCGCTTTCCATGTGAACTCAAGCTTTACAGTTGGAAATTTTCACTGGCAGAATCTCCACAATGGCCTAACCACCTCTGAGATTGGTAGGCAGAGCAAAGGTCTTTATCCTTGTCTCACAGTTTAGAGATGTTTCTGATAACTGAAGAGTGTCTGCTGGAGAACTTGTTCTGAATCTTTGCCCTGAGGATGGAGATGACCAGTCGGGCCACACCGATTGGAGGGAGAAAGGTGCTGAGTTACAACAGCGACAGGAGACCATTCTTAGTTTGCAAGTTACATACTTTGGTCTTAACAAGGCATCTGATGGGAAACTGTCTGTGGACCTGCCTGTTTCAGTGTGGGTTTTGTGTTTTTAAGTGCAGGGGTAGCCTGACTGGAACCCCCAGCTGATCCTGTGTGCTCACTCATTGCACTTATTATACATGAAATGCTTTAGTTTATTTGTCCATTTTACAGAAGAGAAGCTGAGAGTCAGAGGATGTCATTGACCAGGAGACTCAGTTGGAGAGTGGAGATGGGGTTCAGACCCAGGTTTCCTGACATCGGGCTGGTCCTCTCTATGCGCTTAGAGTGAGGGGCAGCCCTAATTGCTCGGTTTTGGGATCATCGTGCACCTTAAGCAGTTCTGGGCCAAGACCATCAGTATTTGTCGGTGTAATTTATTTCATGATGATGATTATTGGCCTTCTTCAGTGAGCCATTCTGACCTTTGCTCCACACAGGCATCATCCACCCAAGTGCTTGCTATACAGTTGATTTTCCTTTAGGAATTGCACTGTGTGCCTCTAATATAACACGTATTCTGCAACTGCCCTATTTCCTGCTGTTTGATTTCTGTTCCGAGCTCAGTTTAGCAGATTGCAGACAGTGCTGGTGGTTGCCCGGAAAGCAGTGGTCTTTTCCAGTATTATTGGTGTGAGTGGCAGGTTGGTGGCTTGGGCCTGTACAGGCTGAAACGGGCTCATTGGTGGCAGCAGGTACAGCTACTCTTCCTTCCGGTGGAACTGGCCATAGCCCCAAGTGTATGCTGAGGTCACGGCTGTTGTGGAGTGACGTTTGCAGAGCAAAGTGTTTTATCTGGGTACTTGGCAGCTGTCACTCTCTTTTGGCATTGCCAGCAAATGAACTGTAGTTAGAACCTGGGTAGAGTCAGCCACATACTGAGTGACTGTATAATTGTGCGTGGGGTTTGTTTTAGTGACAGGGAAACAGGATAGTTAGACCATCAGACCTCAGCTGGAGCCAGATTTCAGATGCTGGTTTGTTTCATTCACTGTGTCCATCTCTTCCACCACCCAATACTGCCATGTTCTTCTTCCTTCCATTTTATTACTAAATGCAGTGCATTTATTTTAACAACTAGCCTGTGGTCTACTTAATCACTTAGTTTTTATTTTATGAACACATTTTTTTTTTTTGAGAGAGGGATAGACAGGGACAGACAGACGGGAAGGGAGAAAGCTGAGAAGCATCACTTGTGGCACTTTAGTTGTTCATTGATTGCTTATGTGCCTTGACTGGGGGGCTCAAGCTGAGCCAGTGACCTTGGCTTCAAGCTAGCGACCTTTGGATTTAAGCCAGCAACCATGGGGTCGTGTCTACGATCCTATGTTCAAGCTGGTGATCCCACACTCAAGCTAGTCAATCTGCGCTCAAGCAGGCAAACTCGGGGTTTCGAACCTGGGTCCTCAGCATCCCAAGCCAATGCTTTATCTGCTGCACCACCGCCTGGTCAGGCTGAACACATTTTCAGTTTAGTGGCATAGTTTCCAGACTTACTATTCATTGGCTTCAGCATATCCCACTGTGCTTTCTAAGGCAGTTTGCTCAGCTACCCATTTTTGCTAGGTTACCTCCAGTTTTCATGATTATGTATTGCAGTGCAGAGCATGGAGGAGTTTCCCTCAAGAATTTTTTTTATTTTATTTTTTTATTTTTTATTTTTTTATTTTTTTTTTTTTTTTCCATTTCTGAAGCTGGAAACGGGGAGAGACAGTCAGACAGACTCCCGCATGCGCCCGACCGGGATCCACCCGGCACGCCCACCAGGGGCGATGCTCTGCCCACCAGGGGGCGATGCTCTGCCCATCCTGGGCGTCGCCATATTGCGACCAGAGCCACTCTAGCGCCTGAGGCAGAGGCCACAGAGCCATCCCCAGCGCCCGGGCCATCTTTGCTCCAATGGAGCCTTGGCTGCGGGAGGGGAAGAGAGAGACAGAGGAAAGCGCGGCGGAGGGGTGGAGAAGCAAATGGGCGCTTCTCCTGTGTGCCCTGGCCGGGAATCGAACCCGGGTCCTCCGCACGCTAGGCCGACGCTCTACCGCTGAGCCAACCGGCCAGGGCTCCCTCAAGAATTTTAGGGATACTAGAATCCTTCCTTCCCTGGACATAGCTCAGGACAATCTTTTCATTTTTGAAGACCAGAAATTGGAGCTGTGATGTGCTTAAAATTTTTGCCCATGGGTCTTTTCCTCCCCTTAAAGAAGATAGATTTATTTCTTTGTCACTGACGACTGATTGGCAAAGAACAGAAGAGAACAAGGGCCATTGAGGCCCCTTCTCCATTAACTGTTAGCAGTTTCATCAGCAGCCAAGTGTCAGAAAACTCAACACAAACTCGCTTAAGCAAAATGCGAATGTGTTGCCCTGTGTCGCTGACAAGGGCTGGTTTGATGAAAAGAGTCAAATGATGTCATCAGTCTTTATTTCTTACCTTTTCCTGACTGTGTCCCCCGTTATATTTACTCCCTTTTCAGAGAGATTTTCTGCGGTTGCTCTGTCTGCCTCTTCTCTGTGTCAAGTCCGGTGGGCGGGGGTGGGGTGGGGTTGGGAGGCTCAGCCTCTTCTGCAGCATTTCTGGAAAAAATCCCATGTCTCACTGGTTCTGAGTAAGTCAGTTATCCACTCCTCAGTCAATCACTGTGATCAGAGGGATGATCAGGCCAATGGGCATAGGGGGTGGAATTACCCCTGGAGCAATTGGAGGTGGGTCCCCTTCTTTTCTGTGAACTGTGAATGGGGAAGGGGCAGTTTGTCAAATGAAAATCTTACTGTATGGGGAAGACTCAGACAATGAAAGTCCACCATGGACGTGCACCCGGCTCGCTTGACTTCTGGATCTGCTGCCCTAGTGAGGGTGGGCTAAGAAGTGGAGGACCAGAGATGTACAAGGGTCGCACTTGTTAGAGCTGTTTCAGTTATTGATTGCTGCGTGAAAAATACCCTAAAACAGGGGTCCCCAAACTACGGCCCGCGGGCCACATGCGGCCCCCTGAGGCCATTTATCCGGCCCCCGCGGCACTTCTGGAAGGGTACCTCTTTCATTGGTGGTCAGTGAGAGGAGCATAGTTCCCATTGAAATATTGGTCAGTTTGTTGATTTAAATTTACTTGTTCTTTATTTTAAATATTGTATTTGTTCCCGTTTTGTTTTTTTACTTTAAAATAAGGTATGTACAGTGTGCATAGGAATTTGTTCATAGTTTTTTTTATAGTCCGGCCCTCCAACGGTCTGAGAGACAGTGAACTGGCCCCCTGTGTAAAAAGTTTGGGGACCCCTGCCCTAAAACCTAGTGGCTTAAAATAACAACTTACTATACCTGAGAATTCTGTGAGGCCAGGATTCAAACAGGGCGTGGAGGGAGGGTGTGTCAGTGCTCTCTGGTTTCTGTACCTCAGTGGAGAGCTGGCTAGACATCTCTTTTCCTCACTCCTCCCAGTCTCTCCCCCACCTCTTGGTCTTTCTATGTGATTAGTGTGACCTTCTCATAGCATGGCGGCCTCAGTGTAAGGCAGACTTTTTACATGGAAGTTGAGGCTCCCAGAGAGAATGCTTCAGGAGACAGGGGGCGGAAGCTGCTAGCTTCTTCAGGTCTGAGCTTGAACACCTGCCAAACGTCATGTCCATGGTATTCTAGTGATCAGGCAGTTACAGAGCTTGCCTAGATTTGGGGGAGGGGCGTTCTTGTATTCACAGGTGAAATACCCAGTGCCCTGAAAGAAGCAGCGATTGGCCTAATTTCTCAGCGCTCTCTTTTCAGAAATAACATGAAAACAAACACCGACCAGGATGAAAGTCCATCCTTTATTCCAGCCCGAATTCCTGTGCTCACCACCTCTTGCTCCTTCTCCTTTTGTTCTGTATAGTGAGCCGCAGGGGCCCAGAGCAGGGTGAGCCAAGGTATATGGTTTCCTCTTTGCAAATAAGATGCTGACAAAATGCTGCTTGTCACTTTTTAGGGAGCTGCTTTGCATCAGCCTCAGGCTGCTTGGCTCTGCCGGGACTCCTTCCTCAGCCAAGAGCAGAGAGAACAAGCCGGTTTGGATTGTGTTGCACAGTGCCCCTCCTTGCTCTTTGTACTTCTCCCTGGAAGGGGCTGCGGGTCCACTGCTCATCTGAGCTGCCTCTTCCTCCCTTCACCCCAGCCCTCCTCCCCGGCAATGGGCCACTGACATCTTCCTGTTTGAGAGTCAGTCATTTCATCACCTAATATTTCAGTATTTTCTGGGTTTATTGTTTCTCTCCAACCTGTGGGTTGGTGCCAACTGGTGTTGCATGTCTGCCCGCACGAGAGGGGCGGGAAATGCTTTTCTCCCTTCCCTCTGTTTCCTCTCTCTCTAGGAGGAGGGGACATTTACACAGGGCTTGACTCCTGCTTCTAGGTGTGTGAGGCTGGAGGAGAGAGATGCTCAGAGGAAGTGGTTGTGCAGGGCATTGTAGCAGTTCGCCAGAAACCATGAACTCTCCTCTCCTACAGATGTGAATGTTCTTCTCTCCTCTGAGTTACCTTACACCTGGTGTGAGGACAGATGGTTTTTTCTGTCCTTATGTTTCATGTGAGCACCCAAATGCCTCTGAAGCAGGCACTGTCTTCCTGGAAATGCAAGACAACTAAAGAGTTTAGAATTAATTTACGACCTGGGGCACCTGGAAAAGAATAAATTACAATTCAGAATCAACTGTGCGTGCGTATGTATATGTGAGTGCACCCGTTCATGCTGTGATGCACTGTGTCTTTAAGATCACAGATCAGGTGAAGAGACATCCTTGGGCTAGAGGGTAGGTTGAGGTGAGGGTATTAATTAAATATAACCTTCATTTATTGCCTTGTATTAATTCCCTTCTTAATCAGAGAGACATAACCAGAAGATGCAAGTTAATCATGGTGGGTTTTTTTGTTTGTTTTTTGTTTGTATTTTTCTGAAGCTGGAAACGGGGAGAGACAGTCAGACAGACTCCCGCATGCGCCCGACCGGGATACACCTGGCACGCCCACCAGGGGCGAAGCTCTGCCCACCAGGGGGCGATGCTCTGCCCCTCCGGGGCGTCGCTCTGTTGCGACCAGAGCCACTCTAGCGCCTGGGGCAGAGGCCAAGGAGCCATCCCCAGCACCCGGGCCATCTTTGCTCCAATGGAGCCTTGGCTGCGGGAGGGGAAGAGAGAGACAGAGAGGAAGGGGGGGGGTGGAGAAGCAAATGGGCGCCTCTCCTATGTGCCCTGGCCGGGAATCGAACCCGGGTCCCCCGCACACCAGGCCGACGCTCCACTGCTGAGCCAACCAGCCAGGGCCTACTTTCTCCTTTCATAATACCCCCACGTCAAGAATGCAGCTGTGTGGTTATTCCGACCATGTGCATGATGTCTCTCATAAGATGATGGAAGCAGGACTTGCTCTTTTTGTCCTACTGGAATCTTCAGTCACACAGTGGGAATAGTTTCCATTTACTCCCGCTAAACTATTTCCCAGTGTACAGTCCCAGAAGCCCTTTTACATGCTTCAGAAGAAAAGCGCACAAAGCTATGAGGGCAAGGATGTTCTGGGGGCAAAAGACTGAAATCTACTCTGAGTCAGTGTAGGGTCAGTAGTCACGGCCATCATGGCCATGCACATGCAGGTTCTCATTGAATTCGGGCAGACAGTAAAGAATCAGTGGAGCCAAAAAGTGGGCGGGCCATTCCTTTATTCAAGTCTCACGCCAGCTGACGAGCAAACACACAGGGAAAACACTTCCCTTTCACTCAGGGCTCCCAAAGCCCTGACACATTCTCTGGTTCCACAACCAAGAGAATCGTCTCCAGTTTCTCCTAGAATCAAAGGCCCCACTGGTCTCAGCAGACCTCGCAAAGCCCCTCAGCTCTGGTTCCCCATCTGCACACCTTCTCTTTCCCTGCCAACATGGCTTCTTTCTCAGCAGTCCGCATTCTCTCTGCTCTCATTCTGCAAACATGGCTTCTTTCTGCCTCTTCTCAAACTTTCTGGCAGGAAAACCTCTCCTCCAGCAAACATTAGCAAAACAATGGCCCTTCCCAAGCAGGAAGGTAATTTGCAATTTCACAGACCACATACACCTGGTGCTGCCTAGCCCCCAATGCAAACTATAAGAGAGCAAACATCAAAATCATATTTTACAAAATTATTTGACCAAGTCAGCCTCTAACTTGCGGTTCAGCTAACCAACCCCTGGGCCACCTCCTAGCCACATCCAAAGTGCTCAGCTCTCTGGGTATGAGAATAAAACCCAGCGTTGTGGTAAGGACTCCGGAAGCCGGGGTCTCTGTGCAAGAGGTTATATGTAGTTGTGCTCTGAACACGCTGACATCCTCTCGTTCTCCTCCACTGTTGGACAGCAGCCCTTAGTTTCATCTCTGCTTCTCCTTTCTCCTTGTGCCCGAGAGAGGAGAAATGAATGGATTAGATAGAGGTCTGTAAGGGTGGCGGAAACCATCTGAGGTGTCTTCTGCCCAGCTTTTCATCAGCAAGTATTTTAAGTTTTGATGGCCCCACTAAAACTGCAAGGTTATATGTATATACACATATAAAACCAGTGTAGGGGAAAGAATAGAGGGGTCTAGTTACTCTAGAATGAAACATGAAAATGACATAGTGCTCTGGGTGGGAGGGGAGTGATTGGAAAGGACTCAAAATTCAAACTCTTACAGATCTGAGCAGCTGAGGGGTTTCCTGGCCTGGCCTGTGAACAAGTGGAGATGCTCCTCCAGGGTGTGAGTTTGATTTCTTACCCCTCCTTTTACGCTTCATCTACCCTTGTCTGAGGGTTAGCAAGGCCTTGTATCTGGGCTGCTTTCCTACCTTGTTCACAGAACACCTGTGTTTAAAGATCTAGTGTAGACATAAAAGTCTCCCCTGCTAGCTTTACTCACTGTCACGGATGACCCGTCTTGTCTTTCCCTTATCTCTCTGTTTGTAAATGCCTCTATTACAGCACCCATCACAGGTGTGAAGACATCTGTCAGGTTATGGTGGCAGGTGGATTGTTAGCTATTTGAAGGCAGGAATCACGTCTCGTTAACCCTTGTTCTTGGGGCTTATAGCAGAATGTTTGACACATATTAAGTTCTTAGCAAATGTCTAATAAATGCATGAATGAGTTATAAAGAGAAAAGAACTAAAGCAGTTTGCTGAAATTCTTCTGATTCAAGAGTTCATGCTAGTGCCCCATCAACATTTTCGTTTAAAAACCAACTATCATTTCCTAGAGCCTCCAGGCGTCCCCAAACTACGGCCAGCGGGCCACATGTGGCCCCCTGAGGCCATTTATCCGGCCCCCCACTGCAGTTCCGGAAGGGACACCTCTTTCATTGGTGGTCAGTGAGAGGAGCACTGTATGTGGCAGCCCTCCAACAGTCTGAGGGACAGTGAACTGGCCCCCTGTGTAAAAAGTTTGGGGACCCCTGGGACAGAAGACCACCAGGTTCAGGCATTGGTACCCATATTAATTTCCTAGGGCTGCTTTATCACAAACTGGACATCCTTAAACAAAGTTATTCTCGCACAGTTCAGGAGGCTGGAGGCCAGATGTCTGAACTCAGGGAGGCGGCAGGGCCGTGTTCCCGCTGAGGGCAGTCTCTTTTCCTTGCCTCGCTTGTTCCTGGTGGGTGCTGGCGATCCTTGGCCTTCCTTGTCTACCGCTGTGTCACCCTGTTTCTGTGTCCCTCTTAACATAGTCGCCTTCCCTCCTTGAGTCTGTGTCCAAATGTCCCTCTTCCTTGAAGGACACCTCTTAACTGGATTTAGAGCCCACTCAAATTCAATAGACCTCATTTTAACTAGAACATCTGCAATGACCCTATTTTCAAATATGGTCCGATTCACAGGGAAGAGGCTGTCGGAGCTAGGATTCAAATGCATCTTTTTTGCACCACATGGTTGAACCCACACAGAACTTTGACCTCTCACCGTGGAATCTGGACTCCTCTCTCCCCCTCTCCCCTCATCCTCTCTAGAACTGGGGAGTTACTTTCTTCCGAGACAATTTTTTGTATTTCAGTGGCAACTGTTGGGGAATTTTTCCTGTTATTAGACCCAACTGTCGTCTCCTTATTCTACAGTCAGCGTGGATGTGTAATAATAAGCTTATTCCTTGTTAGGGAGAGAAGGGAAGCTTTCAAGTTTTGAAGATGATACTCCTGATCTCCAAGGCTCCTCCATTCTATATCTCCCCAATTTCTTCAAATCATCCAGAGTGCAGTTTAATTACCAAGCTTCCTCCTTGTTGATGAGATTCTTCCAGGGATGGTAGGAGCATAGACCAAAGCAGACACACCTGCTTCCAGGAACTCCACCTCTGTCACAGGGCTTCCGTCCTGCTGTGTCGGTGGCCAAAGCATGCCCTTGAACAATTTGAATTTGCTCCTGGTTGCATGTGACGCTGCTGAGCTCTGTTTCTCTCATTTAGCACTTTGACTCGAAGATCAGGGCCTGGTCCTTGTATGGTTATACTTTTCGCTGTTGCACTGGCCTGTGGCTGAAACAATTCTGAGTTGTCACTCAGAATTGAGTTGTCAGCCTCTGAAGAGGGCAGAGGGTGGGGCCGTCACAAGAAATGGTCTGTGTTAGAGGTCACTGTGCTGCTTCTCTGTCCCGAGATCACTGGTCAGAACAGAGCCCAGATGTGCCCGGGGGCTAGCTGTGCACAAGGCGGTGCAGGGCCCTGTAGGAACAGCTCCTTTAGACCAGTAGGTAGGAGGCCCCTCTGACACCTGGCTGCTAGGTGCTAGGTGGGTGCCTACTGGGGTGGTCTCAGCCCTTTCAGTTTAAATGAATTTACACAGATGAATAAATGAATGCCATAGATGGTCAGAACCAAAAGGAACTTGGAGATGATAACCCGAGAGTTACGTGATATATTTCCAGTCTGCTTTTGTTTACAGAATAAATAGAGGGAGATAAATAAAATTGGTATTTAAAACCTTTCTCAGGCTCTGGCCGGTTGGCTCACCGGTAGAGCATCGACCTGGCGTGCAGGGGACCCGGGTTCGATTCCCGGCCAGGGCACATAGGAGAAGCGCCCATCTGCTTCTCCACCCCCCCCCTCCTTCCTCTCTGTCTCTCTCTTCCCCTCCCGCAGCCGAAGCTCCATTGGAGCAAAGATGGCCCGGGCACTGGGGATGGCTCCTTGGCCTCTGCCCTAGGCGCTAGAGTGGCGATGCCCCGGAGGGGCAGAGCATCGCCCCTGGTGGGCGTGCCGGGTGGATCCCGGTCGGGCGCATGCGGGAGTATGTCTGACTGTCTCTCCGTTTCCAGCTTCAGAAAAATACAAAAAAAAAAATAAATAAAAAAAAAATAAAACCTTTCTCACCAGAATATTGAGTTTCTCTGTTGTGTCTGTGGATTTATTTCAGATGTGTCTGGATTACTGGTGGGAAATGGTTGTCTTGGGAGGCAGGGACATAAGTGCAGAACTAAGTTGCCCTAAGTGGCCCCAGGCCTTGGTAACGCCGTCTGCATCTGTGGGGCGGCCCTGGCCTTGCTGGCCCGGGGTGGGGGCGCCGTGCACAGGCTCTCTGTGCACATTCAGCAACTGCCTGCATCCTGTGGTCCTGTTAGCTCCACTCACTATGCAGTGTGGACTATATTTTCTTTCAATTTCCTGTGAATTGGAGAGGTGCATTGTGCCCGCTTTTGTAAATTGCTACAATCAATATTGTGCTGCCTTTATTTTTTATGCATGCTAATGACTTTTCTCCTTTTGAAATGTACTCATTTCCAAATCAGTCTTTGCAACATTAAGAAAAATAACTTAATCAGAAAAAAAAAATAGTCCTCTACATCACCATGAGAATTTCTGCCTGGAGTTTTGGGACGTGAATCTGAATCGGGGTGGAAAACGACTCTGCAGTGCTAGAGAGAGGCGGCTGGCCTTGCTGGGCGGCCGGCCCGGAGCCAAGACAGTGTGAAGGGGGAGGCGGGGTTTTGGCTGAGAACCTTTGGCTGGGTGGGCAACAGCTTGAAGGCCTGTGCTGCATGCACTGGTGTTCAGCAATCATTCCCCCATGGTCCACCCCACTCTCCCAGCTGAATTGCTTTCTAACAGGGCCTGTGTGAATTTGGGGACACCAAAGCGGCCTTAGATTGTATGGTAGCTTTCTACTCCTACAGTGTGTCCGTAAAGTCATGGTGCACTTTTGACCAGTCACAAGAAAGCAACAAAAGACGATAAAATGTGAAATCTGCACCAAATAAAAGGAAAACCCTCCCAGTTTCTGTAGGATGATGTGGCAGCATGTGTGCACATGCAGATGATGACGTAACACCGTGTATACTGCGGAGCAGCCCACAGCCATGCCAGTTGAGATGTGGACGGTACAGAGGAAAGTTCAGTGTGTTCTGTGTGGCTCGCTAAATTCGAATCCGTGACCAAAGTGCAACGTGAATATTGGCGCGTTTATAACGAAGCGCCACCACATAGGAATAACATTACTTGGTAGGATAAGCAGTTGAAGGAAACCGGCAGTTTGGTGGAGAAGCCCTGTTCTGATAGGCCATCAGTGACGAATCTATAGAGGCTATACGGGATAGCTACCTAAGGAGCCCTAAAAAATCTGTGCGTGAGCCCACATCGAACTGCACTGAATAAGTATGAAACTGGGAGAGTTTTCCTTTTATTTGGTGCAGATTTCACATTTCTATCGTCTTTATTTTTTTTTTTTTTGTATTTTTCTGAAGTTGGAAACGGGGAGAGACAGTAAGACAGACGCCCACATGCGCCCGACCAGGACCCACCCGGCATGCCCACCAGGGACGACGCTCTGCCCCTCCAGGGCGTCGCTCTGTTGCGACCAGAGCCACTCTAGCGCTTGGGGCAGAGGCCAAGGAGCCATCCCCAGCGCCCGGGCCATCTTTGCTCCAATGGAGCCTTGGCTGCGGGAGGGGAAGAGAGAGACAGAGAGGAAGGAGGGGGGGTGGAGAAGCAAATGGGCGCTTCTCCTGTGTGCCCTGGCCGGGAATCGAACCCGGGTCCCCCGCACGCCAGGCCGACGCTCTACCGCCGAGCCAACTGGCCAGGGCTTCTATCGTCTTTTGTTGCTTTCCTGTGACCGGTCCAAAGTGCACCATGACTTTACGGACACACTGTATTTATACAGTGTTATGTGTATGTACTTTACCCAACCTTGGGGGCTCCATTCTGCGTGATCTCTGCTTTAGTTTTCTTGGTACATCTTATATTTCAGACAAATGAACCCCTCACTGGTATGATTTGACACTTTCTGCCATCTGTGGTGTCTACTCTGGTCTGTTTTTTCTCTGCATACCAACTATCATTAAGAATGAGATCAAATGGTCTTTTCCTTGAAGGCTTCTCTGATTTCTGTTATTCGCTCATTGATTCATCATTTTTAGTAAGCGTTTTAGTGAATACTTTATATGTACTCAGTGTTGTGGATGAAACACTGAGGAAAACAGCAGGACATCTCTGCCCGTGGCCCTTACCTTCTTCTCTGGGGAGAGAGACAAAAAGGTATACATGGGATGTCAGATGGTGGAGCAGGATAGTCTAATACAGTGGCCCAGGAGGGAGGACTTACTGGGAAGATGAGTTGCTTCAGATCTGAAGATGGAAGTGCCTTCATCTTTCTCTGGTTGACTTGCTTCTGGTACTCCTGCAGCCTCTCGTGGGCAGGGACCGTGAGGGAGGGGAGGGAATAAGGGAGTGAAGGAGAAAGATAGGAGATGGTGTTTATATAGTATGTGTGCATGCAACACTTCCCATATGTACAGCATTTTTTCTCACGGTGCTTAATGAATGACTCTGGAGTGAATATTCTGTTTTACTGGTATTCCTAATGAGGGGAAGCAAGATTTATTCTGGATTGTGTAATACTGTTCAGGGAGGGATCTGGGACCCATCCGGGTCCAAGGGTTCTGGAGATGGTGCTGCTCTGGCTGTCTGAGCCTGGCACCCAAGAGCCCCTTTGAAAGACTTAGTTTTCTCCACCTTAAAATAAGGGAGTTGATTTACTGACTCCTAAGCGCACCCTCTGCTCCGGACTTCTTCCATTTCATGTTATGAAATCCTGGTTCAGGTCTCATCGTGCGGGGGTTCCTTTGTGGATGAGTCCGGCTCACAGCTTGCTCCACTGTGTGCGGTGGTCTGTACCCTGTAAGTACCACCCACGGGCGTATTGTCTTTGGTACCATGTGTCCCGGGAAAGTGTCTTTCTCCAACTAGTTTGTGAGCATTGTTATGTAGGCTGGGGCACATACCTTGTCCCCTTTACAGCCCACAGTAGAGGACTGTATTTAGGGTTAGTTGAGTTGTAGCTCCATTCATCTGTCTGTCCATTACTTATCAAGTGCCTGGAAAGGCTGATCGGCCCTGGATTAGAAACTGGAAATATTTTTCTGTGACTCCTCTGAAGTTCACGTGTTGTCAGATGAATAATATTTTTTGCTAAGCACTTTGTTGTTTTCATGGGACTTTCACATCTATTTTACCATATTGATCTTTAGACATCCCTGTGATTGATGTAGGACTAATAATATTATGGTATAGTTTGTGCTTTTTAAATTATGGGAGGTGATAATACAACTTGGAAAAAATGGAGAGAAAGTCGTTTCAGTGGTGCTGGTGATTTGGAGTCTGGAGTTCCTCAATGAAGCAGTGTCCTTAGGGGCAGGAGATGGTCTGTTCTCTGCTCTGGCGTCAGGTCTCATGTGACTCTCATGGTATAGACATTATGACATGTTGGCCCTACCTTTTAGGTGATTTTAGGGATTTCCAAAGCTTTTGTAAAGATACGTGAATTTTGCCTCACCCCATTGACTTAGGAACCGATTTCCTGATGTGACCTACTCCCCCGCCTTTTCCCGCCATCACGGGCGAGGACTTCCCTCCTCTCGCTGCATGAAAGGCAGGGTGAGGATTTGTCACATGCCTTTGTAACCTGCAGCCAGGGCTTTATGCTCATTGGCTTCATTTCTGTAATACCACAGGGAGTGTGCCTGTGGGGACTAGTAGTGCTGGTGGGAGGGAATGAGCCCAGGAGCTGGGCCAGAGGTGCAGGCTGGAGGGGTCACAGGAGAGGTCCCCTCCAGTGTGCAGTGCCCCTGGCCTGCCTCGGGCGCCCCTTGGCCTGGGCTGGACATGCCTGTTCTGCAATCTGGAGCTGCTTGTCCTCTGTATCTAATGGATCCAGACTGACGAGGAAGGCTGGCCCGCTCACTGCAGTTCTTTAAAGCACACCTTCCACGTGGGATTGGCAGGTTCAGTTAGTTGTTTGGGAGCCGGATAAAAATGCTCGGCTCTTTGTTCCTACATTGTGCCATTCCGCAGTATCTCTTCTCCCACAAATTGCTGAGACTTCAATTTGGGCCTTCATTTGGTTCTCTCAGAGCAAATTTTTCAATTTATATTCCAGGGCCTGTTCTTTTTGATTACACGTTTAGGATATCACTTAGGTTTCTTAATCCGTTCATTCATATTTCTTTTTGCCTTTCTCATTTTGTCCTTTAACTGTGTTCCGTTATGGAAAGCACGCAGCCATGTGGCTGTAATGAAATGCAGCCTGTTTGCCTGCTATAGTGAACAATTTTTTATTTTTATGTTTTGTTTAATTTTTTCCTGTGTTTTTGGGTCCTGGTAATAATGATGAAAGTTTTTTCTTAAATCAGTTCCTGCACTTAGATATCAAGTAGGCAGAAGGTTATGAGTGGACAAGAAAAACACCCAGGAAACCGTGACCAGACTCAGACACGCGTGCCAAGTGCAGTGCCGGCTATGAAAGATAGCTGGGTCTCTGCTCCCGGTGCCGAGTCTGGGTTCCGCCATGTTTCCTCACTTCTCCCGCGAGGTACCCACTGTCTCCTCTGACCCCGGAGGAGACAGACTAAGAGTCCTGAAGTGGTCTGTAGGAGTTCTTGCAGTTAAAAAGGGATCAGCTGGGTTTTGCACCCACGTGTGGAGGGCTAGTGTCAGAGTCTGTGGGAAGGGAAGACACCCATGTCTTACCTCTCAGACATAGCCTCTGACAGGACTCAGTGGAGGCAGCCCCTTCTAAGTGTAATCGGAGGCTCTCCTGATTGTCTTTATTCATAGCGTGGAAACATTATGACATGTAGGACTTTGCTGCAGTTGTCGTGTTTTGCAGCCTCTCCAAGCTTCATTTTTTAAATGCAGGAAGTGGGGGTGGAGGAAGGAGAGGGGGAAAGGAGGTTAATATTGCAGAGAGTGGGTTCTGGAGTCAGTACACCTAGTACAGAATCCTGGCACTGTTGTGTTTTGACCCTGTGATCTTAGAAACTTGACTGTCATTTTACTTATTTGTAAAATGGAGAGGACAGTACCTAGCTAAAAGATCACTTGAGGATTTAATTGAAAAAACACACAAAAACAGAAACATAAGTGAAGCATTTAGTATATTACCTAGCATTTCACATAGTGCAAAGTAAACATTTGCAGTTAGCATTTTTCTGTGGGGGGTCATTTATTTATTTACATATTCAATGTGCATATATTGAGCAACACTCAAGTTGTCCTCTGACACAGGCATCGGGAACCTTTTTGGCTGAGAGAGCCATGGATGCCACATATTTCAAAATGTAATTCCATGAGAGCCATTCAATGACCCATGTACGTTATGCATTATCTAGTAAAAATTTGGTGTTGTCCCAGAGGACAGCTGTGATTGGCTCCAGCCACCTGCAACCATGAACATAAGCAGTAGGAAATGAATGGATTGTAATACATGAGAATGTCTTATATTTTTAACATTTTTTTTTATTAAAGATTTGTCTGCGAGCCAAATGCAGCCATCAAAAGAGCCACATCTGGCTCGCAAGCCATAGGTCCCCGACCCCTGTTCTGACATTATTATTATAACCCCAGTTTTGGCCTATAATAGGAAGGCAAATCAGGCTTTGTAGATAAGACATGTTTGCATTTGTGATGAACTGAAACTTGGTGTCACATGATACAATCCCATTGTAGTAAAATGCTACCTTGGTGTGAAAACCCACTTGTCACAGTAGTGCCCTGTGGAGAAAAGAGTGTTGAATTCTGATAGGATGTAATGGGATAGAATGACTGCTGGATGGTGTAGGGACGTGGAGTGGCCTGATGCAGAGACATGGCAGGAAGGCCGATGTGGTTGGTGGCCACGTTTGGTCTTAAGGGCCAGGTTAAGGAATTTAGGCTTCGTACGTGCATTCATTCGTTCATTCATTGGTTAGTTGGTTGGTTTCTTCATTTGTTCATTTACAATGCTGGAGTGTGTGGAAGATGAATCAAATAGTCAATAGCCTAAAGACAAACCAGGTCAGTGGAGACAGAAATAGTCTCACGGGGAGAGAGATGATAAGGGCTGGATTCAGGGCAGAGATAATGGTAAGGAGAAGTAGCCGAGAGAAATCAGCGATGATGGGGATGGTTTAAAAGCACTTAACATAAACGACTTTGGAGTTCTGAGTGATCAGGAAAGGAGAAATGGGCAAGCCCCAGTGATTTGGAAATGTAGTAAGAGTGCTACAGGCAGAGAATAATGGGCATCTTGATGGAAGCGACCTGGAAAGGCAGGCGGTCTGTGGTGGAGAGCTCTCTCTCTCTGAGAATCCTCAGGCACAGTTTGGGGCTGGGCTGGGCAGCTGAGCTTTACCCACTCCTATTCATCTCCTGATAGGTCAGTCCTACTGATACATTTTATTTTGTTTTCGTTGTTTTAAATTTTCTATATAGCCTTTCTAGCAAATCGCAAGAAAGAAATTTTAGTCTTCCTCTCCATAAAATAGAGACTAATTTTTCTTTTCTTCATTGAGGCTGTATCTCATTTCCTCTTCTTTTTTACCCCCCCTTAACAGATTCCTGCTGAAAACAGGTTGCAGGGATGGTTCTGCTGAGTGCCAGCATGTATTTAAGAATTCTTTACTCTCTGCCAGCTCAAGCAAAGGAACTGTTGCTTTGAAATGTGTGCCTGTTTGTTTCCCATGGTATGCTCTCTGCTTACAACCCTCTTTCCAGTTCATTTAGTTTTGTAGCCATTGCATTGATTAAAGAGAAACGTGTAAATAGGTCAGCATGTTGGAAACCAAATGCTGTACATGCGATTTACAGTCTCTGGTTATGGACCCAGCTGGAAAGATGAGGTTCCCCCCTACCCCCTCCTTTTCTCTCCCTGAGCTGCTTTGTCCAAGTCCTGCCATTTGACCATTGTCCCTGTTGGCAGAACCAGCCTTTGACCCTCAGCCACAGTGAATCAGTGGGCGCTGGCACTACTCCAAATCCCGGGGTTGAGGGTAGAACTCTGCCCAAGTGGGCCAGTCATCCCTCATAGCTGCTCAGTGGTTTTAAGTCTTTGTTGATATTTCCTAGAAAATTCTGGCTCCACATTTGTCATTGGTTACTTAAGATTGTTTATTTATTTATTTATTTTTGTATTTTTCTGAAGTAAGAAGCTGGGAGGCAGAGAGACAAACTCCCGCATGTGCCCAACCAGGACCCACCCAGTATGCTCATTCAGGAATGATGCTCTGACCATCTGGGGTATTGCTTCATTGCAACTGGAGCCATTCTAGTGCCTGAGGTGGAGGCCATGGAGCCATCCTCAGTGTCTGGGCCAGTTTTGCTCCAGTGGAACCATGGCTGTGGGAGGGGTAAAGAGAGATAGAGGGAAAGGAGAGGGGGAAGGGTGGAGAAGCAGATGGGAGCTTCTCCTGTGTGCCCTGGCCGGGAATTGAACCTGGGACTTCCACACGCCAGACCGACACTCTACCACTGAGCCAACCAACCAGGGCCTGTGGTTACTTAGTTTATTTGACACTTAGCTTGTGTTGCTTTTTGTTGGAGACTTTGGGGAACACAGTGATGAGATGTGGGTTCATAGTCGTTGAGGAAGACAAGAAATAATACCTTTTTTAAGTGTGCAATTTAATGGTTTTAGTACGATTACAGAATTGTACAGTGACCGCCATGATCGAATTCCAGAGCACTTTCCTCACCCAGAAAGAAAGCCCATGCCCATGAGCACTTGCTTCCCATCCCCCCTTCTCCACAGCTCCGGCCTTCACTCTACTTCAATCTAATGAAATGCATCCGTGTCGTAGCCAGTATCAGTACTTTATCCCCTTTTATAGCCAAATGATATTCCACTGTGTGGAAATACCGCATTCTGTTTATAGGAGTAATATCTCGAGTATTTGCCTCAGGTGTTTTGTGTGTTCATGTTCTGTGAGCTTTACCTTTTTAGTTTCATTTGTCCTCACAGTAAAACCTACTGTGTTGGTACAAGTACAATCGCCATTTTATAGCGAAGGAAGTAGCAATTGGTAGGTTGCACAAGTAATAATTGGCAGAGCAGGCTGGGTTTAACCAAAGTCTGTCCTCTTAACCATCACATGATCACACCCCCTCTCCTTTATAAGTCAGAGAATAGAAGACATATTGTAAAATGGTTATAAATGGGGAAAGAGTTAGAGGTCTTAAATGATTACTATGGGGGACAGTAGCTTAGAGTTGGGATGGCGCATGCATGGGTCAGAGGTGGCTGACACAATGGGAACCATTCTTATGTGCCCTTTGGATTATGTGCTCAGCATAATGATTCAGATCAGCATGTGGATTCAGACCAGCAACAATGACGTGTCCATATGGAGACGGGGTGGGGCTCCCAGACCACGGCCATGGTTGGTCACCACTGACTCAGGCAGTGGGTGGAGGGAGGGGGGTCAGACCGTCTGAGTCTGTGAACATGAGTGGGGCAGGGGCAGGCAGGGACTTGATGTTAAGCAGTTGTTTTCTGCTGGAATATAGAGGAGTGCACGCGGGGCTGAGGGTGTGCCCTGTACACGTGATGAGTGACTGAACGAGTGAGAAATACCGCGGGGGCCGGATCAGAGTGCCTTGAGCCGTAAGTTGAAGAGTCCATGCAGTGGGGTGCCTTGGAAGGTGTTGAAATGTTCAGTGATGAGATGCTTCCTTGTTGGATGTATATACCCTGCCCAGGTCTGCCCTTATTTCTGTTACTCAGCCTGAGTTTCTGTTCAGCATCTGTCTGGGGTCCTTTCCAGGTTCTTTCCTGTGGCATAACAGGGTGAATGCCCTGGAGATAGGGTTCTTCAGGCCTAGTAGAGCCTCTGGGAATTGTTCTGCAATAGAATGATTAGGTTTCTGGAATATCAGTTATTTATTTAACTAATATTTGAGACCCTACTCTGTGCTAGAAAGCGTTCCAGGCACTTGAGACAGACATCATTGAACAGGACTCGCACTGTCTTGGAACTCATATTTTATCAGGGGAAAGAGACAATAAACAATTGACATGATAAATTATCATTTCATTTTTTTTATTTACTATAGTAAGTGTTATAAAAAGAAGGAAAAGTAAAGCAAGGTAGAAGGAGATGGGAAGAGGTGGACATTTTAAGTAGAGTAAGAAGGTGATGTTGAAGCTAAAACTTGCAGGTGGTTAAAGACAGACTAGAAGAACACGGGGAAGGAGTCTTCCAGCCAGGCCCGAATTCTGAAGATGTTTGTGGAACAGCAGGGAGGCTACTGTACCTAGTGTTTGCATAGGGGCAGTGGTGGGAGCAAGGCTTGTCACCCTTCCCGCCATCAGGGGATTCTGGCTTTTTCTTTAAGTGGAATGGCAGCATTTCAGGACTGAAAAGAAGAGTGTCGTATTTGCACATGTGGTTTAAAATGACCTCTCTGGCTGCAGCATTGAGAACCTTAGCATGATATCCAATCTATAATATGTTAAACACACTTCTTTGAGTAAACAGATGAGCTACTCACGAAATAGAAAATCATGGCTGTGGTAGGTCCAGAATGTGGGGAATTCTGGAGTGCTCTGTTAGGCTCCTAGGGGCCCTCTGAAAACGAAAGCTGTGTTTTTTGTCTTCAGTTAATCAGAGCCTCAGGGGGAAGTAACACATCTATAGCAGAAGCTTAGCCATGCCACGGTTCATGCTGGATGGGTTTTACTGCTGCTGGCTGTACCTGACCAGGTCTTAGGTTTTACTATTTGTTCTAGGAAGATCTAGCAATTAGTATTGAGTCATTTGCCTACTTTATAGTATATGATTTAAGAAATATACATATGGCACATAGCTCCTGGATGCTAGTATATTACACTATTGGATTATTTCATTTCACAAGGTTTCCTTCATGTTAGAGACAGGAACTCAGAAGTGTACGTTTAGTCTGCAATGGAAGCAGGAAGTGGGTCGAAAAATAGTCATATTATCTGCTATATAGCAATGGACAGCCTCTTGTGGCATAAATGTATATTTTATAGAAGTACCAATGTCACTTACTTTATTTGGCTTGGTGTGGGCCTCCTCTGGGCCAGAAGTTTTGGTAGATGTCTTCAGTGTTTGAAATTCATCTTAGAGCTGTTATACTCCCTTCTCCCTCCCCTTTAGAGATTGGTATGATAGCTCTTTGGCAAAATGTCAAGTCGAACGTTTGTAGAGGTGGGTGAATGAATTAAAAAGCAGAGAAGTCATTTAACTGGCAAGCTGGAAGGAAAATGTCAGTTTCTGTGGGTTAAGCAGGATCTTTGCAGCATATTTAGCACTTGACTTCTTCCAAATTTGTCTACATGAAATAACCTCTCTGTTTTCACACAGGAAACGTTTGAATAACTTTAAAATATGTATGTCATGCTGGATATGTGACCAGATGGAAGAGCATTTCTTGGTCGATACATGTAAACAAGCTGCCACTAATGTTAATGTTACCACTATAGACATAAATATATTTTTGTTGTTTAGATTTTACTTGTGAGAGTGTTCAGTACTTTGAACCTAAGCCCAAATTGGGTTTCTTTTTGAATATTGTTGATGGAGCTTTTCAATTGTGTATTGATTTCACCTGCCCTTATTGGCTAGACTATTTTAACTCCATATGAAATGGATGGAACTGTTTGCATTTTTCAGGTAGTATCCAAATGATCATTTCTATCTCTGGTTCGCCCTGGAAAGTGCTTTGCAAGCAGCTTTAGGCTATTTTAGTTAAATTGTCAGCTAGATGGATTACTGAGTGTAGCGCTGGGCAACTGATCTACTGCTATGTTGAATTGGGAGTCGTTTGTCCTGCAAGAACTTGGATTTTGGGGTGTCGTGAGAAATGGTGTCCCACTGTTATACCCTAAAAATGAAGGAAGATCGAGAACCTACTATGTATCATATCACGAACCATCTTGTCACATGCCATCTTGTTTAATACTAATTCATCATGTCAGTTGACCTTACTTCTATTTTATAATGTGGAAAATTAGCATTTGAAGAGACAGAATGCCTGGAACTCTTAACTATTAGTGGCAGAGTTAAGATTTGGACCCAGTTCTAACCTAGTCAAAAGACCAGGCTCTTTTTGCTGGCTTTGGCTGACTGTAATGCCGGTTCCATACCGGCCTGAACTGGAATCTGCTCACAGCACCAGATGTAATGCTGGTGGGGGCGGCCAGGAAGGTTCACACTGGATTCAGGCAGATGATGGAGGAACTGTGGAGCCAGAATGCATTGGGTCATTCCTGTTTATTCGAGTCTTGCAACGGCAGGTTTGTGATGTTTGTCAACATATCCCAAATGATTGGGTTGGAAATACCTAGTGTTTCCTTTTTTCTTTTTTTTTTTCTGAAGCTGGAAACGGGGAGAGACAGACAGACTCCCGCATGCGCCCGACCGGGATCCACCCGGCACGCCCACCAGGGGCGACGGTCTGCCCCTCCGGGGCCTGGGGCAGAGGCCAAGGAGCCATCCCCAGCGCCCGGGCCATCTTTGCTCCAATGGAGCCTTGGCTGCGGGAGGGGAAGAGAGAGACAGAGAGGAAGGAGGAGGGGGGGTAGAGAAGCAAATGGGCGCTTCTCCTATGTGCCCTGGCTGGGAATCGAACCCGGGTCCCCCGCACGCCAGGCCGACGCTCTACCGCTGAGCCAACCGGCCAGGGCCTACCTAGTGTTTCTTAACCTCTAGTACATGGAGAACTGATGCCTTTTACCTGATGATGAACTTATTTTTAATATTTAATCAGCCTAGTAATGTTGGATCTGTGAGATCCAGTCATCTGGACCTTGTTTATTTATTTATTTTTAGTGTGAGGAAAATAGGAAGGGAGAGAGATGAGAAGCATCAACTTGTAGTTGTAGCACTTTGGTTGTTCATTGATTGCTTTGTCATATGTGCCTTGGCTGGGGGGGGCTCCAGCTGAGCCAGTGACCCCTTGCTCAAACCAACAACTATGGGATCATGTGTGTGATCCCAAGCCGGATGAGTCTGTGCTCAAGCCGGATGAGTCTGTGCTCAAGCCAGCAACCTTGGGATTTTGGACCTGGGTCCTCAGTGTCCCAGGTCAACACTTGATTCGCTGTGCCACCGCCTGATCAGGCATCTAGATCTTGTTTTGACAAATAACTGTGTGATTATTTTGGGGACTAGTGAAGTCTTCGGTTTCTTCTAGCTCTGAGAGCATAAAGATCCATGAATGGCTTCTTCCAGGATATTTCCAGATCCTCTGCCTTCATGTGGTAGTCACTCTTCTCCAATTGGACTGTAATTGCTATCTCCAAGTAAGGGAGTCAGGGAACCCTGAAACCAGATCACCTGGGAGATCTTCGTTTAATTAGTATTCCATCTGGAAGCTCAAGAGGTTGCCAGTTTGATCCCTGGTCAGGTCATGAACAGGAGCAGCTCTATATTCCTGTCTCTCTGTTTTTCTTTCCCTGCCTTTCTCTCTCTCCCTATTTTATTTTATATTATTATTATTATTATTATTATTTTTATTTTTATTTTTCTTAAGTGAGAAGCAGGGAGGCAGAGAGACAGACTCCCTTATGCTCACTGACCAGGATTCACCAGCAAGCCCTCTGTGGGGCAATGCTCTCTGCCCATCTGGAGCTGTTGCTCTGTTGTTTGGCAACTGAGCTATTTTAGCACCTGAGATGAGGCCATAGAATCATCCTCAGCACTTGGGGCCAACTTACTCTAACCGGGCCATGGCTGTGGGAGGAGAATAGAGAGATAGAGAGAGAGAAGGGAGAGGGGGACGGGTGGAGAAGCAGATAGTCACTTCTCCTGTGTGCCCTGACCAGGAATCGTACCTGGAATATTCACACTCCTGGCCAACACTCTACCACTGAGCCAACCAGCCAGGGTCTCTACTCTTTCTCTAAAAAAATAAAAATAAATAAAATTATTTGGCATTTAATAAAAATGTTTGCAGGGATTAAGGTGCCCATGCATATGGTTGCCTCTGCGTGTGCCACACTCTTGCATCTGACCCAGGTAGGATGGGAAAGTGAAGACAAGTCCGAAGCAGTCCACAGACTAAAAGGTTATGATATTAGGAGAGGAATGACAGGTGGTCTCTGGCTTTGTATTCTAGGGAGCTCTTGCTATCTGTGCATGTCTGAATATGGCTTGGTTAAATGATGGCTGTTGCTCTGTGTTCAAATGAAACTGCATGGTTAGCTTATTCAGGGTAGTTTTGATGTGTTTCAATAGAAAGATATTTTATCTGGGATTCCAAATCTCCGAATTCCACGAGAGGCCATGCTACGAGTGGGCTATGAGTTGGATGAGTAATGCTAGGAGTAGGGCCAGTCATATAGATCTGGGTGTGTGCACCTAAGCACATTGATCCAAGTGTGTGGTTTGTGGCATGGGGAAGAAGAAAGAAAGAGTGGTGTTCCGGGTAATTAATGATAAAAATAAAATGTCAAAGCAACCTATGTCATAGGATTATTACAAAGATTTACTGCAATGATATATACTAAGTGCTCTAAGCCTGGCATATAGTAAGTACTCAATAAATATTGCTTTTTATATTATTACTCTTGCTTCTGTTATTGTTATATATAAGTATGTATATCAAATGTGTGTGAGAAAAGGGCATATGAATGAATAAGATACTATGTAAGTTTTATAACATTTATAACTCAGAGAATTAGGTGCTGACTGCAGTTAGGGTCTAAACCAGACAGGTGAGAAAGTTGGGCTTCCAATCAGAATTTTCTAATGATTGTGCTACAGGCACTGCTTAAGACAGACAGCACAGTGGTTGTGGACTCGCTTGTGCCACTGCCTCTTGTTCCAAGCCTCTGGTCGGGGGGGGAAAAGGGAGTGGTCCCCAGTGACATTTAACATACCAGTCTCTGCACTGGCCTTCCCACGAGGCCCTGCGGAGTGCTTTGGGGGGGATGGCTGGGATTCTCAGCTGTCGGCGAGGAAGCATGAGCTGCTGAGTCGCGAATCACAGGTTAAGGAGGCCGAGAATTTCCTCCTCTTCGTGACCCTTCTGTCTGGTGGTAGGCATTTGTGATTGGGCATAGGCGAGGATGCTTAGCAAGGCAGGGAACAGACAGAAAACATTCTCTAAATGACAGTTTTTTGTTTGTTTGTTTGTTTGCTTTTAGATGAGTCTTTTTTATTTTTTTATTTTTTATTTATTCATTTTGGAGAGGAGAGAGAGACAGGGGGGAGGAGCTGGAAGCATCAACTCCCATATGTGCCTTGACCAGGCAAGCCCAGGGTTTTGAACCGGCGACCTCAGCATTTCCAGGTCGACGCTTTATCCACTGCGCCACCACAGGTCAGGCTCTAAACGACAGTTTTGATTATAGACACAAGATGGTCTCCCCCATGGGCTCTGTACCCATGACAAGAGAGCCTTTTGGATGCCAAGGCCACTTGTCTGAATTGGGATGGATGGTGCTTTGTTCTTCCTGTGTCTCGTAACTCATGAAAGTTACTTTTCCCCCGCTCTTAATTACAAGGGGAAGAAAACCTTCCTTAGTATATTATGTCATTTGAAGAATACATGGTGGTCACCCTGCAATCATTCTCTTGCAATTCCTTAGCTTTTTTTTCACCATTTGGTCTGCAGCTTCCGAGCTTCCCAAGGAAACAGGACAATGAATACATGGTGTTTCTTTTCATTTTGAATCAGATTTACTCATGGGCCAAATCTATACTGAGTAGAGGATCGCTCTTGTTTAAGAGGCTGTTAATCACCAATTGTGTTAAGTTTCAAGTGGGAACCAAAGGCCAGAGCTTTAATCTTGTTGGCCTTCCTCTGGAGGAAAATGAGGAAAGAGGCTGCCAACTGGCTGAGAGACGGGAGGCTTAGAAGTGAGCTTTCCCCTGCAGATCGAGGGGGGTCTCTTCGCTCTTTCCCGTGTCTCTTTTCAAGCAAAATATGGCTGTGTGAGAATGGGGTCCTTGTGAAGGGACAGGCTGGAATCAGGCCCTGAGAGTTGATGTGGGGTGGGGGCCGTGTTGCGGGGAGGGGTCTAGAAGCATTTCGTCTCCCTCTGGAGCCTCCAGCCTGTAGGAACTGGGGAGCTGTGTTACAGCGGCGTCCCGATCCTCCACCTGACCCTCTCAGTGGGTCTGGCTGGCGCTGTCAGCAGAGGAGAATGACTGGGGAGACCTCCTTGTGGAGAAGTGGGTGGTGCTGGTTTATTGACCTGCCTCATTTGTCAGATTGGAAGCTTTGCGGCCTGTCTGCTGAGGTACTCATCGTCTGTGGGAGGGAAGGGAAGGGGAAGGTGAGGAGCCCTGCAGGGAAACAGGTGACTGCGAATTGTCAAAGGGTTTAGGGAAAGGGTATTTATGCCTCTGAAATAAGCACAGTCGTGTGGGCATTCAGCTCGAGCCAGGGCAGTGAAGACAGAGATTGAACACATTCAAGAGTAACAAAAACGGTCTAAACTAACTCTCTCCAAAATGTCTGAAAGTAAAATAAGAATAAAGTTGAATGTGGTTGGGCACTGTGTCCAGGCCTGATTACCACAGAGGCGGGGACAAGGGACCTGTGGCGGCCTGGTTGCCTTTGTGATCTCCTGCAGGTGGTCAGGCCTGAAGGCCCCATTCAGTGCAGGTTTCAGTGCAGGTTTCTGGCCAAGGGAGGCAGAACTGGCAGGAACAGCTCTGAGCGGATTCAAAGCCTGGACCGTAGCAGCGTAGTTCATAATCAGCAGGGCTGTGCGATGGTATGAAAACCGTGGTCGTTCTGGAGCTCGGAGGGCAGGAGTTCCGGCCCGAGTCTGGCAGTTTGGACTCAGTATAAAATGGGGAGTAAGTTCCAGGGGCTTTGAGTTTGATTCTGCTTGGAGAGTAGCCACGGCTGCTTATGAACCTGGGCTGGGCACCAGAAGAACGTCTCGCCGGCAGTCGTCGTGACAGGCAGGCAGAGGGGAGGGTAGGCAGTTTTATTTTTCCTGATGGGGAAACCAAGGCTCAGAAAAGGGCTGGAGCCTGCAGGCCACGTGGCTGGGAAGTGGCGGGGCCAGGCTGGGAATACAGGTTTTCTGAGCTCGCTGTTCCTGACCCAGCTCTAGTTGTTTATATATATATAGACGGGATACATTGCCTTTGACAGATTTCACTGTTTCACAAATAGAGATATGTTTATATTACTGTGAATTTATCACATTAAGTTTTTATGAGCAAATGTCTTTACCTCTGTTGCTTTTGAATTTAGAAGGATGCTCAACATCTCTGTAGTCCCAACACAGTACAGGGTTAGCAGAGCTGCCCCTAAGCTGTGGCGACAGTCCCATTTCATCGGAGCAGGTGGAGAGAAAGGTTTGTAGTGCCTTCCCTCATAGGAAGGCAGATCTTCGTACTGCTGCAACATGTCAGCGACAGGAGGAGCTTGCTTTTCGCACTTGTCTTTTGTAGTTCCACTGATAGGACTAAGTGACAGTCAATCCTTCAGCAAGTTACAGATGTGTATAAATGAGCTTCTCCCTGTCCAAGGTTGAATCCTCTTAGTTGCTTGCTAAGTAAGACATCCATGTCTCCTCACTATCTATGAGGTAGAGCTTAGATTTCTGGAATTCCAAGCTTCTGTAGTTTGGCTTGGGCCTCCCTTTGCAACTGGTCCAGTGTTTTCCTCCCGGGCTCCTTGGGGCCAGGCTGCCACCCCATGGCCTCTCCTTCCCTGCTGTTCTAATTGGCCTTTGCCACCACCTCCTTGTATCGGGACACTAGCTGCTTTTTGACGTCACTTTCTCCTCTGATTCTGCTCCCCCTTCACTCTTTTTTTTTTTTTTTTGTATTTTTCTGAAGCTGGAAACGGGGAGAGACAGACAGACTCCCTCATGCGCCCGACTGGGATCCACCCGGCACGCCCACCAGGGGGCGATGCTCTGCCCCTCCAGGACGTCGCTTTGTTGTGACCAGAGCCACTCTAGCGCCTGGGGCAGAGGCCAAGGAGCCATCCCCAGCGCCCGGGCCATCTTTGCTCCAATGGAGCCTCGCTGCGGGAGGGGAAGAGAGATACAGAGAGGAAGGAGAGGGGGAGGGGTGGAGAAGCAGATGGGCACCTCTCCTGTGTGCCCTGGCCGGGAATCGAACCCGGGACTTCTGCATGCCAGGCCGACGCTCCACCACTGAGCCAACCAGCCAGGGCCTCCCCCTTCACTCTTGACCGCGTTCTCTACTAAACAGCCATCCCTGCTTCCAGAAGCTTATGTGCTCATCTCTGTCTCACAGGACTTAGCAGCTGGCTCGTTTCTAGGAGATGGGTGCAAGCTTGTTTCTGAGTGTGATTGGTGAGTGTCAGAGCACCGTGCATTCACCGGGGGCTCTTTGGGAGAATCTTTCTTCAGCTCCTTCCTCTCCATCATGGGCTTCAGGGAAAGTGGGAGAGGGCTGGGCTGGGGGAGAGAAGCCAGGTGCTCTCTCTGATGGCCTTTCCAGCCCTTGTCAGTAGATTGACATCTCTCTCAGCCTCGTTTTCCCTAACTGCAGCGTGAGAGTGGGTCAGACCACCCCCCAGGCATGCTAAGCCGGATGGGCACCAGCCTTGTGGATCGGGAAGGAAAGGCAACGTGTGCTCCTTCCACCCCAGGGGCGTGTTGCTCCCATTCCTGCAGGCCCTTCAGACTCTGCCAAAGGTAGTCTGCCTAAGAGTGGGCCCTTTTGTTGGTTTTCCTTCTAAAGTTTCACTGGAATGGCCATGACTGCAACAGCATGAGTAGCGGCTTTGACAGCCCGAGTCACTGGACAGTGCCTACTTCCCAGAGAACCCCAGAGGTCCTCCTTGAATCTCCACTGGCATTTTGATGATTTTTCTCCTGTTACATAGGGTGCCTGGACGAGATTGATAATACTAATATTGTTTCTCAGAGCTTTCCTCCTCAGACCTGTCACCACTGTGAACGATTCTTCTTGAATTTTCTGTGTATCACTTCCACAGTGAGTCCTCTTTTATTAGTACTTGACTTTGTTTTATTAAAGGTAATGATATAGTTTGGTGTCAGTTCTTGCAGTTGAGGTCTAAGAGGAAATGAAGCTTACACATTTACTCTGATTTTGTGTCTCTAACATCTACAATATTTATGGCATTAATTTTGTAGTGCATTGTGTTGTATACCAGAATAGCGTGTTATATGCATGAATGGTGGTGCTTTGATGGAAGGATGTGTTCCTGGCAGCTTTGTCATCAGGCCTGTAATTAAATATGCACATAGATTACATGACGAAGGGTGTGATCAGAACCCTCCAGCTCTGGCAAGCAGCCGTGGGAGGCCGCTGTGTGACATGGTGGACCATATTCACGATGGGCCTCTCACTATCCCTTCTCTCCATTCCCATGTCACCTGCCCTCTGGCTCAGCTCCTTATTTATCTCCTCCCCTGGGTCAACACAGAAGGCTGCTGTTTGACTTCCTGGCCTCTGTCTTCATGTAATGAATCCATCTAATACATGCCTATCAGTGGGAACTCCCAGTCCTGCATACTGGCTTGTCATTTTTTTACTCAAAGACCTTTACTTACTCTCTATTGTCTGAGTAAGAAGTGGTACTGAGGGCTGTGGCCAGGTGGCTCAGTGGGTAAACTGTTGTCCTGGCGCACTGAGGTTGGGGGTTCAATCCTCTGTCAGTATGAGAAGCAATCAGTGAGTTTACAATTAAATGGAACTAAGTGGATCAGTGGGTTGATGCTTCTCTTTCCCCTCCCCTCTCCTCTCTTCTCCCCTTCTCCCCCTCTCCACCTCTGCCTCGCTCCCTTTCCCTCTCCCTCTCCCTCTCCCTCTCCCTCTTCTTCTCCCTCCCTCTCCTCTTCCTCTCCCTCCTACTCCCTTTCTCTCTCCCCCTCCCTCCCTCTCTCTTCTCTCTCTCTCCCTCTCCCCCTCCCTCCCTCTCTCTTCTCTCTCTCTCCCTCTCTCCCCTCTCCCTCCCTCTCTCCTCTCTCCCCTCTCCCTCCCTCTCTCCTCTCTCCCCTCTCCCTCCCTCTCTCCTCCTTCCTCCCTCTCTCCCCTCTCCCTCCCCGACTCCTCTCCCTCCCTCTCTCCACTCTCCCCTCTCCCTTCCTCTCTCCTCCTTCCTCCCTCTCTCCTCCTTCCTCCCTCTCTCCTCCTTCCTCCTTCTCTCCCCTCTCCCTCCTTCTCTCCCCTCACCCTCTCTTTCTCTCCCTCTCTTCCTCCCCTCTCCCCTCTTTCCCCTTCTCCTCTCTCCCTTCCTCTCTCTCCTCCCTCCCTCTCTCCCCCTCCCTGCTTCTCTCCCTCTCTCCCCTCTCCCTCTCTTTCCTTGCCCTTCTTCCTCACCCCCCATCAGTTGGGAAAAAGGAGGAAGAAGTGGTGGTAGACATGCTGGCCTGGCATCCCTGTCTCTCTGCACTGCCCATTGAACTGGTCTGATACTTTCCTGCCCCTCTGCCTGGTTCCCTCATGTCTGTGGCATATTACCACTCCCTGACCTCCCACCCTCATCCTTCCTTCAAAACTTACTTTTTTGACAAAGAACTTAGAGCCTCCAGGAATTTCTCCCTCTTCCAAACCTTGCAATTCTTAGTGTAACCTAATGTATTATTTACTTATTGATGGTGACAGATTATTCGACAACTTAAAACAACAAATGAATACTACTTCCCACAGTTTCTGAGAGTCAAAAAGGCCCTGGCTGGTTGGCTCAGTGGTAGAGCGTCGGCCTGGCATGCGGGAGTCCCGGGTTCGATTCCCAGCCAGGGCACAGAGGAGAGGCGCCCAATTTCTCCACCCCCCCCCCCTTCCTCTCTGTCTCTCTCTTCCCCTCCCGCAGCCAAGGCTCCATTGGAGCAAAGTTTTCCCGGGCGTTGAGGATGGCTCTGTGGCCTCTGCCTCAGGCGCTAGAATGGCTCTGATTGCGGCAGAGTGACGCCCCAGATGGGCAGAGCATTGCCCCCTGGTGGGCTTGCTTGGTGGATCCCAGTCGGGCGCATGTGGGAGTCTGTCTGACTGCCTCCCTGTTTCCAACCTCAGAAAAAAAAAAAAAAAAAAAAAAAAGAATCTGGGAATGGTTTAGGTGAGTGAGTGTTCTGGCTCAGGCTTTCTCACGAGGTTGCAGTCAAGCTGTCAGCCACGGCTGCAGTCATCTGAAGACTTGGCCAGGGCTGGGGAAACCTCTTCTGAGCTTACTCAGAGGCTGGTCTCATTCACTCAAGAGGCTGTTGGCGAGAAACTTCAGTTCTTCTCCGTAGGGCTGCTCAGTGACATGGAAGCTGGTTTCCCCAAGGTGACTGATGAAAGAGAGAGAGAGACTGAATTGAAAACTGCAATGACTAGTATGTTGTGTTTTGTTGTTGTTGTTTTTTATTGGAAGGAAGGGAGATAATGAGGCAGACTCCTGCATGTACCCCATCGGGATCCACTCGACAACCCCATCTGGGGCCAGTGCTTGAGTACTGAGCTACTTTTAGTGCCTGAGACTGATGTGCTTGGACCAACCAAGCTATCCTCAGCACCTGGGCCAACACTCAGTCGAGCCACTGAATATGGGAGGGGGTGAGGGAGAGAAGGGGAAGAGGCAGAGGGAGAGAAGCAGATGGTTACTTCTCCTATCTGCCCTAATGAGGAATCAAACCCAGGATGTCCATATGCTGGGCCAAATGCTCTATCGACTGAGCCACCCACCAGGGCTGGCAGTGGCTTCTGTAATCAGACCATTACTTCTGTTGGTTACACTGACCAACCCTGGCACAGAAGATGAGGTCATTGGGGGGTCACCTTGGGGGCTGGTTACTGGATCAACCTTGTCTTTTTATATATACAGTGTGTCCGTCAAGTCATGGTGCACTTTTGACCGGTCACAGGAAAGCAACAAAAGACGATAGAAATGTGAAATCTGCACCAAATAAAAGGAACACCCTCCCAGTTTCTGTAGGGTGATGTGGCAGCGTGTGTGCATGCACAGATGATGACAAAACACTGTGTATACAGCGGAGCAGCCCACGGCCATGCCAGTCAAGATGTGGATGGTACAGAGGAAAGTTCAGTGTGTTCTGTGGCCCCCTAAATTCAAATCCATGACCAAAGTTCAACGTGAATATTGGCGCGTTTATTACGAAGCGCCACCACATAGGAATAACATTACTCGGTGGGATAAGCAGTTGTAGGAAACCGGCAGTTTGGTGGAGAAACCCCATTCTGGTAGGCCATCAGTCAGTGACGAGTCTGTAGAGGCTATACAGGATAGCTACCTAAGGAGCCCTAAAAAATCTGTGCATGAACCCACATCGAACTGCACTGAATAGGTATGAAACTGGGAGAGTTTTCCTTTTATTTGGTGCAGATTTCACATTTCTATCGTCTTTTGTTGCTTTCCTGTGACAGGTCAAAAGTGCACCATGACTTTATGGACACACTGTATATATATATTGTTTTCACAGATAGCGTGGGAATCATTTGAGATCAGAGGCTGGTCTCATTCACTATTCTGACTCCCATAATTCATTCAGAGTGCTTTTCATAGACATGTTTATTTTGCCTTATAATGACCTGTTGGGCTGCTTATTTCTCATTTTTTTATTAACTGAGGCGGGAAATGAAGGCCCAGAGGAGTTATGTGGCAAAGCTTGTGAATTCAACACTAGGTCTTTCTGATCTAAAACCTATGTTCTTTCCATTATGAAACGGTTTGCTGATTTTGATTCCTGTATTTTCTGCTCCCTGCTTCATGTCTGTGAGCTTTGGTTATAATTAAGAGGAACAACGGGATAGCACCCAGTGATGTGGAGAATTATTTACATCAGTTCCAAGATAGGAAAAGTTTCTAAGAAGTTGTTTAAATCAGTGGAAACTTCATCTTCCTGGCCTTTATTTATTTAGCAATTGTGTAATCAAAGCGTCTGATTTGCCTGCCCAGGAGGTGGCGCAGTGGATAGAGCACCAGACTAGGATGCAGAGGTCCCAGGTTTGCAACCCTGAGGTTACCAGCTTGAGTACAGGCTCATTGGCTTGAGAGTGGGATCATAGATGTAACCATGATCCCTGGCTTGAGCTCAAAGGTTGCTGGCTTGAAGCCCAAGGTCGCTGGCTTGAGCAAGGGTCACTTGCTCTGCAGTAGCCCCCCAGTCAAGGCACATATGAGAAAGCAATCAATAAACAACTAAGGTGCCGCAACAAAAAATTGATGCTTCTCATCTCTCTCCCTTCCTGTCTGTCCCTTTCTCTCTCTCTCTCTCTCTCTCTCTCTCTCTCTCTCACACACACACACACACACACGCACACACAGCATCTGGTTTATCTGACTGTTCTACTGAACAAGGTTGCGTAGGAGGCCCCTACGAGTGCCATGTTTCAGCAGGATTTTTCGTGCTTGCTTATCTGGGAGACCCAGTCTGTCACCTCCCACCACAGGACACTGCCTACCACAGAAACGTGTTCATCTGTTTCCAACAGGGAAGGGTCTTGGAAACCAAATCTGGATTTTCTAGATTTGGTGGGATTGGGCTGTAATTTAAATTGTAATATCTCCTGATAAATTGTCCTAGACACTGTGACTCAGCTTCAGAGAGAGAGAGAGAGAGAGAGTGTGTGTGTGTGTGTGTGTGTGTGTGTGTGTTAGGTGCGGGGGGGGGGTGTTGTGGGGATGGGAAGATAAGAAAAAAAGGGAAAATTTTTGCTCTACTCTCAAACTCAGAAGTTATGGTGGTTGAATTAAAGGAGCTTTGATTTTTTTTCTATTTTGAACAAAACTCTGACCCCCTTAGTTGACTTTCCAAATGCAGAATGAGGGTGAATATTTCTCATTTCTGTGGCTCTCCTTTTGTTCTCTGCAGAAAGGGGAACGCTGCTGGTGGCTTTCTAAAACTTGAACATCTCAATTTTTTTGTGTTCTCTCATGATCATCTTTTATGTCTGTAGGGGATATATACACTTTTTCTTGTAATTCTCCTTAGAATTTTTACTTACTGGCTAAAGATACATTTTTTAAAAAATTCTATTTGATTTGGGTATGTCCTCTGCCCCTCAGTGCTTCAAAAAGTATTGTTTTTCCAGCTCTTTCCTTATCTCTGCAGAGACACACGCCCTCCCTTATTATAGCCAGAGGGTAGTTAGTTACATGCCTCCCCACCATGAGTTTCCCCCAAACTGAAATTTCTTGGTTTTCTGTTTTGCAGTCCAGACACACTAGGGAGGAGGAGAGGAAGAGAAGAAGATCTGAATACAAATTGGGGATTAGTTTTCTCAGAGACTTTCATATTCCTGTGTGGTTATAAGGTTGTTCATTCTATGTAACAGGGGTCGGGACCTTTTTGGCTGAGAGAGCCATGAATGCCACATATTTTAAAATGTAATTCTGTGAGAGCCATACAACGACCCATGTACGTTACGTATTATCCAATAAAAATTTGGTGTTGTCCCAGAGGACAGCTGTGATTGGCTCCAGCCACCCACAACCATGAACATGAGCGGTAGGAAATGAATGGATTATAATACATGAGAATGTTTTATATTTTTAACGTTATTATTTTTTTTATTAAAGATTTGTCTGCGAGCCAAATGCAGCCATCAAAAGGGCCACATCTGGCTCGCGAACCATACGTTCCCGACCCCTGCTATACAGTTTTCTTAGCAGTCCTACTCTGAGTCAAGTTCTTTTCTCTGGAACTCCGAGGACAATTCCATTCTGATGGCAGTAGAACTGTCTCACTGTTTAGTTTTTATTTTTGTAAGTATCTGTATTCATATGTATATCTAGATAAATAATACGTAATATGTTTCTGGAGACCTACCAGCAAGTATAGACAATTTCTAGTTTATTTGCAGTTCTTTCTCACTCTCACCTTCAGTGTAAATGGACATTCAAAAATTCAGGGGAGTGGCCCTGGCCGGTGGCTCAGTGGATAGAGTGTTGGCCTGCCATATGGTCGTCCCAGGTTTAATTCCTGGTCAGGGCACACATTAGAAGCAACCATCTGCTTATCCCCTCACCCTTCTCTTCCTCTTACCCTCCTGCAATCAGTGGCTTGGTTGGTTCGAGCACAGCCCTGGGTGCTGAGGATAGCTCCATTGCAGCACATCAGCATCAGGCACTAAAAATAGCTCGGTACTTGAGCATCAGCCCAAGATGAGGCTGCCAGGTGGATCCCAGTCAGGGCACAGGCGACAGTCTGCTTCACTATCACCCCTCCTCTCGCCTAGAAAAAAAATAATAAAAGAAAAAAATACAGGGGAGCAATTGTCAGTCCGCAAGTGGCCTGACCTCATCGGGTAACCTTGGGCAGTTGTTTAGATACATGTTGCAGTGCCTGTCCAGACATAATTGCTAGGAACACCACAGGTAGGACATGGCACCAGAAAGAAAACAGTTTGGAGCAGGGAGATGAGTATCCATGAGGGTAGGATTTTCTTAGAGAGCACGAAGGGGCTGGCTGCTTTGCCCTAGAAGGTACATACATCCAGAGAGGGTACATGTAAAAGGATTAAGGCAACCTGGTATATTGGCCTCATCACCTTCTGATATGTGTACTCTGGCTTATAACAAATGTGTCAGTCATCATAATTATTAATATGTATAGCACTTAGTTATTTTTCTAGTACTGGCATGGGTTTTATCTTCTTAGGCTTCATAGAGTCCCTGCCCCTAACACTAACCGAGACTCATGGAATAGAATATCCTGTGAATGGGGTTTTGGAATTTATATTAAAAACAGACAAAAAAAAACACAACTCTTTAGAGATGGTTCAGATGCAAACGCCTAATCATGTCCAAGGAATCTCATTTGGGAACAATTGAAGTAGAACCCTTTCCTTTTTCTTTAATTCAGTTCTGATAATTAAGGTTTGCTGAGGATAATTAGATTTTAGTTCAGGGCCTCGTCTTAACATCATCTATTGTAGAGGAGCGTGCCCTGGGGTGATGACCCCTTGTTCCTTCTGCAGCTAGATCCTGGTTGGAGCCCCGTCCAGTGCTTGGCATGGAGCCCTGTGCCCGAGCGGACGTGTGTGTGAACAGGAGGAGAGTGGAAGTAGGTTCCAGTGCAAATATTGAGTCTAATACCTGGTGTTAGTCTTAGATGCAGGCATGTTTGTGTTGCAGTGTCTCTGTGTCTGCAGACTTCGGGACGAAAGGAGCCCAGGGCTGTCAGCAGGTGTGACGAGCACCCGTTGGGGAACTTGTTGGCCTTCTGGAATGAAGGAAGAAGTCCGGATACCTGCTCTGGTCCACACATGCTGATGCAGTCCTGGGCACAACGAGGGCATATTTTAAGTGTGTGTTTTTAGTTCTTTAACGAAATGTTATAATCCTAATATAACGTCAGCTCCTCCAAGATCGTGAGTGCACACTGGGTAGGGTTTCTGGTGCTACCATTTGGATGCCGATGCCAAGTGTTAATGTTTCGTCGTATGATCTGCATTCTTTAAAGGAAAAAGTTCAAGTGGTTGAGGGCACCTATTTTCCCCTCAGAGCTCAGTTCCGGGAACCCTTCTGGCGTTAAGTAACCTGTTTTAAGAAAGTGACTTTCCTGCTTTAGAACTGAAGTCTTTTCATTAGAGAAAGGAGAGAGTGAGTTGATCCAGGTTCTCATCTGAGCAGGTGAATCGGCCCAGCATTGTATTAGCTGACCAAGGCTGCTGTAATAAAATACCAGAGACGGGGCGGCATAAACAACAGACATCTATTTTCTTGCAGTGCCTGGGAATCCGAGGTCGAGGTGCCGGCAGGTTCGGTTTCCCCCGAGACTGCTCTCCTTCACTTGCAGACGGCTTTCTTCCCACTGTGCCCTCACGTGGTCTTTCCTCTGTGCGCACATTCCTGGAGTCTCTTTGTGTGTCCAGTTTTCAGTTCTTATAAGGACACAAGTCACACTGGATTAGAGCCCGTCCTCATGGCCTCATTTTAACAACACTTTTTTTAAAGGCTCTATCTTCAAATACAATCACATTTGGAGATACTGGGGGATAGATAGGGCTTCAAAGTATGAATTTTGGGGTAACATGGTTACCCTTTAACTAGCATCCAAATGCTTCTGGGTGTTAGAGGCCCATTGTGAAGCAATGGCTGGGGGTGGGTGTACCCTGGGGTGTCTATAAAAGAAGTAGGACAGGTACAGTAAACCCACTGAAGACACCTGATCCTTCCCCTGCTTCTCTGGAACAATCTCTGAGATTATTCTTGTGTGTGAGGAGAGTCAGAGTTGGAGTCATAGAATGCCAGCTATAAAGGGGAACTTTGAGTGATGCCCTTATTAATACGAGAGGATGCTGAGGTCGAGGGAGGGATTGTGCTATGTTTTATAATTAAGTGTTTTGATTTATAACCCAATTCCATCCACTCAAAGACAAAGCAAATAGCCATACTTTATGATCTCACTACTGCCTCTCCAACACCCCTGAGAGACCCCAGCTAGGAGTGGCATGACATCTTTTTCATGCTCCAAGGTGGAAAGGACGTAATGGTACTTCACTGGGAATGTGCTAAGAACATTCTAAAAATAATGACATCTCTAATCAAAAGTTTTTTGTGGCAGGACATGCTTTTTTTTTTGTCTTCCAAAGGATGGTAGGTTTTTTACCATGAGCTGTAGAATCAAGGCTAGTAAATCTGAAAATTGGAAGTTTTGTTACATTTAAACAGAAAAAAAAAAAACAAACAATAGTAGAAATGATCTATTTCTTTAGTTTAATTCCAGAATTAGGACCAGAAATGATTTTTGATGTCTAAATAGTTGTTAAAAGAACTGCTTAAGTGTTTGGGGTTTTTTTTGTATTTTTCCGAAGCTGGAAACGGGGAGAGACAGACAGACTCCCGCATGCACCCGACCGGGATCCACCCGGCACGCCCACCAGGGGGCGACGCTCTGCCCACCAGGGGGCGATGCTCTGCCCCTCCGGGGCGTCGCTCTGTTGCGACCAGAGCCACTCTAGCGCCTGGGGCAGAGGCCAAGGAGCCATCCCCAGTGCCCGGGCCATCTTTTGCTCCAATGGAGCCTTGGCTGCGGGAGGGGAAGAGAGAGACAGAGAGGAAGGAGGGGGGGAGGGGGGGAGAAGCAGCTGGGTGCTTCTCCTGTGTGCCTTGGCCGGGAATTGAACCCGGGACCCCTGCATGCCAGGCCGACGCTCTACCGCTGAGCCAACCAGCCAGGGCCTGCTTAAGTGTTTTAAGGAATTAAAACTGGACTGTTTTAAGGAATTACATCAAATTGTCATCCCTGCTTTCTAAAATCCGTAAGTGACTTAGGAATCAGAAATGTGACCTGGCCCTTTCTCTGGGTAAAGTAGAATAAAAATTTCAGTTTCTGTTGTGGGCTTTTAAGAAATATTTAAAAGATCAGTGGGCAAATTAAATGAGAATAATCTTCTCAAATATCTGTACCTGTGGTAGAACTGTCTACATAATTCAACAGACATTGTAGTCTTTCTTGGAAGAGACATTCTGTGACCATCACATTGGTGGCTCCACTTTGTGTCTTACTCTGGTGCTAAGTAGCGTTTCCCTGTTGTGAACCCACTGCGAGTGGAGCGGCTGCCCACACATTTCCCAGAGTCTGAAACGGGGACATCGGAGTTGAAGGCTGCATGTTATTTATATAGTGAATCATCTCAAAAACAGATATGTTTTCATGTTGTGCGAGAACTATTTGCGACCTTTATTTTATGTATGCTATTCCTAGGACAGAATATTTGTTCCACAGACCAACTCCCTATTTTTGGAGAGTTCTTAAATGTTTTGTTCATTCAACACATATTTAGTGAGGCTTCCTGTGCTAGGCGCTAGGGATGTAGCTGTGAACAACAGCAACAAAGACACGTTTGTATTCTCAGGGAGTTTCTGTTTTAGTGGGAAAGATAGGCTTTCATAAAATCATTGTGCTTTTCAAAGCATACCTGCATGTTGGGATAAATTCTCCAAAGCAAAGGAATATGGTTGGAACGGATATGGGAGCAGGTAATGGGAGAGTCTGCCCCAGTGTGAAGGCTTCCCCCTGGGAATGGATTCTGGGTTGAAAAAATGATGGATGAGAGAGACTAACTAAATTGGAAGGTCTGAGAGGTGGTGACAGAAGACCAGAGTCAGACTGAGGGAACAGCACAGGCAGAAAGGTGACGTCATGGGAAAGCCCTGGGCCAGGAATGAGAGAATTGGATTTTTGTCTGTCTTGTTTTTTGCGGGGGTGTGTGTAACTTTGTGGGGGAAAAAAAAATCACTTCTTTGGGCCTGTTGTCCTTAGTAGCGTAATGAATGAATCTCAGTCAGAGGATTTTAGGGACCTTGGAGTCCTTTAACCTAGCTTCTTTCATTCACACAGATTGCCTGAGCACCTACTGTGTACCAGGTAATTTGATTGGTCCTGCAAATCAGAGGTGAATTAATTTGGATCTTTGACCTCAAGCAGCTTGATCCACGAGGGGAGACAAAACAGATGAGACAACCAAATGTGGTGCCATGTCATGAGTGTCCGAAGGTCATGGGAGGACGGGGACAGTTGGGAGGACCTCACAGAGTAAAAGACCTTTCCCGGAAGAGTGGGATGAAGTTAGACTGGGCAGCCAGGATGGCATGAAAAAAATGGAAGTAGTCATTGCAGCCCAATCATGTCCTTTTGAGACTGTGTGCAGCCAGTCCCAGAGTCCTATGGAAATCTCTACCCTGTGTCTGCTTGCTCCACAAGGCTGGGGAGGCACGGAAACGGATCACACGCTTTGGTTTGGTTTTCCATTTGTTAGAAAATGTCTTTTTTACAGTAGGTTTCTTAGTGACTTGGTTATTGTTTGTGGGATGTTTAGAAGTGGAGGTCAAGGATGAATTTCTGGTGCAAAACTGAAAGCACATGAGTAATATTTTAAAAAATGTGGAAGGTTTCTTTGTATGTGTGTGTTGTTTTTGCAGGGAAGGACTTTATGGTCTGATCAGCTGCCATAGGTGGGTCAGTTTGTCAGAAAATGATGCTATCCACCAGAGACAGACAAGAGGAGCCTTTTGAGGAGCTGTCTAAAATCATTTTTTTGTTTATTCTCTTAGTACTTGGCTTGAATAAGATTTAGAGTTTCCGCCCGACCAGGCGGTGGCGCAGTGGATAGAGCGTTGGACTGGGATGCTGAGGACTCAGGTTCGAGACCCCGAGGTTGCCAATTTGAGTGCAGGCTCATTTGGCTTGAGCAAAATAAATAAATAAAAAAAAAGCTCACCAGCTTAGACCCAAGGTCGCTGGCTCAAGCAAGGGGTTACTCGGTCTGCTCAAGGCACATATGAGAAAGCAATCAATGAACAACTAAGGTGTTGCAACGAAAAACTGATGATTGATGCTTCTCATCTCTCTTTGTTCCTGTCTGTCTGTCCCTATCTATTCCTCTCTCTCTCTCCCTGTAAAGAAAAAAAAATTAATAAAAAAAAAGGATTTAGAGTTTCCTTGCCAATATAGGGTTGGCATTCCTGTGGTGTCTGAAAAGCTGGCTATGGGTTTGGTATGACAGGAGATAACCCACACAACTTGAGGAAGAGTTACTAGAAATTGAGTGTTGGTTGCTTATTCTAAATGTGAGGGGAAACAGAACAAAACAAAACTAACAGTATTGAATTTTAAATTGTATTTGCTACCTCCTTCCAAAAGGACTTGAAGGTCTTAAGAAAAAGGACATGACTATCACATGACTATAAACTGCAGGACAAAACCAACACCTCACCCAAAGGCTTGTGTAGGAGAAACTCCTTTTTATTTTTTGGCCAAGGTATATAATTATTAATATTTTATTGTTTTAGGACATGAATTTTAGGTGGCATATTCCTGGCAATCAAAGCAAAAGAGGAAATACAGTTGCCTGGTAACTTTTATTAACTGATGAAAAAGTAAACAGGTCAATCTGTCAGGAGATATATTCCTTGATTTATTTTTATTTTTTTTAAGTGAGAAGTAGGGAGGCAGAGAGAGACACTCCTGCACGCACCCAGACTGAGATCCACCCAGCAAGCCCCCTACCAGGCAATGTTTGCCCATCTGGGGCCATTGCTCTGCTGCTTGGCAACCAAACTATTTTAGTGCCTGAGGCGAGGCCATGGAGCCATCTTTAGTGCCCAGGGCCAACTTGCTCCAACTGAGCCATGGCAGTGGGAGGAGTAGAGAGAGGTAGAGAGAGAAGGGGGACAGGGAGGGTGGAGAAGCAGATGGTCACTTCTCCTGTGTGCCCTGACCAGGAACTGAACCCAGAACATTCACTGCCAGGCTGACACTCGACCACTGAGCCAACCCTCTAGGACTGATATATTCCTTAATATATTTAGTATGAAGATTTTTTGTATACTACAGATATTGCATAGTATAATTTTCCATTACTTCTGTAAGTTTTCCAGTCAATGGCAAACTCTAGTTGGTAAGACAGACTTTTTTCTTTTGTTTTGTTTTTTACATTGACCTTCAATAAAATCTTATGCTGGGATAAAGGCATTTTTTATATGGGGCTATATAGCTAAGGAAACCAGGTTTGTAGTATTCTGTTCTGATTTGATGCAAGGAAAAATATTAGTAAGTAGATGGATAATACCTTGTTTAGATTAGTGTTTTAAAACCTGTGTGTTCATAAGAACTGCTTGGGGCCCTTTTTAAAATATAGATTTCTATGCCTGCTTATTCTGCATTTCCTGAATCAGAGTTTCTACCTAGGGGCCTGGGTGTATATTTAACAAGTGCACCAAGTGTTTTCTTATGCTCAAGCAAGTTTAAGGAGCACTACCATGGCTGGTTTTGCCTGGCTGTTGTTGGGCTTTGGAGCTATCATTCTGAGCATAAATTTAGATAGGGGCCTGAGGCAGTAGCATTAACAGTGAGATGATGACCCTCAGCAGAGTCAGCTTAATTAGCTGGTCGGGAACCATAATGTTTCCCTTTCTGAACTGGTGCTTCTGGGTGCACACGTCCCTCCAGATGCCTTCTCAGCTGTTACACCATTGATCTCGTGGCATCTCTGTGTGGGCAGAGCAAGTTTAAGGCCATATTTCATTGATTTTAAGATGCACATTTCCCCACAATTTTTCATCTCTAAATTAGTATGCATTTTAGAACTGATGTATAATTTTTTTTAATTTTTTTAATTAGAGAGAGAGAGAGAGACAGGAAGGGAGAGAGATGAGAAGGATGAATTCTTCATTGAGGCTCCTTAGTTGTTCATTGATTGCTTTCTCATATGTGCCTTGACTTGGGGGCTCCAGCTGAGCCAGTGACCCCTTGCTCAAGTCAGCGAACTTTGGCTCAAGCCAGTGACCTTTGGGCTCAAGCTGGTGACCTCAGGGTTTTGAACCTGAGACCTCAGTGCCCCAGGTCTATACTCTATCCTCTGTGCCACCACCGGTCAGGCTGATGTATAAATGTGATGACATCTGTTTTCTGTCTTAGTGATATATGAAATAATGGTGTATCTTTATACTCAAAGATGTTGAAGGTGTGATGAACTGTGGTTGCTTCTCTTTCAAGTTGAGGCATCTGAGACTAAGAAGGTGATGTGGCTGGAGAATCTCTAGTAATTGGGAGGGCCCAATCTTGTATCCAGCTCGCTCTCCTTTTACTAGTTATTTATAACTGAGCAACCAAGTACCCCTAAACTTACTGCCTTAAAATAACATTCAACCTTATCACACAGTGTCTTGGAGCCAGGTGTTTGGGAGTGACTTCCTGGGGGTTCTGGCTTAGGGGTTCTCTTGTGAAGTTTCAGATGAGGTGTTGGCTGGGCCTGGAGTCATCTAAAGGCTTGACTGGGGCTGGCGGTTTCACTGACAGCTGACTTACATGGCTGGCATGTTGATGCTGGTGTCAGTGGGAGGTAGGCCTCAGTTCATCCCCATGTGGATTGCTTCACAAGTTCTTGAAAGTGCCCAAAGCATAGTGACTCATTTCCCCCAGAGCAAGTGATCCAAGTGACCAAGGCAGGACAATTTTGCAATGTGCCCCCCCCTTCAGTTTATCAATTACAGTTTACACTCAGTATTACCTTGTTTCAGTTTCAGGTATACAGTGTAGTAGTTAGACAACTGTATACTTTACAAAGTGTTCCCCTCGGTATTTCCAGCATGCACCTGGTACCATGTGTAGTTACTACAATATTATTGACTATATTCCCTGTGCTGTACTCTACATCCCTGTGACTATTTTTTCACTACCAGAACTTCTACTTCTTAATCCCTTCACCTTGTTGACCCATTTTCTCAACCCATCTCTCCTCTGGCAACCACCAGTCTGTTTTTGTATTTGTGAATTTGATTCTATTTTATTTTTTCATTTATTTTGCTTTTTAGATTCCACATATATGTGAAATCATACGGTATTTGCCTTTCTCTATCTGACTTATTTCACTTAGCATAGTACCTTCTAGGTCCATCCATGCTGTTGCAAATGGTAAGACTGCATTTTTTTATGATGAGTAGTATTCCCTTGTATATGTGTATCTCAACTTTTTATCCATTGTCTACTGACGGGCACTTGGGTTGCTTCCGTGCCTTGGCTATTGTAAGTAATGCTGCAATGAATTTAGGGGTGCATATATTTTCAAATTAGTGTTTTGGGTTTCTTCAGATATATACTCAGAAGTGGAATTGCTGGGTGACAGGCAGTTCCATTTTTAAGTTTTTGAGGAACGTCTACACGTTTTCCACAGTGACTGTACCAGTCTGCGTTCCCACCAACGGTCTATGAGGGTTACCTTTTCTCCACATCCTCATCAACACTTGTTTGTTGATTTAGTGATGGCAGCCATTCTGACAGGTATGAGGCGATATTCTATTGTGGTTTTAACACCAAAAGAACAAACCACTCTTTAAAAAAAAAATGGGCAGGACCTGAATAGACACTTCTCTTCAAAGAGGACATACAGATGGCCAAATAGACATATGAAAAGATACTCAGCATCAGTAATAATCAGAAAAATGTAATGTCTTTTATGGCTAGAGTTCAGTAACCTCACATTATTACTTCTACACATTTGATTTGCCACACAGACCATCCGAAAGTCTCCTATTAAAGCACAGACTCTGACTCAGGAGGTCTAGAATGCAGCCCGAGAGCGCATTCTAACAAGCTCCCTTGCTTCTGGTCAGAGACCAACACTGAGTAGCAAAACAAAGAGCCACCAGGCCTCCCAGAGCACTCCGCAGGGCTGCTCTGCCACCAGGTCCTCTCTCCTCCAGGGTGCGTGCCTTCCCCTTTTATTTTGGCAGAGAGACATGGCTTGGGGGGAAGGAACTAGGGACCCAGCCTACTTCACTAAGTTGGTTAAGGGAAAGAGAGGTTAAAGCAGATAAGAGTCCATGCATTATTAGGTAGGCAGCTGCTGCAGCTGGGAGCCTCTTCACAGTGAAGGTCAAGTTTCAGACAGCAACAGCTGGGTGGTCAAAATGGGGAGGTAATTAGCTTGCAGGGGGTGGGGGTGGGTGGAACACAAACAGTGCTTAAAATGAAACGTGTCAATGCATTATTCAGAGCTCATTGCCTGTCAGTGGATTCCTTTCTTGCCTCTCTCCTTTCTCTCTCTTACACACACACACACAGTCTCTCTCTCTCTCTCTCTCTCTCTCTCTCTCTCTTTCTCTCTGTCTCTCATGAACACACACTCACTCAGAAAAATTCTAAACCCACAATCACATCAGTGCTGCCATATTGAAGCTGCTTGGCTGAGATCTAGAGTGCTGGCCTGGCACTTTGCCTTTCTTCTTAGCTGTGGCAACTCTAGTCCTGTGTCGTCCTGGGTTTTCCTTCACATCAGTTAAGTCGAGCATATTGGATTGTAAGCTCAACAAGAGAGAAACTAACTGTGTCTGTTTTTGTTCCTTTCTCTCTCTCTCTCTCTCTCTCTCTCTGCAATACACACACATAGCTGTACATTATAAATAAATAGAACGAATAAACCAACGTAATATGTGGTGAGATGGGCTCTTGAACCTTGTGAAATCGAGCTGGAACACGTGATGAGGTCTCTGCTGGGGGACACAGGAGCCTTCCTTTGCAGTCTAGTGATTGTTAGGGCCCTTTGGAAGGGGATCAAATTTGTCACCTTTTGCTTCTTTATCAGCCACACCAGTCTCTAACTGCGGAAGCTAAACATTGCTATTTACTGAGTACGTACTTATCTAAGCATCACGTATTCTCCCAGCAACCTGGGCGTAGGTCATCACTGCTTACAGTTTACAGGGAGGAAACGGCCTGTGAGGCGTGAGAGCCCTTACCTTACACCACTAGGAGGTGGTGGTTTTGAAGTCCATCTCTAACACATTTTAACCTAAATTTGGTATTTAGTGTCTACTGAATAGATGTCTAGAGAAGGAAAAGAGATCATGAGATTATCAAAGCTGGAAGGGCTCTCAACATTGAGTTCATGCACTTAGCATCTGTCCTTGTGCTGTATGTGTGTGTGTGTGTGTGTGTGTGTGTGTGTGTGTGTGTGTGTTGGGGAGGTACTGAGATACATTTCATGGGATCTTTGCTATAGAAGATTCTACACATTAATGAGACATTGATAGGTCTTCCAATTATTATCTAAGCCTACCTATTAAATACGATCCAGTGGGATATCCCCACCATGGTTAGTGGGGATGCAAAATGGTACAGCCACCTTGAAAAAAGTGTGGCAGTTTATAGGAAAGTTATAAGAAAGAAACACACATTACACACTTAAATGGTACAGATTGTCATATTCCTGAGTATTTACCTGAAAAATAGATAGAATTTATGTCTACACACAAAAACCTGTATACAGATGTTCACAACAGTTATTTATATGAGCAACAAACTAGAAACAACACAATTGGTGTCAGCTGGTGAACGAATGAGCAAACTGGGCCACACCCTTACGATAGAATACTACTCAGCAACAGGAAATGGCAGACTGAGCTGATGAATTTCAGGACATGGGTACATCTGAAAAGCATCCTGCTAAGTGAAAGAAACCAGCCACGAAAAGCTACATACTCTCTGTTTTTTTGTGCCAGTAGAAAATGGAAACACTATAGGGTCCTAAGTCAGATCCGAGAAGGCCTGTGGCCTGAGCAGGGGGCTGGCTGTAAATGGGGCGCGAGGTCATTTCTGCCGGGATGGAAATCCTCCAGGTCTTGCTTGTGGCTGTGGTTGTACAACTGTAGATCTTTGTCAAACTCCATCTTGATCTTTCAAAGGGGTGAATTTTATTGTATATAAATGATATCTCAAAACACATGACGTTAAGAGACACTCCCGCGGGTTTAATCCCACCATTTTCCAGACGGGGACACCAGCCCCAGCCGAGGAAAGACAGCTGCCCCGGCAGGTGTGGTCAGGAAGACAGGCTGGTTGGCTCCGGTGAACTGAAACCCTGGCCTCCTCTCTTGATCCCCAGCATGTTCCAAGCGGGACTCATCCTCAGCCCTCAGAGCAGCACTGTGGGTGGCTTTTTATTATTTTATTTTTTAATTGAATTTATGAGGATGACATTAATAAAAATATATAGATTTCAGGTGTATGGTTCTGTAACACATCTTTATATTGTATTGTGTGTTCACCCCAAGTCAAGTCTCCCTCCATCACCATCTATCCCCCATTCGCCCTCTTCCATCCTCCCCTCCCCCTTTTCCCTCTTGTAATAATAACACTGTTATCTGTGTCTATAAGATTTTTTTGCACTTAATGTCTTCACCGTTTTCACCCCGCATACCACCACACCCCATCTTCTCTGACAGCTGTCAGCCTCTTCTCCTCGTTTATGAGTCTGTTTCTACACTGCTGGTGGGATGCAGACTGGTGCAGCCACGGTGGAGAACAGTATGGAGTAACCTCAAAAAATTAAAAATGGAACTGCCTTTTGACCCAGTGATTTCACTTTGGGAATATATTCAAAGAAACCCTAAACACTAATTCAAAAGAGTATATGCACCTCTCTGTTCATTGCAGTGTTATTCACAATAGCCAAGATTTGGAAGTGACCCAAGTGTCCACCAGTAGATGAGTGGATAAAAAAGCTGTGATACATTTACATAGTGGAATAATACTCAGCCATAAAAAAGAAGGAAACATTACTCTTTCAACAGCGCGGATGGACCTGAAGAGCATTATGCTAAGTGAAATAAGCCAGTCAGAGAAAAGACGAGTACCATATGATTTCACTTATTTGTGGAATCTAATGAACAAAATAAACTAACAAACAAAATCATGGGAGGCTTTAAAACTCACTCTCTATCATACTGCTCTATCAGGCTGTTGACCTGCAATTGGCTAGATTAGAAAATAATTGGGCTCCCAATTAGAAAATAAACTTGCAGTCAGCTAGAATCCAAAGAACATAAAACTTCAGTAATGAACTTCTATGAATCCATTCTCCTTTTTTTGGGGTAGAGGCAAAAAAAAAAAAAAGGCAAAACAGTACCATTAATTTATTCAGGTTTAAATGAGAGATTGGGAAGCAGAGTACTTAGGCCACCTGAGATAGATGTCTCCAGCATGTTCAGCACTGGGCTGTGTGCTTAGTTTGCATGTTTTATAAACCTTCCCAGGCCTCACTCCCATTGCGGAGACGACCACGCCCAGGGTGAGCCATCTGTCAGAGAGCATATCACCTGGCCAGGACCGTGAACTCTGCCATGTGTAGATTCCAGTACATGGTTGTGGATCTGAATTGATCTCTGTTTATAAAATAATTTGTTGGGGGAGTTTGGAAAGAAGTGAAATTCTGCTTCTTAATTTGACAAAGAGCCTTATTTTAAATTTTATTTGTTTGTTTGTTTATTATAGTTTTTTTGCTTCTAAAGAAAAAATTGGAAAACAATTGAGGCCAAAATTAGGGCCCCGACTGAGCGCCAGGCTCCTGGTGAAGGAGAAGGTGCCCTCCCCCTTCGCGTCTTCACTCAGCATCCTCTTTCCTTGTCCAGAAAAAACAGTCCAAGGACCCAGGAGACCTTGTGCCCAGCTAACAGGAGAGCCAGGGAGACTTCTCATGTGCCTCTTCGCTGGGCGACTCTCTGGGGACATGCTCTGTAATCTCACATCCTGTCTACTGTCTGAGATTTAGAGGCCAGTGAAACACTAACTGAAGTAGGGTTGGTTTTATGAAACTTAACTAAGTGTTCTTTCATTACTGCTTGAAAATATTTCTTATTCGATCACACAGCCAGTAGAGGCCTAGATTAATAAAACACCAACTAGTTTTAATTACCCAAGACACCTGGCAAATCAATTGGCAAACTTAACGAAGGCAGTAGAATTGATTACTGTATGTGTTTAAATCCCTTCATTATACACTTTCTTGTGCCTGGGCTCAATTTTGCTTTCCTAACCATTGTCTTCTGGTATGAAGTGGCCAGTCAGACTCACAGATTCTAGTGCATCCTCTCAAGCAGGGGCACAGTTTGTGTCATGGCCGTTGTACTCAAAGGGCATGGTTAGGCTGATAGGAAGTATGCTAGGTTCCAGTGTATAGAGATCAGATACATGTGGTAGCTGTGTATGGCAGGTGGGGAAGTACACGTAGTTTAGTTGCCACAGCTTTCTCTACTGCGTAAGGCAGAATTAGTATCCTCTTAAATAGTTTGGATCCTGAGGGCTGGAAAAAGTAGAGCCGAGGCTTGTGGTCAAAACGAACCTTTAAAGACTATCTCCCGACACCCAGCCCAGAGCTATTTCCACTGGCCCACACCATGTTTCCTTTGTGTTGGTTATTTAATAAAGTCATTTCACAACCCATAGATCACAGGAGGAAGCAGTACAATTACTGAACCATAGGAACACAGCTGCTAATATCTTGTTGATTCAGAATTGTCCAAACACTTCCATGTGGGGGTGGGACTGATTACAACTTGCTAGTTCAACAGTTGACATTGATAAATTGGAGTTTCATTTTCTCAGCATTCTGTTGGAGGTGCTCTGATGAGCGTGGAAAGGCTGGAGAAACGCAGGAGGGAGGCAAGGAGACTCTTGCCTGATGTACATACTAAGTAATTGGGCCTGGGTGATGCAGACTTGACACCTCCAGGTAATAAACAGGTGGACACATTTGAAGGCTCTAATAAGGGCCAAATAAAATCAGCCTTGCGAATAGCTTAAGTTCCACTTGCAGATTATATGGGCCGGTAGCTTCATTTGTTAGAAAGAATGTTTGCTTTTCCTAAGATTCTTTTTATATATTTCCTGAAACATTCTTTTATATGTCATGGGGCATGATGCCAAGATTCTTTGGCTTCTGGAATATGAGGGAGTTGTACCAGATGATCCCTGAAGTCTCTTCCCTGCTTCATTTCTTGACTTGCTTGGCAAGAGAATTTGCCTGCAGTGAAGTGCATGCCCCCCTTCCCCTCACACACATTTATCTAGGCCTCCGTTTTCCCATCCGTTTCCCATTCATTTATGAAGCATTTTGGATGCTTATTATGTGCCATTGACTATGCTGGAAACTAGGAAAAAATAGGGAATAGGCCAGAACACCACCAGCCCCTTACTCAGGAGTTCACTTTCTAATAGGGAGACAGATTAGCAAGTAGTGTATCAGGGATATGCTAGGAGGAGCCCACAGTAGGAAGGGAGCACCTAGGAGGACCCCTAAGTCACACGCAATCAAGGAAGGCTACTTGGATGACCTTATATTTTAAGTTGCTCCTTAAAATAAGAAGGTGAAGATTGGGGGGAAGGGGAGGAGTTCGGGTGGACTTCCCCCTGTTCGCCTCCCGGGACTTTGCCCCACCCCTTCTGTACACAGCGGAAAGGGGCTGAGGAGAACGTGGCGGGCGCAGCCGTGCTTGCTGTGCAGAGGAGGAGGGAGGATTTTTGCAGAAGGGATGACAAAATGTTAACACGCGAAGGACTGACATTATTAAAAGGTTAAAAACTGAAAATGAAAACTAAGAAGATGTGTTATGATTTTATCCTTAAATAGAGTCTGGACCACAATGGAAGTCAAGCACATCTGGATGAACCTTGGCTATTTCAGTAGCTCGCTAGTGTGGGAACGTACTTTCAGTTGTCCGTACTTACCATTCACACGTGAGGCAGTTGATGCCCACAAAAGATCATTATTATTACTACTATCATTATTATTCAGAAATCAGTTTAATGGGAGAGCCAACTTCAGAATCCCACCCACATCTCAAACCGCCTTCTGTCAAAGTTTGGCTCAAGATAATACCTCCTATAGAGTGCTCTCTCTCATGCTTTATACTCTTTAGCCCTTATTTTCCAGTGAACACCAGCTTTAAACTTACCCTCCTTAAAAAATATAACTATACCTCCTAACATTCTTTAGTAATTTTTTCTTTTTTCTTCTAACAGCTGTGCGTTGGACTTTTACAGTGAGGGCCTTAGGCACTGGGGACATTGTTCTTGTCCTCAGTGGGCTTGCTGTCTAAGGGAGGAGATGGATACCAGGTCTTTTTTTTTTTTTTTTTAGATTTTTAAATTATTATTATTTATTTATTTATTCATTTTAAAGGAGAGAGAGAGAGAGAGAGAGAGAGAAAGAAAGAAGGGGGGGAGGAGCAGGAATCATCAACTCCCATATGTGCCTTGACCGGGCAAGCCCAGGGTTTTGAACTGGTGACCTCAGTGTTCCAGGTCGAAGCTTGATCCACTGCGCCACCACAGGTCAGGTCGATACCAGGTCTTAAAGAATGAAATCCCAAGTTCTTTCTTTGGAATTTCAGTTCCTTAGTGATCTGAACCTATTCCTGCTGTCCAGTATTCTCTTGGTAAAGGTGGGTATGTTGACAGCACGAGAGATTGTGACATATTTACAGAGCTGTCACATAAACAAATTTCTACTGAACATATACCAGCATGGAGAGGCAGGACAGTGATTCTGACTTGTCCCTTCGCCCCAAAGGTCACTAGGCCGTCTGGGGGATGTCCTTCTCGTACATGGATTTTTGTTATGTTTTGCATAGGAGCTGAGTATTATTTTCGGGATTTTTATATTTGCTCATCATTTTAACCTGACAATGTTATTAAAAAACAAATCTGTTGTAATATAATGTTATAGTAATTGAATATACAGAAATATAGAAAAACATGGAAGATATATAAAAGTAATTAAGATATAATATTAAGGCCCTGGCCGGTTGGCTCAGCGGTAGAGCATCGGCCTGGCATGCAGGGGGACCCTGGTTCGATTCCCGGCCAGAGCACATAGGAGAAGCGCCCATTTGCTTCTCCACCCCCCCCTCCTTCCTTCTGTCTCTCTCTTCCCCTCCTGCAGCCAAGGCTCCATTGGAGCAAAGATGGCCCGGGCGCTGGGGATGGCTCCTTGGCCTCTGCCCCAGGGGCTAGAGTGGCTCTGGTCGCAGCAGAGCATTGCCCCCTGGTGGGCAGAGCGTCGCCCCTGGCGGGCGTGCCGGGTGGATCCCGGTCGGGCGCATGTGGGAGTCTGTCTGACTGTCTCTCCCTATTTCCAGCTTCAGAAAAATACAAAAAAAAAAAAAAAAGATATAATATTAAAATCAATTAAGGAAATTAGATAAAGTTATGCCGCCTGGATAGGAATTAATATAGTGTGTACAAATATGATAAACAGACTGACTTTCACGCAGGGCCCAGTTAGTGTGTGTATGAAGTTATACATAGATAAGAAGTGGCTTGATGTCATAACTCTAAATTAACATAAACAAGAAGCTTCCTTAGGAATACCTTAAAAGTGGTTTGATGTAACATTTCAGTAGATTAACATAAAAAGGGCTCCCTGCGATGATGAACTCCCAAAAAAGGTTGTTTGAGGTGATAATCCTGTTGACTGACACCTGTTAGAAGGCATTGGCCAGAAAGGTACTAAAGCTGAGGGACCCCCTGCTGAGGTAGTCGCCCAGACTCCCAACGTTGACATGGACTGTCTCCCTGCTGCTCTGACCAAAGACAGCCAAGAGGAGCATGCCAACAGGGCCCCCTTAAGCTGTACCCAGGCATGCCAAAAGGATTTGTGAGTAATAAATTGCCTGTGTGATTCCTGTAACTAACTTGTGTGTGGTCGTGTCTTTCCTCCAGTGGCAGTTGGATACAGATAAGTAGCATCCTCATAGCTGCCTCAAGAGTAGTCTTGAAGAGGCTGCCAGCCCTGCTGATAAGCAGGAGTGTCCCACTGCACGGGGAAGTCGAATCAGGAACACCTGATCGACATAGAGCTTGGGCTCTACTGGGACAAAATTGATTTGAATAAAACAGGTTGGTATGAGTACAGGTTCTTTTAAAATGAAGCTTTTCCTTATCGAAATATGTACCTCCAAGTCCAAGCCAGCTATGAACCATCTTTTTCCGGTCTGCTCAGTTCTCAGTCAGAAGAGTGAACTTAGAACTTCTCTTAGGGAAATGCGTTGTGTTAGGCTGTGAGTAGACATATTAAGAATTCTTCAGCTGCAAGTCATTATAGCAATTCTCAGACATTTATTTACTCGGTGTTTTTAAAGCAAATTGGATCCATTTTTGTATGGTATTAAAATTAAATCTGTTTAAACAGATTTTCCTTACAGGTAATCTTGATTCTTTTTTCTTTTAAATGTGTTTGCTTAAAGCCATCTATAAATAAACTATAACTCAGAATATTCAGTGTGAAAATATGTATTAAAATGCAAACTTAACTTTGAGTGAATACTATACTGGCTTATAAATGTGTCCAAATGACTTTTGTCATGTAATATTATCAAATTTTATCATGTCTGTAGTAGTAACTAGAAATCGATTGTCAACTGGTTGCTGGCATGGTATAATGTCAGGCTGTCCTGTAAAGGGTTTGTGTTTGTGCCCTTATAGCCCTTCTCACACCTCTCCGTGCTAATACTTGACTTTTATACTAGGAGATGAGAGGACTGGGTAAGAATTAGTAGACCTTGATGTAGTCATGGCTCTGATTTGCACTAGCTTTGTGGGTTTTAGCATTCAGTGTTCTCATCTATAATGAGTAATGGTAGACCAGAGGTTCTGTGGACCCATGCATGCCCTTTTGAGATGGGTGAATGGGAGAGAGGGAATGTTTCCTTCTGTTTTTCACAGACAGAAGCAAAAGCCATATAAGATATGTGACCTACTTGTGGCCACAGAGAGAGTCAACAGCTCAGTAGATACAGGTCAGGCTCTTTCAAATTTTTAGGTCCTCCCATCCGTTTGGAGCTGATGCTTCCTCAGAGTCACCCTGGAACCACCTAACCGGTACTGGGCTTGATTGTTTACAAAGCCTAGCCATTTGCATTTGCTGTTATGTCTGTTAGGATAACTTTTAGGTGGATATTTAAAAGGCTTGTGAGTTATGAGGTTAGTTGGCAGGATCCTATTTCAATAATGAATTCTTTCCCACCATGCCAATCAAAATTGGTGTCTTAAATGACCTTTTATTACCTTTTCTATTGAATCTCATTTTAGGAAGAAACCAATAATTAAAGTGAAACACAAGAAGTCACTCTCCAGGGTATTATACTAATAAGCTTCTGTGTTGCATTTGTATTCAGCATGTGACTTGCTGTTAATAATGTCTCTTGATAGCCGTACATTTAAGAATATGTTGGATATATAGGGAGGGGCAAAAGTAGGGGTACAGCTGTTTGGAAAAATAATGCAATAATTAATAAATAATAATTCAAGAATAAATTGTTGCGCCTGCTCAAAACTGCACACCTACTTTTTAAGTATATGTTTTTAAAATTTTTACTAATTGATTTTAGAGGAAGAGAGAGATAGACAGGAACATCGAGCTGTTCCTATATGTGCCCTGAGCGGAGATCGAACCAGCAACCTCTGTGCTTTGGGACAATGCTCTACCCAACTGAGCTGTCTGGCCAGAGCTGTAAACCTATTTTTGCCCCATCCTGTATATTTGATTGTTTAGAAGCAGATCACATATTTCCATGTAAAACATCCCAAGTAATTCATAGCTTCACAAGTGCCATTTTAACTCAATTTGCAGCTCAACTGTAATACTTGTCTTATTAGCTTGTGTTTGGGGAGTAGGAGTCCACACAGGAGGGAGGAAGAGGAAGAAAAATGAGCACAGTTTTGAAATGAAATCATCTTGACACTGCCTGTTGAGGTCTCCCCATCTCTCACCTCTGTCCTCAGGACCTCCCAGCACCCTGAGGTCTGTCCAGGGTCCTTTGATAAACTCTTAAATTATATCACCCAACAGGGCAGGGCAGTTGGCCTCCACTGTGGTGAATGTGGCTCCCTGGTTGAACACTTTTATACTGGGGAGTAAACGGTAATTAGAGCCTGACCTTCCAAGAAGTAGCTTCTGTTTTCTTTCTTTAATTGTGAAAATCAACCCAATTGGTAGAATTCCAGACATGAGGGGAAGGAAAGGACAGAAAACTCAGGCCTGAAAATGCCACTGGTTCAGCTCTCCTTGACTGGCCCTGCATTTCCCAGCCTCTTTCATTTCCTGTTTGAAGGCCTCAGGCATGGGGCTGTCTCCCAGGGAAACAATGAAGTTGTGGGGAAGGCGGGAGGGATGAGGGGAAGCAGATGTGGAGAGTCATCACCACTTACCTGTGTGTAACTCCACTCTGTCTTTTGAGACAGACATCTGGGTTCACAGATCAGACCCACACACTGTATAACTTTGAGTAGGTATTTAACCTCAGAGTCTCAATTTCTTCACACTTATCAGGGGCATCATAAAGATGAAAAAGAATACATGAAAATCGCTTGGGTGAAGGCAGATACTCAGTAAATAGGTTATATTATGAAGAGGCTGGGAATGGTTGGATTGTAGCATTAGCAACATCTGGAAGGCAGAGCATCCTGTGAATGTCCTAATAAGAGATACATGTACATTGTTACTTAAAGGGTAGATAATGTCGGAGTATTCTGTTTGTTTTACACAGGTTTCTGGGCATGGAAAACTGGTGGTGAAGCTGCAGTGTAGGCAGCCAGGGGTTTGCACCTCTAGATGTGGCCAGTTGAGCCTTCTGGGGAGGGTGGGGCCTTGCAGTACGCTGGACACTGGAAGAGGGCGGCAGACCCAGCCCAGCAGTCACTGGGACGCGCACTTTCATCAGCAGTCACCCCTCGTCGGTCTGAGATGAGAATCAATACCAGAAGGAGAAGGTGACAGATCACTCATTGCCCAGAGACTGGCTATAAATCCAGGGCCCGCTATTTTCTTTGTCACCACTTGAAAGAAACTTCACGCACGTCCTTTCCCCGGCAGACAGAGCCTCACCTCAGGACTCCCGAAGGTCTTTTGGAGAGATCTGCAATTACCTTTTGTGTTAGGAGTTGTTCTTGCAGAGAATTAAAGCTGTATCCCATTCCGTTCTGCGTAAGCTGTATCAGCATTCATAATGTCTTTCCCTCTCCATCTGTTCTTCAGTACTCATGAATTTTAGAGACGTCATCTGTCTGGAGGGCCTGTTTGCCTCTGCGTGTGTCTGTGGGGCATGTGCTTGACAGCTATTAGCTCTGACATACATCTCCCCTCCTTTGCCTCGACTCAGAAACACAAACACTTTTTCTATACAGAATCCTGACAGAAAGAACATTGAAGACCATAGTCTAACCACTCTCGGTAGTGAGGCCGTCAATGGCCAGAGAGTGGAGTGGCACCCTCTCAGAAGGCTCCGGGGCTGGGTGTCCTGCTTCAGGTCTGGAGCCCCTTTGGGATCCACTGTCTCTCCCCAGGTCATGGGCTGCGGCCCTGGAGGTTCTGCCCCGCACGCTGCCTGCCCCGCACGCTGCCTGCCCCGCACGCTGTCTGCCCCGCACGCTGCCTTCCCCCCCTGCGCGAGCGGCCGATCTGCTGTGGGGCCTGCCCCTGCGCGAGCGGCCAATCTGCTGTGGACAGGGACAGAGATAGTTCAGTGAGCCAGGAAAGTTGTCACAAAGTGAAGTCTTTTTAGACAGTGTTGGAATGATTAGAGCAGGGAGCTGGGGACCCCACAACAGCATTCTGTAGAGAGGAGCTCTTTTGTAAGCACTGATTTATTTTTCCACTGAAGGCCCGCCTCGGGCAGAATTGGGAAATAGCCAGCTGCATATGATGCAGTGATTTTCAAACCTTTCCCCCATTCCTTTTAAAACTGTAGGACTCTTCCTTATAATATATAGAAGCATCAGAAGAAGCCCAATATGTAAAAGAAATAAATGGGGAGGAGGGGGTTGGAGGTGCACGGCCTCCCTCTACTTTCCATCTGCCTGCGCCCTCCACTCACTACAGAGCCCAGTGACCTCTGGCGCTGGCACTCCCCAGAGAGGCTCGGCTGTCCAGGAAAACTGTGAGTCACTTCCATTCTCGCGCCTGCTCGGGTCAGCTCTGTCTGCCCAGCCTCCGGGTTTCAGTTAGATGGAAGCTGGTTTGAACAACTGCCATCGAAGGGAATTGCCGAAGGACTTGCCGGTCAGTCTCATTCCTTTCTTCTGACCAGCAGCCTGACTTCTGTTCCTGGTTGAGGACTAGTCTGGACCTTTGTTTAACAGTACACTGTACACATTCCTTAACATCTTCCTGCTCCATGAAATTGCCTTCCAAAAACAACAGGGATTCTGGGAAATATAAGATCAAAACCCGTTTGATTTTGTGACTGGGACATTCACAAAAGCAATAACGATACTAAAAAAATATAGGAATATTACTCTAAATAAGACTTTACCTTAAAAAAAAAAAAGGTTAAACGTTAAAAAGGTTGATCAGAAGGGTTGTAAAAAGAAATACAGTTATTGAATTTTGGAGACAAGAATAAAATGGACTAAAATCATAATAAATAAATACACAACAAAAGTACCCAAAGCCCAACATTCCCACAACAGACCACATGCCAGTCGGAGCCGGGAAAAGCATGAGTGTCATCCCTCTGCAGGTGGGGCTCCTGCCTTCTGCTGTCATTGGGGACATGTGGTTTAGTTGCTCTTCCTTGCTTATCCAGAAGATTACTGTTCTGGGAAATTTGCATGTGAACAGAAACCACTTTAATTGTGCTGACAGAAGACCACCATTTGCCAGTTCTGTATAAACCAGTTCATAGAACAGTGTCACATTCTATATCAGGACAGCCTTGTAGATCTCAGTTGACCCGACAGAGAACTCAGTGGGACAGAGGTGAGTAAGGTTCTATCCCTATCCTCAAAAAACACGTGCTCTTGTGTGAGACATGGGAATATCTGCAATACACGTCACAATGCAAATCTCAGAGAATATCGGGTGAATCAGGAAGTAATGTGTCTGATTGGGGGGGGGGTTAGGAAATGAAATGGTTATTTTAGGAGGAATAGAATTGGCAGGATTTCACCAGGCAAGTTTGGAGGGCAAAAGAAAAGAATGAGCAAAGGCTGGAAGCCAGAAAGCATGAGACATATTTGGGGAACCAGCATAATTTGGGGACTCCACATTGGGGCTGGCACAACAGAGACACATAAGGGACCGGTTAAGATAAAGGTTAAGAAAAAAAAAAAGAAAGAAAAAAAAGATAAAGGTTAAGCCCCCTGGCTGGTTTGGCTCAGTGGATAGATTGTCGGACTGGCATGTGGACATCCCAGGTTCGATCCCCAATCAGGGCACACATGAGAAGTGACATCTACTTCTCTTCCCCTCCCTCTTTCCCCTTCTCTCTTTTCCCTTTTCACAGCCAGTGGCTCAATTGGTTTGAGTGCATTTGCCCTGGGCACTGAGGATAGCTTCATGGAGCCTCCAACTCAGGTGCTAGAAATAGCCTAGTTGCAAGAATGGTCCCAGATGGGCAGAGCATCAGCCCCAGATGGGAAGTTGCTGGATGGAACCCAGTCAAGGTGCATGGGGGTCTGTCTTTATCTCCCCTCATTTGGAAAAGAAGAAAACAAATAATAATAATAGGAGGGAACAGAATATGCAGCTGAGATGAAATAAGATCAGCCATAAACTGCTAACTGTTGAGAGGTGAGTGATAAGACAATGGGATTCTTGGGCTTGGCTAGCTGGCTCAGTGGACAGAGTATCAGCCCAGCATGCAGACGTCCTGGGTTTGATCCTGGGGTCGGGGCACACTAGGAGAAGCGACCATCTGCTTCTCTTCCCCTCTTTCTCCCCATTGTCTCTCTTCCTCTCCTACAGCCAGTGGCTCTTTGGTTCAAGTGTTGACCCCAGGTGCTGAGAATAGCTTGGTTGATCCAAGCATCAGCCTCATATGGGTTTGCCAGGTGGATCATGGTTGGGGTGCATGCGGGAGTCTGTCTCTCTGTCTCCCCTTTTCTCACTTGAAAAAAGAAAAGATAAAGGTTGAAATGGTGATTGGCTTCAGAATGTGGGAGCCTGACTACAGGGATGAGGGCACCAGCAAAGGATTTTGAGCAGGAGAGTGACGTGATTCTAGTCATGCTTTATGAAGCCCCTTTGTCAGCTTATGCTAGGGGAAGTTGGTGGGGAGTAGAGTCCAATTAAGAGGTGTTACAGTTTCTCTGTGAGAGATATGAGGGTCTGAGCTCAACTATCACAATGACACACAGACATTATGGATATAGAATATCAAATATTTATCAGCTGAATTGATAGTGTAGAGCTATAGTAGTACCTGTGTAATGATGACAAATTTACTGGTTTTGCTGCAGAAAGCCAGTGTGGAGTTTGGTTCTGGACTGTTTGCGAGCTAATGCCGAGGGCTGGCAGGGCCGATAGTGCACTGGGATCCTGTGACAGGTCGTTCAGGGGTCTCAAACTCAACTCAGCATGTGGGCTGCAGAGCAAGATCACAGCCGTTCGGTGGGCCGCACTAGGTCTACAAAAGGCAACTGTTACGCAACACTTTTCAGTGTCACAAAACGACCAGAAACTGTAGTTCGTGGATTAGTCTGCGGGCCGCAAAAAATTGTTCGGCGGGCCGCGAGTTTGAGACCTCTGGTCTAGACCGAAATGGGGACAAAGCTTGTGACCGTTAGGTTACTGCTGCATGATTCATGCAGACAGAATATAAAAGGTTGCCCCAGTTCTGGAAGGGGATGGTGTTCCCTCTATTGACAGACCCGCCCACCTGAGCCCCTGGCCTTGGTTGTGTTCTGATCACAGAACCACAGCAGTTTTCCATTTGAAAATTCTGAGAAATCGTCTTCTCTCTAAACCCTTTGCTAGATATAAAACTGGGGCCCAAAAGGTCAAGTGTGAGTCCAGGGTAAGTCAGAGGCAGAACCCGGACTGGAATGTAGGACTTTCACTTCTAATCTTTAGAAAATCTCTTAAGTAATTCACCTAATTATGGAGGCTGGAAAGTTTCACGATCTGCTGTCTACAAGCTGGAGACCCAGGAAAGCCAGTGGTGTGAGTTAGTCTGAGTCCACAGGCCTGAGGACCAGGGGAGCCAATGGTGTAAGTCGCAGTCTGAGCAAGAGAGATTATGAGATGAGGTGTCCCAGCTTAAGCAGCAAGGCAGAAAAAGGGGGCAGATTCCTCATTCCTCTGCCTTTTTGTTTTATTCAGGCCCTCAAGGGATTGGATGATGCCTGCCATTGAGGGGGGGTGCAGTCTATTTTACTGAGTCCACCAATTCAAATGCTAGTCTCATTTGGAAGCACCCTCACAGACACACAAAAATACGCGCCCAGGAATCTGGGCGCCCCCGATGCAGACAGGTTGACAACTCACGTGAACTACCACAGGCTCGTTGGAATTGTTGAGCATGATACCTTGTTCTTACAGAGCATTTTTTTTTTATTATTAATTTTACTAGGGTGACATCAATAAATCAGGGTACATATGTTTAAAGAAAACATGTCCAGGTTATCTTGTCAATCAATTATGTTGCATACCCATCACCCAAAGTCAGATTGTCCTCCGTCACCTTCTATCTAGTTTTCTTTGTGCCCCTCCCCTTTTCCCTCTCCCTCTCCCCCCTCCCCCCGTAACCACCACACTCTTATCAATGTCTCTTAGTCTCACTTTTATATCCCACCTACGTATGGAATAATGCAGTTCCTGGTTTTTTCTGATTTACTTATTTCACTTCGTATCATGTTATCAAGATCCCACCATTTTGCTGTAAATTATCTGATGTCATCATTTCTTATGGCTGAGTAGTATTCCATAGTGTATATGTGCCACATCTTCTTTATCCAGTCTTCTATTGAAGGGCTTTTTGGTTGTTTCCATGTCCTGGCCACTGTGAACAATGCTGCAATGAACATGGGGCTACATGTGTCTTTACGTATCAATGTTTCTGAGTTTTTGGGGTATGTACCCAATAGAGGGATTGCTGGGTCATAAGGTAGTTCTATTTTCAGTTTTTTGAGGAACCACCATACTTTCTTCCATAATGGTTGTACTACTTTACATTCCTACCAACAGTGAATGAGGGTTCCTTTTTCTCCACAGCCTCTCCAGCATTTGCTATTACCTGTCTTGCTAATAATAGCTAATCTAACAGGTGTGAGGTAGTATCTCATTGCAGTTTTGATTTGCATTTCTCTAATAACTAAAGAAGATGAGCATCTTTTCATATATCTGTTGGCCATTTGTATTTCTTCCTGGGAGAAGTGTCTGTTCATGTCCTCTTCCCATTTTTTTTATTGGATTGTTTGTTTGTTTGTTGTTGAGTTTTATGAGTTCTTTGTATATTTTGGATATTAGGCCCTTATCTGAACTGTTGTTTGAAAATATCATTTCCCATTTAGTTGGCTGTTTATTTTGTTGTCATTTTCTCTTGCTGAGCAAAAACTTCTTAGTCTGATGTAGTCCCATTCATTTATTTTTGCCTTCACTTCTCTTGCCTTTGGAGTCAAATTCATAAAAACAGAGCATTTTGTAATGTTTCAGAGTTTAGTGTACCCATCTCCTCTTTCGACTGTGATAGGTAGGCAGAGATTGTTCCTCTTTACAGGGAAACAAACAGAGGCGTGACAGGTGTGACCTTCCCTGTCAGGCTGGATCAGTGGAAGGTCAGGATGAGAGCCCAGGTTTCTCATTCTGACCCCATTGTCTTCCCTGCAGCTGACTTGTACGTTCTGCAGCTGTGTTAAACCAGTGGTTCTCAGAGTGTGGTCCTGGCCCAGCTGGCCCTGGTTCAGAATCACTGTGAACTAGTTAGTAACGCACATTCTCGGGCCCGCCCAGACTCACCGAGTCAGGAATTCTGGGGGCTGCGGCCCGGTAATCTGTGTCTTAAGAGTTTCTCTGGGGGATTGTGCGCGCTAGTGAGAGAGCCGCTGTGTGAGGCAGCGTCTGTTCACCCTCCAGCCCTTCACTACCTTCTGCTCATATACCTAATTTATCAGAAAACAGCTAGGATTCACAGTCAAGCTTTTCTGTATCCTAAATCCATAATCTCCATCACATCATCTACTTTATCTACATTATCTGTTAGGATCTTTTTTCCATATGCCTTTTTTCATCCCAAAGCTATGGAGTTTTGTTTTTGTTGTTTTTTAATTTAGTAAGAGGAAGGGAGGCAGAGACAGATTCTGGTGTGCACCCTGACCGGGATCCACCCGGCAAGCCCACTAAGGGGTGATGCGCTGCCCATCTGGGGTCATTACTCTGTTGAAACTGGAGCCATCCTCAGTACCCGAGGCCAACTCACTCCAGTCAAGCCATGGCTGCAGGAGGGGAGGAGAGAGAGAGAGAGAAGCGAGAGGGGAGGGGTAGAAAAGCAGAAGGGCGCTTCTCCTGTGTGTGCCTTGACGGGGAATCGAACCTCAGCTCATGCTGTACCGCTGAGCCAACCGGCCAGGGCCCAAAGCTGTGGAGTTTTATCAGTGGATGTATGATATCCCACTGTTTCAGTAGGATGCTGCAAACAGCACGTGGGCATTCGGGCTTCACCAATGAGAAGCACTGTTTCTGCAACCCAGATTCATTTCTGACTCACAGTGAAAGCGTGTCAGTAAGGTCAGGTATGAAATAAAATTACAAATATAAATATAAATAAATAAATAAATATATAAATATAATCTCCAACCTTTAGGCTGGTTTTCTCTCCCTTTTTCCGTTAGAGCCTGTTCAACAACTGAAAAGAAAAGCGAGGAAGGCATGACCTCTAGTGGAATCCCTGAGAACTTCCGTACGGTTTTGTTGGAGGGTTTCTCTCCAAATCACCCCTGCGCCTCTCCGTGTTTTAATGGAATTACAGATTTTTTTCATCTGAGAGTTACCGTCATGACCAGACCTGGTTCTGTGCACAAATGTCATTTTTACTACCTTAAAAATGGGATTTCTGCACCTCAAGTTCACAGTGCACTTGGGTTTGAGTCCTTTAGTGACCTTTCTCCAAGCGCTGTCTTTTAAAAACAATTCTTGTCATTTAGTCTTTTTCTCACTTAACTATAAAACCTAACCTGACCGGATTTTTTGGAAGTGAGTCTGTTTGAATACGGGTGTCTAAATTCGCTTCCAGGACAGCTGATAGCTTTGAAAATTGTACACTTCTGTTCAAACTGTGTGATCTTGGGTTTCAAGGACTGAGCTGTAATTGTGTCCATCACTACAGGTGTATTGCTCGGCTGCCAAGTCGGCCCCACAGCTGGTACTCACTGACCCACACGTGTTCCAAGTGAGGGGCGGTGTGAGCCAGGAGCCCTGAAGGATTCTTGGATTATTATTATAATTGTATATATTATACAATTACTTTGTCCAAGCTTAAGGTCGAATAGAGGACAAAAACCAGCCACTATCTGCGGGGGGGGGGGGGGGGGGGAGTATGAAAAAATATCTGAGCAAGAAATATCTTTTTCAGTCAAAGCAAAATAAATAGTTGGGAGCTTGGGAATGTTCATCTATGTTTCAGTTGGGTAGAGTGAGGGATGTCATATATTTCCTGAATCTCAATGATTGTCACGTTTCCAACACTTGAACCAGTTTACTGTCCGGTGAATCCCTTCCTCTGCTTTGACAGCTGCCATTCCTGCATCCATGCAATGAAGCCTCCTGCTTTGAAATTGAGGAAGGGAGCGGACAGTCTCAGTGTTTAAAACCATTCACATTGCCTGTTTGAAACACTCATCTCCTTGGAGATGCTGCTTTGGTCCTTCTTGGCTGGGATGTGACACCTGTTTTTTCCACAGACCCTATGGTTAGAGACCCTTGATTATAGGTAGGTGGCGTGGAAAGAACCCTGGATTGGGCATCAGGACTTTAAATTCTATTTTCAGCACCTGGACCAGGTGCTGTGCTGTGTCACGCTTGTCTTTTAGGCTTCAGTAACCTAGTCTGGACCATGACAGTTGGTGTATATAATTTTGAAAGTCAGTTCTGGCTCTAGTAATCTATGATCCATTCATTTTTCTGTCAGGGTGGGAATAAGCACATACAACTGCACCCCCTGGAGTCCAAGAGTTATGGAATTGGCAACTGATCCAAACAATATCCTTTGGCCCTGGCCAGCTGGCTCAGAAGTAGAGCATCAGCCCTGCGTGTGGAAGTCCTGGGTTCAATTCCCAGCCAGGGCACACAGAAGAAGCGACCCTTCTCTTCTCCACCCTTCCCTCTTCTTTCTTTCTCTTTCTCTTCCTCTCCTGCAGCCATGGCTCAAAAAGATTCTAGCAAATTGGCCCTGGGTGCTGAGGATGGCTCCTTGGCCTTACCTCAGGTGCTAAAATAGCTCAGTTGCCGAGCAATGGAGCAGTGGCTCCAGATGGGCAGGTGGATCCTCGTCAGGGCGCATGTGGGAATCTGTCTGCGTGCCTCCCTGCCTCTCACTTAATTAAAAAAAAAAAAATCTTTAACACTGTAAAGTTAAAAAAAAATAACTAGGCACGATTTTGGTTCACAATTTCTGGCTAGAATACTGAGTTCCCATTTTTACTCCCAAACCACTGATATTTGCTCCATTTTTTTTTCTTTTTGATGGTTAGAGAAAAGGTAGGATAAAAAAGCCATCTCTCATATACCACTTTCCTACTCACTTTTTGACTTTCTCTGACTTTTTTTTTTCCTTTTTATGCAGGTGTGGATTTAAAAACACTGCACCAATTTGTCCCTCTTTCAAATGATCTGCTCTTGCTTTTAAACTGCTGCCCCATAGGGCTTTGACTGGCTTGCTTTTAAGTCTCATTTCTTTAGATGTGAACATTTTCAAAGCTCAAACAGGAAAGTGTGTTTTTACCTGGATCCTGGACATAATTATCAGGTAGAGAACGGTGGCTCAGAAGCCGCTTCTGCTCTTCATTAGTCTCTTGGGCTGTCGGTACTGTTCTCCATGTCTGTTTTCCTTGGAAATGTTGATTTGATCCCTTAGTCCTTCCTTAAGTTATGGTTATGGGTGTGGTTGTACTAACCTGAAATTTTGCATGGAGCATTCCAGCTTCATACAATGCAACAACGTTTATGATTTCATATTGGAGTTATTTCTAGAAATAGCCGAGTTTTCAGATGTTACTTCTTTGTTTGGAAACTCGATTTGAGGATATTAGTGTTTGAAATAACAATTTACATAAATGAAGATAAAGACAATCTATAGGTCGTCATTGTTAATATATTAGGTATTACAACAATGTGCTATATGAGAAATTGATGAATAACATTGATTTGACTCTTAAAGACAAGTTACTTTCTAGAAATGATCATGCGTTTATATAAGGAACGAGGGCCATCTTACCATCTCCAGATTGCCCCTGGCCGACCAGCTTTACACTCTGAGCCCTTTCCTACCCTTGCTGCCCACCCTGCAACAAATTAATCGCCTGGAAAGTGTCCCAGTGATATGCTTCCTTCACAATAATCGTGTGTGGTCAGACTCCTTCTTTTTTTTTTTTTTATATTTTTCTGAAGCTGGAAAAGGGGCAAGACAGACAGACAGACTCCCGCATGCACCCGACCGGGATCCACCCGGCACACCCACCAGGGGCGACGCTCTGCCCACCAGGGGGCGATGCTCTGCCCCTCCGGGGTGTCACTCTGCCGCGACCAGAGCCACTCTAGTGCCTGGGGCAGAGGCCAAGGAGCCATCCCCAGCGCCCGGGCCATCTTTGCTCCAATGGAGCCTTGGCTGTGGGAGGGGAAGAGAGAGACAGAGAGGAAGGAGGGGGGGTGGAGAAGCAAATGGGCGCTTCTCCTATGTGCCCTGGCCGGGAATCGAACCCGGGTCCCCCGCACGCCAGGCCGACGCTCTACCGCTGAGCCAACCGGCCAGGGCCCAGACTACTTTTTAATCTAGGTTAAGCCAAAGAACTGTGTAGCCATTTTGTGTCCTTCATAGGCTAGTTGGCTGCCAAGGGCCTCAGTTTCTGCATCTGTGCAGTGAGAACTATAAGGCTCTTTGCAGAATTATTGCTAGGAACAAATGAGAAAATGACTGGCCATTCTGGGAACTGCAAAGCATCATATAATGTAAGCAATGTTTATTTTGAGGTTATTGAATGAAGCCCAGTTAAAAAAGTAATTTTTTTATTTATCGTCTTGGCTCCTAAAATCTTTTACTGTGTTTATTTGTAGTCAGAATCAAAAAGTTCTGCAGAAGGTCCCTTATCACCATAACATCAGGGACTATTTCTTCTGCCCTTTCTTCCCCTTATTCCTGGCATTTGAAGCTTTATCCATGTGTTCTTTTTGTTGTTTTTCTTTTTATTATTTTATCTCAGCTGCAACAGATGAGAGAGCTGAAACTCTGTGTCTTGTCTTCAGTACAGTTTGAGAATCAATGTCAACCACATTGCCTGCCCAGACAAGGCATTTTTCAGTCTTGGTCCAACCTAGATGGAGCCCGAGTAACTAGATTTTCTGTGGGAGACCAAAAGACAAAGTTGTGAGTCACTGGGTGCTACCAGGGCAAGTAGGCCCTGGGGTGATGCTTTTAATATAGTCTCAGCTCCCTCCTAAACCTCTGTTTCCCCAGAACTTTCCATTCTAGGATTATGACTCTGGAGCCCTGCTAGAATCTCTCAGTAAATGAATGGAGTAAGGGTGCCCTCTCCTGGCACTCGTGGGAATTGCTTTGTAAGATGGAATCTGCTCACAGCGTCTGTTCTTGCACATCAAAGAGAAAATGCACTGTCATAATATTTTTTAAAAAATCAGGTATTAGACTTTGATCTTAGATCACACTATAATTATGTACTCATTTTCTCCTAGTCTCCGGCTATGATTGTTGACTGAAAATTGAGAAATGTGTTTTGGGCAATGTCCTAGAGTTAAATTATTCTCAGAGATCAGAGATTTTTTTGTGTAGTTAGCATGTAGTTTAAGGTCAGCTCATTAGTAAGCTCCTACCTTCTCCCTTCCCTCTCTTCTGAGTGTGTGATATGATTTTCTTGCCTGCAGATATAGTGGCTCTGAAGTCTCATTCTGTCTGGAAATAACAGTGTGACAGTTACCCTGTCAATCTCAGTCTGTCACTCTGATAGCTTTCATCCTGGATGATTCCCGAAAACTATCTTTAGGCTATATTTTCTATTCACTCATTCAGCTGACTTCTGTTGTGCGAATTTTGGAGATAGTCCACAGGTCATCTGATGGAGGTCAACAGATAATTGACAGCTGGTCTAAGCACTACACTAAAGAAATTACGGACATAGGTCATTGAGTGGAGAGATTAAATATGTCACTTGGACTTTTTTCCCATACAATTTAGAACAGGGGTCCCCAAACTACGGCCCGCGGATCACATGCAGCCCCCTGAGGCCATCTATCCGGCCCCCGCCGCACTTCAGAAGGGGCACCTCTTTCATTGGTGGTCAGTGAGAGGAGCCTAGTTCCCATTGAAATATTGGTCAGTTTGTTGATTTAAATTTACTTGGTCTTTATTTTAAATATTGTATTTGTCCCCCCCCCCTTTTTTTTAACTTTAAAATAAGATATGTGCAGTGTGCATAGGGATTTATTCATAGTTTTTTTTTTTAATAGTCCTGCCCTCCAACAGTCTGAGGGACAGTGAACTGGCCCCCTGTGTAGAAAGTTTGCGGACCCCTGAGTTAGAAAAACAGGCAGAATACTCCCAGAGGATGAATGAGAGATGGTATTTTCGTCTTTGTACATGGCTGGAGACGTTTCCATCTGAACGAGGAGGGTCCATTGGAACAACGCTTCATTCTGACGTCAGTTCCTGCAGTAACCTGGGAAGCCAGACTCCTCACCTAAGTTTTAACTTTCTCCTCCAGCTTTGCTCACCATTTTGTTGTTGTTGTTGTTTTGTAGTTTGGGGAAGAAATGTCTATCTTTAAGTAATGTATGAATTTACATCTCTCGAACATTCTCTAGAACCAAAGGAGGTTTTAGAATGTCCTTTGGGAAATTAGAAGAATTGGGTTATTCACAAAGCAAAGAATGAATAGGCAGGTGCTAACTTTAAATGCACTGGAAAACATATTGCTCCTTGGAGGAAGCTGATTAACTCCTTTTGAGAATATGGTCTGATCTAGGACTTCATGTGGGAAGAGCAAGTAATTCAGTACTGTCAGCTTAGACCAATTATACATCTGAGGTGCTGTGATTTCATCTGGAATTTTTAGCAGAGATGAGCACGTGCACGCACGTGCACACACGCAGTTTTTTTATTTTTTAAAGATTTTATTTATTCATTTTTAGAGAGAGATAGAGACAGAGAGAAAAGGGGGGAAGGAGCAGGAAGCATCAACTTCCATATGTGCCTTGACCGGGCAAGCCCAGGGTATTGAACCGGCGACCTCAGCGTTCCAGGTTGATGTTTTATCCACTGCGCCACCACAGGTCAGGCACACATACACAGTTTTAGAAAGGAAACCACACTGGTGTGATAGTTCATTTGGAAGGCAATACTAAGAAGCAAAAGTGAGGGAGTAGAGCAGCTGAAACAGAAGCAAAAAGTGTCAAAAAGGGTCTGCTGATGAGCTGAGTGTATTAATCAGGTGGTATTTATTCCCTGGGAAATTGTGTAGAACCAAACTAGAATCTCTCTTTCTCTCGCTCACTCTCTCTCACTCATTTTCACTCTCACTCTCTTCTTCTGTCTTCTTTTCCAATCTTAAAAATTTCCCACCAGAGTCTGGTAAAGCCAGGGCATTTGCCACAGACTCCTGTCTTCTGTCGGTTGAGGGTTGACCCCAGTGACATCGGCTCTCCCGCACCGACTCCTGCATGTGGGGCAGTTCCTGGAGCAGGGTCACTAGCTGTGAGGAGAGACGTTGGCAGGTGCAGGGCACTGCCTTCCGAAGCTGCAGGTGAAGTTGGGCAGGCTGGGATGCAAGCAGGGCACCATGCACACCTGAGACATACTCATGTGTTCACAAATGTGAGGAAACAGTAAAACCAAGAGAAGTCTATGATAATAATAAGGAATTGTTGTTAGTTTTGTTTACATAGGAGAGGGGTCCATATATATATATATCATGAATGACAAGGGAATGTAAATTTTAAACCATATCAGCTGGGTGACAGGCAGAGGTGATGGGGATGCAGGAGACTTAATCCTGAGCTTCTTCATCACTGGTTCATTACTGCTTCTGATGGTCAGGAGGGTGGTAATCCAACCATCTCTGATACATTTCTATAGCCTTATGTAGTAGCCATTTGATGCATATTGGCATTACTGATACTTTTCACTTATCTGTCAAGAATGAGCCTTCTAAAGTGAACACTCCTCTTGTAAATGAACGTCTAATGTTGTACCCTGTTACGGCTGTGGGATACTGCTAAGTGGGGCTAAGTAGACTCCTGTGTGAGTTTTCACAATAAGTTCTGATTGGTGGAAACCATGAGCTTTTAAACTATCCTAAGAACTGAAAAGAAAGGGAAGGGCAGGACTTTGTAGGTGGGGGGAATATATTGATTATGTGCCCATAACCTCCCTTACTGCTGAGGAAGCCGCAGACCACTCATGGAGTGATTAGGTGATGTGCGTTTTCTTGTTTCATTCCTATGGCCACCTACTCAAGTTTTAGTTATTTCCCAATGTTATTCAAGGAAACTGAAGCCCAGAGTGGTTAATTATGTGGTCATGGATGAATTGGATTGAATCCAGGCCGACCTCGTGTATTCTCTGCAAAATAGCTTAGTAGACTTTGACAGAGCCATCCAATTGGTAGAACTTGAGTTTTAACTTTTAAGAATAACAATAATGAAAAATTAGGCCTTTTTTCTCAAGCTGATTTTTGGATTATTAGTAAATGTTTTTTGGACATATGCTGATTATATTTTATATTATATCCTGTAACAAATTCCATGATCCCAGGGTTATGGTTAATGAGATATTCGACTTGACTGAAACAAAGGATACATTCAACAAGCAGTTGCCTTCTAACCCCAGGTCTGTGTTAGCCACTGCAGTAATAAAACCTTGACTACCCAAGTTTACAGACCCTTGACTATGATCACACCTTTCATTTGATGAGCTTTTTTGTCAGTTACTGTGCCAACCACTTTATACTGTTCTCTGATGTAGGCGGGAAATAAGCCATGAATACAGCCCACTGTGATAACAGGTGTAGGAAGTGCTAGCGTAATAATTCAGATTCAGACCCTTCGCAGAGGTGGACAGGTTATTCATTCCACAGGGCAGTGGTCCCGAGGGAACGGGGGAGGGCTGGAATCCACCCTGCCTTCCACGGCGGCTCCACCAGAGCAGGCGCTCCCGGGCTAGCAGTAGGCTGCGTCCAGCCAGGCAGAGGCAGCCATTGCTGTCCCTTCACCTAACATGGTCTGTATGCTGTACGTGTGCTAGAGGCTTTAGGTAGATTTTCCTGTTCAGGTAAATCTTTAACAACAATCCCGTTTTATAGGTGACAGAGAAAGGGAAGAACATACGAGAACATTAACTAAATATCGACATAGATGTTCTTGGGTATTTCATATCAGTCCTAGCAGGGCAATTTTATGGGGAGTTTGTTTTAAACAGTTGAGGAATTGGAAGCTCAGAGAGGTTAAGTAACTTGTCAGGCTTACTTAAGTAGTAAATGCTTAGGATTTAAACCCAAACCTGTCTTACTCTGACTCCCGTGCTTTTGCACACATATTAGTGTCAAAATGAGAAAAGATCAGGGAAGACTTCTTTGAGGAGGCATCTTTTAAATCAGGTCTGTTAAAATGTAAATAAAGCCTGACCTGTGGTGGCGCAGTGGATAAAGCGTTGACCTGGAAATGCTGAGGTCGCCGGTTTGAAACCTGGGCTTGCCTGGTCAAGGCACATATGGGAGTTGATGCTTCCAGCTCCTCCCCCCTTCTCTCTTTCCTCTCTCTCCCTTTCTGTCTCTCTCTCCTCTCTAAAAATGAATAAATAAAAATAAAATAAAATTTAAAAAAATGTTTACAAAATGTAAATAAATAAATCAGGTCTGTTACTATAGATATGCAATTTAGTCAATAGGTCATTACCATATGTGAATTAATCAGTTTCTAAAATGTTTCAATGAATTTAATATGCAATTATCTCAAAAGTTATGCCAATTAAAATGAACTCTTGAATGTATGAACCATATTATTATAGTTATTAATATTAATGATCATTCAGCAAAGTATTGAAAAGCTGGGAAGCCTATTGGTGTCTGATTTTGCATATTCTGTGTCTAATAGTATATTCAGTTGAGAACACAGTACTAATTGCTTCTTGCAAGTCAGATCAGGCCCGTTCTTTCTTGTAGTAAGTGTGGATAGTCAGACATGTTCGCCGCTTGTCCGAGGTCACACTACAGCTTTGACCAACAAAAGCACAAAGCTGGCACTTTGCCTAGCGACCTCCGCTACTTCCCTTCAGAGCCATTCTGCATTTGTGGCAAGTTGGGTCATTGTTGTGGGGAGAACAGGATGTGTGTGGCATTTTGACCTTTGCCATAAATGTGGAAATAAGACAATGCCGTTGATCTGATATGGGCTGTGTGACATTGAATTAATTATTTTCCCTCTTTGAACCTCACTGTTTTTTTTTTTAATTTTTGTTTTTTTGTGTGTGTGTGTTGTTTTTTTGTTTTGTTTTTATCTGTAAAATGAGGAACTTCATATATGTGAATTCTAGTCATGAATGAGGGGAATGTTAAACTGTTCCCCAAACTGAGGATATTAAAAACTCCATAGATGAGTGACTTTGTTAGAAGTGGCCATGCTTTCTTCTCAGAATATTTATCAAAATATCAAGTAAACTTGGCAAAAATATTTACTCCTTTGAATAATAAATCATAATGTTATTTATGGGAAGGTTTTATATTGTTTGCTAGCCCCTAAGGAAACTGCTCCCCTAGGGGAATATAGCAGAACCACAGAAGGACTTTCCAACATGGGCCAGTTCTGCGCCCTTTCCACCATTAAGAATCATTTGAAAAATAAAAAATTATTTCAAAGAGGAAAAAAAAGTATCATTGCTACAATAAGGTGCTGTTATTGTGGCAAATATTGAGGCAAAAAAATACTTTTTTTTTTTTTTTTGTATTTTTCTGAAGCTGGAAACGGAGAGAGACAGTCAGACAGACTCCCGCATGCGCCCGACTGGGATCCACCCGGCACGCAACGCTCTGCCCACCAGGGGGTGATGTTCTGCCCCTCCTGGGCGTCGCTCTGCCCCTACCAGAGCCACTCTAGCGCCTGGGGCAGAGGCCAAGGAGCCATCCCCAGCGCCCGGGCCATCTTTGCTCCAATGGAGCCTTGGCTGCAGGAGGGGAAGAGAGAGACAGAGAGGAAGGGGGGGGTGGAGAAGCAAATGGGCACTTCTCCTATGTGCCCTGTCCGGGAATCGAACCCGGGTCCCCCGCACACCAGGCCGACGCTCTACCGCTGAGCCAACCGGCCAGGGCAAAAATACTTTCTTATGAAACAAGAAATATTATTGAGATATTCAGGTCTTTTTTTAGCTACATAGAAATCTTTTTACTATACATGGTCAAAGATATATATAGAGATAAAATTTATCTGGTTCTGTAGCTTTAATTACAAGACATTAAAATTTTACCTCTTTGATAGATTTTTCTTCCCTTAACATAGGTAACATTTTTTTAAAAAAACAAAACTAGAAATCTGTACAAGTACTAATTTCACTTAACTGTTCAGTATTTATTAAACTATCTGCCTGATTTCAAATGATACCTAGTTCTGTGCTCTGTTGTTAGTAATCTGGCATTCTGGGTTTGAGTGATAGAGGCTAGTGATTTGAATTCAGTGTAATGTGCTGAAGTTTTGTTCACTAGACTATAAGGGATTCTGGGACAGAGTTCCATTTTGCCCTAGAGATTCCAAAGAGAATCAGCAAAGAACAAAGTGAATAACAGGGAACACATTCCCTCAACTCAAGGCCCCAGTGATATTAAGTAGAAACTATGAAATAAACTGAAATCAAGGAATCAGTTACAAGAATTGAATCAGTTTTAATCTGTGGTTTAAGAGCAGACGTATGCAATGCTTCCATAAAGAGAGACCCACCCAGAGGAATAAGCTTTCTCCATCCCTCCTTCTCTTTGCCGCTGACAAGCTCAGTGGTCTGTGTATCTCCTTCCTTTTGGATAAATTTACTAATAGCCAAACAGCCAGGATCACTTGATTTTACCCTCTTGCAATTGCATAAAAATCCTTGGATCAATTCAGAGGTGGTAATTTCTGGAACTGATGCCCACAGCCAAAATGTACAACTGATTTTTTTTTCTTCCTCTATTCCACTCTCAGCCCCTGGCTGTGTTTTAGTTGCGTGGCAACCCATCTGCTGTGATAGCTGATGTCAGCTCATTTTCACTTAAACTTAGCCCAGGAAAGTTTTCAAAACGGGCACTTGAGTTTGTATAATGCCGGGTAAGGCTCCAGTTTGTGTAACCCAGTCACAAAACTGCAGACTAATGGGCTCTGGCAGGCTGGATGGAACTGTGGATGTCACAAGGGATTAGCTTCTAGAACAATGTGGCCTTAGGGACTTTATTTCTAACTTGTAGAATCTTATTAGCAAATGAGTCTCAGCCATAGTCTGTTTGCTGCTAAAATTCTCTGCACTTTAAAGGAAGAAGGAGTGTCTAACATTACCCTAATTCTGAATATTAGCATTTAGCCAAATACTTGGTATACAAATACTTTTTCTTTGAAAAAAGAACCAACATTTTACCTAAGCAGCAATTGGGAGGAAAGAGGTCTTATGTATAGCAAGTATACTAACCAGTGAAAAATATCACTTCTTTAGCCAGCAGAGGGCAGAAGGGAGTTTAGCTTTTTCTTACCTGTGACAGACAAGACAAGGCAAAACTTGGAGGGATGTTTGTAAACAAATTATCCCTAGCCCGTTAGTGCAGTGCGTTATTCTGCTTGTAAAGACAGGACCTGGCTAGTGTGCTCAGAGCCACTTTGATCCTGTCTTTGCAAAAGGATGCATAAAATATTGAGTTATTTATGTCTAAAAGGAGACGACAGTGTTGTACCCAAATAACAACACCTTTTTAATTGATTCAGATCTTAATTACTAACCACAATACAGCATTTTACGCTTTTCCCCATTTATAGTTATGGCACTCCAAATGCTAGAATGAAAGAGTATTTGAAATAAAGATGAGTAAATGATTTCATTATCAGATGTTTCTCTTTTAAAGCTACTGTACATACATGTAACTATAAAATAGTAAATGACTTTCACAACTTCTGACTTCTGAGAAGCCAGTCTCACCCCTTTGCGGCCAAGCTGTGACTCACGGTGGTAGTATTTGTGCCTTTCCTGGTTGTTGGCATTGGCTTTTAAAAGGGACATAAACTTTCTGTGCTGATTTGTAGTGAAGGCTGTTTCTCCTTGTGTAGTAGGCTGGTGTCTTTTTTTCTGGTCTCTCTCTCCTTTGAGTATGTTAGTGTCTTTAATTTGGGTTCCTCAGGAAGAATCCCCTGAAATGGAGTTAGGATATTTATTAAGGAGCAGCCTTGGGCTCTGCACCTGTGGAAGGAAGGGAGGGGTGAGAAGCAGGGTCAGACAGAGGGAGAAGTTGGCTTTCCCTGCAGGTTGCATCAGCCTTTGCTGACTCTCCCATTTGAGGGTATTGGAAATGTACATTCAGGGTATCCTGAACTCTGGGGCACTCCTGCACTGATCGGGTACTGGAAGTGTACCCTCTATCCCTACCCCAAATTCAGGACATGACCTTGGTTGAGGTGGTTCTTTGCAGCTGACACCATCACTAAGGGATCAGGCTGACCGCACTCCCAGCAGCTGAGACAGTGAAGTCATTCTTTATTGAAGCTGGGTCTGGGTGCCTCATCCTAGCACCGTTTGTGTGAGAAACAGCCCCAAAGAATTGGGCTCACTGGATTTCCCTTGGGATAAATTGTTGAGACTCTTTCAACATTGTATAATGTATTGATTGCTTTAAAAAGAAAGTGGTAGCTTGCTATATTCCAGTCTGTCTGGAAGGAAATGTTGCTAAATGGAAGACTTTCTCATGGGTAATGAATGTGGTTTGAAAAATAGAATTTTAAAGAATGAAAAAAAAAAAAAAGAACTTTTAAATAAGTGAATGTTAACTTCTGAAATACAGTGGTAACATGAATACCTGTATATGGTTTATTTATTAGCATCGGATTTGTCCTGTGAATAACAAGCTATGTTGATTAAAGGTAATTTCAGTGACTAATAGAATTGTAGTTTTTTGCCATCTGTAGGGAAAAGTTAACTAAGTCACAGAGAGTGATTCTGGTAGTCTGTCAGATAACAAAGCTCAAGGAAATGTATTGTAGAAGACGGGAGGCTGGGAGGGTCCGTTTGTATGTTGTCCGTAAAACAGTCATTGCTCTCTGACCTTTATTTCAGCACTTCAGGTTGAAGCCCTGTTAATCCACCTAGCCGTCTATCTTTCACTGGTCACTCAGTGGTGGCATGGGTGCCCCCTGGCTGCGACCCTAGCCTACGCCTGCCTCATGCCTATTGGAGACCCAGTTCCGACTCTCACAAAGCTCAGAATATCATTTTTTAAAAAATCACATTGGTACATTACCACCCATCTCAGCAGGAAACTATACTTTGTGAAATTGTTAAGCTCATGCTTTAGATGAGTATTCTAATTAATTTTTTAAATTGAAAGCTCCAGTTTTTTTCATTGGCAATAAATAGTTCAGTTGTTTTCATGAAGATAGGCTCATTGTGGTCATTTTTTTATGAAAGTATCTATCAAAACCCATCTGCATACCCATATTTTATCAGTTGATTTTGTAAGTAAAAATGGTGTTTCCTGAACAAAGCTGCTAATTTAGGCCACAACTCACTGTGTCGGTCACCTGAGGGCTTTCCTTAGGTTTTGTGTTTCCACGTGAAGAGGAATTGCGAAATGGCCCCTTCCCATTTCCTCACAGGATATAAGGAAGGTTGCTCAAGACTTAAAAGCATTTGACAAACTAATCTTTTTATTTTTTCTATTAAGGATTTTCTTGTATAAAATTGGATTTGAAAAAAAAATGCTAGTGTGCCTGACCAGGTGGTGGCGCAGTGGATAGAGCATCAGTCTGGAACGCTGAGGACCCAGGTTTGAAACCTCGAGGCCTTGGCTTGAGTACGAGGTCGCCGGCTTGAGCACGGGATCATAGACATGACCCCGCTGGTTTGAGGCCAAGGTCGCTGGTTTGAGCAAGGGGTTACTGGCTCACTTGCGGCCCCCCAGGTCAAGGCATGTATGAGAGAGCAATCAGTGAAAAACTAAGGTGCCGCAACTAGGAGTTGATGCTTCTCATCTCTCTTTCTTTCTGTCTGTCTGTCATTGTCTACCCCCCACCCCCACAGAAAAGGTACAAAGGAGCATGTCAGGAGCAAAGAATCCAATGACTCCTTGCACAGTTTGGACCCACTGCCTTTACTAACGCCACCTCCTCAGCAGCTTTGAACCCCCCCCCCCTCATTGCTTTGACACCATCAGCTCAAGTGTCAACACAGTGAAAAAGCAAACAAAGTGTTAATAGTATGAAAAGAACTATGCCCTCACTGTCCCCTGAAAGGGTCCCACTCTCCGTGTCCACAGCCCACTTTGACTTTTGCTGGCATAGAGAACCATTTTAAGCAGGGAGAGCACGGGGGAGGGAGACCACTTTGGCAAGAGACCAGAGAGCTTGGCTTTGTATGGTGGCAGCAGAGATGGAGGACCGGAAAGAAAGAACTGAAGCTTACCGAGGTTTTCATCCTGAGTGACTAAGTGGATGGCAACACCATTAACTGAGGTGATGACGGGGGTTGGGGTGGGGAAGAGGTTTATGAATGAAGATGATCCTGCTGTCACTGAGAGAACAATCTGTCATAATTCTCCCACTTAGAAAAGGAAGGATTCGCGCTGGGTCTGTGCAGGAGCCTAAGATCCGGTTTTATAGTAATAATGAGTAGTGTTTTTTGGAATCCTTGCACATTCTGTATTGATGCATAAGACTCCTGTGTCTGTGCTGCCTGTAATATTTCTTTCTTTTTCTGTTTCTAGGAATGGTGCAGAAGCTGGACCAAAAACTTCCCGTGGCCAATGAGTACCTGCTGCTGTCTGGAGGGGTTCGGGAAGGAGTAGTGGACCTGGACTTGGATGAGCTTAACATCTATGCCCGGGGGACTGACTACGACATGGACTTTACCCTTCTGGTGCCAGCCCTGAAGCTGCATGACCGCAATCAGCCCGTGACACTCGATATGCGCCACTCAGCTTTGTGCCATTCTTGGCTGAGCCTCCGTCTCTTTGATGAGGGGACAATCAGTAAGTGGAAAGACTGCTGTACCATTGTGGATCACATCAATGGCGCCACCAACTACTTCTTTTCCCCAACCAAAGTGGCCGACTGGTTCTATGACTCCATCAGCATTGTCCTGTCAGAGATACAGAAGAAACCCCAACGGGGGATGCCAAAGGTGGAGAAGGTAGAAAAGAACGGGACCATCATCTCCATCATCCTGGGTGTGGGGAGCAGTCGCATGTTGTACGATATTGTCCCCGTGGTATCTTTCAAAGGCTGGCCTGCAGTGGCCCAGAGCTGGCTCATGGAGAACCACTTTTGGGATGGGAAGATCACTGAGGAAGAGGTCATCAGCGGGTTTTATTTGGTGCCTGCTTGCTCCTACAAGGGTAAGAAGGACAATGAATGGCGGCTGTCCTTTGCCAGGAGTGAGGTGCAGTTGAAGAAGTGCATCTCCAGCAGCCTCATGCAGGCCTACCAGGCCTGCAAAGCCATCATCATTAAACTCCTGTCCCGGCCCAAGGCCATCAGCCCCTATCACCTGCGGAGCATGATGCTTTGGGCCTGTGACAGACTTCCTGCCAACTACTTGGCTCAAGAAGACTATGCAGCCCACTTTTTGCTGGGCCTCATTGATGACCTGCAACACTGTCTGGTCAACAAGATGTGCCCCAATTATTTCATTCCCCAGTGCAACATGCTGGAGCACCTGTCAGAGGAGACAGTCATGCTCCAGGCGCGGAAGCTGTCCTCCGTCCGCTCCGACCCCGCGGAGCACCTGCGCACTGCCATCGAGCACGTCAAGGCCGCCAACCGGCTGACGCTGGAGCTCCAGAGGCGAGGAAGCACCACCAGCATCCCCTCCCCGCAGTCGGACGGAGGGGACCCCAACCAGCCTGATGACCGTTTGGCCAAAAAACTGCAGCAGCTAGTGACTGAGAACCCGGGGAAGTCCATCTCTGTCTTTATTAACCCTGACGATGTCACGAGGCCCCATTTCAGAATTGATGATAAATTTTTCTGAACATTTTGCTGCCTTTTTTTTCTCCCCCGGTTCTAAAACTCTCATCATGGGTCGTGTGGTTTGTGCCACTGGCTTCTGTTTCTTACATATCCAGCCTAGATTGGATCTGTTAAGAACACATTTTAAGTCTCCTGTTTTCTGCAGGATGGGGCAGGCTCTGAGACAGTCTATTACTATTTCAGATTCTGCCTCTGGTTTTGTTTACTTTTTATAGTTATTGTCACGTAGTTAGTTTTTGGGTTTTTGTTTTTTTGTTTTTAGGAGAACTTGAGCCATAGATGAAGATGCCCATGAATTCTCTCCCCCCCCCCCGCCCCCCCCCCCCGTTTGATGCTTTGTACAAATTTGTTAATGGGGGTGGGGCAGCAGATCTCTTTCTGACACATAGGATTCTGTTATTTTTTTGTTTTTTTTTATTTGTCTTTTTTATTATTAATTATTTTTAAATGAGCTTTCATCACTACAGATATTTGCGAATCATCTGAACCTGGGAACTACCTGGCATGTCAGCTGGATTGAATTCTAGTGACCAGCGGCCAGAGCAGTTTCTCCTTTTCCACCAAACAGTTCAGGCTTTGAAAGTGATAACGCTACAGATTCTGTTCTGGAGCAACTTCATCGAATGTAATCGTCCTCAATCAGAACTTTGGATGTTTTGGAGGTTGTATTTGACAACTTTCCAAACAGAATTAAGGTTTCCAAACAGTAGTTTTAGTGTGTGTAATTATTTGAAGCCTTATTTAAACCTTATTAAAAGAACATACCATTATAATTGTTATTTGCACTAATGAAGTTTTTTGCCATTGTCAGAGTTCCGATGTTGTGTACTTCAATATAAATTGACATCCTCTGTTTTGAAATGCTGTCATTTTCTTCGTTGAGCCCACTTCTCTCCATCAGTGGGATGATTCTTTGTGTTGGTTTAGTTCTCCTTTAATTATGGGCTCCCGTTGTGCCCTCTTTGATATTCCTGGTTCCTGATTTACTGAGAGAATTTCTTAAAACTTGATACCTGCTGAGTGACTTCACCTGAAGCTGGGAAAAATATATACTTGATAGAATGTGTCTTTGTAAGAATTTCTTTTGGGGTTATAGAGGTAGGCTGTTTTGTAACGTCTCTTTGCTTCTACTAAGGGTTTTGAGGAAAACTGGCAGGAAGAATTTATAATCCCCAAAGAGAAGCTATCATGCTGTTTCCTATTCAAAAGCAGGTTTTGCAATACAGCAGGAACCAGGACATGACTGTGGGCAGCGGCCTTGGCTAGAGCTGTCTCATCTTTCCGAATGAAATGCCTGCCAGGGCTAGGTGCCACAAGGCATTGGCTCTGTTTTGGTGTGGAATCATTGCCAACTGTGGTGTTCGGGAGGTCAGGGGGCCTGCTGATCTCTCAAAGAGTGACCATGGTGTCTACTATGGAGAGGTCAAGCAATATTTTGGTTTTGATCTTGACTGTCCACACTTACAGATTCAATTGAAATCAGGCATATGCGGTCTTGGGTTTTTGCATGGGAATTAATGTAATGTTTATTAAAAAAAAAAATGAAATCATTCAACCATCTTAAGTCAAATGCAAAAATAATTGTAATAAAAGAAACTTACTGGCCTTGGAATTTTGTTGTTGTTTGTAATCTTGAAACTATTTTCTTATTAGTAATCTCAACAGTAATTTTCAGTCAAGTTGGAGCTTACTATTGTCTTTGAGGCCAGATGTTCGCGTTATGAACAACATCCAGTATTCTTTCTTCCCTTTTCCTAATTTTCTTTTACTAGTAACTACTTATCCTTCACATAATCTGTGTCCTTCTTGGGAAATAATTTTATCTCCAGCTCCATCCAGACTGCACCCTGATTGGTGAAGGCCAGTTTTCCTAACCAATCATTAATTAGGGGTTGGGCGTGGAATGTAAGCAGCTCCAGTCAGGGATGATTCTAGTTTGGGATGCTGGACAGAGCATGCTCTCTGAAAGTGGAGGAGGAAGCACTGGCCTCTATCACTGATAGCTATCACACAACAGTGACTAGAGCCACTCTGAGACTGAAACTGACATTGGGTGACACTATGGAGAGATGGGGCTGTAACATGAGCCACCAGACTCCGTCCCCTGCCCCTCCCAAGTCTGAGGCCTCTCCTCCCACTTTCTACTTAAATGAACTTCTTTTAGCAGTTTGAATGTGGTTCAGTTCAAATTCATGAAAATATTTAAACTGGTATACCAAATTATTTCAGTATATTTAAACTATTTGAGTTGATGTGTGTCTCTTTCTGGGGGTAAATATCAAGGGTATTTATCCAGTTTATTTAAGATGTGGTTTATGCCATCTGATTTAATTAATTCCAAAGAACAGCTTAGCCTCTATAACTAATAAATGTGTACCTGGTGAAGTCTGTTAAAATTTATTATACTTTTGCCCTGGCCAGTAAAGCATCGGCCTGGTGTGTGGAAGTCCCGGGTTCGATTCCTGGCCAGGACACACAAGAGAAGCGCCCATCTGCTTCTCCACCCCTCGCCCTCTCCTTTCTCTCTTATCTTTCTCTTCCCCTCCCGCAGCCAAAGCTCCATGGGAGCAAAGTAGGCCCAGGCACTGAGGATGGCTCTATGGCCTCCACCTCAGGCACTAGAATGGCTCCAGATGCAACGGAGCAACGCCCCAGACGGGCTGAGCATCGCCCCCTGGTCGGCATGCCAGGTGGATCCCACTTGGGCGCATGTGGTAGTCTGTCTGTCTGCCACCCCCCACTTCTCACTTCGGAAAAATAAAAAATAAAAAAATAACTTTACGCCCTGGCCAGTTGGCTCAGCGGTAGAGCGTCGGCCTAGCGTGCGGAGGACCCGGGTTCGATTCCCGGCCAGGGCACACAGGAGAAGCGCCCATTTGCTTCTCCACCCCTCCGCCGCACTTTCCTCTCTGTCTCTCTCTTCCCCTCCCGCAGCCAAGGCTCCATTGGAGCAAAGATGGCCCGGGCGCTGGGGATGGCTCTGTGGCCTCTGCCCCAGGCGCTAGAGTGGCTCTGGTCGCAATATGGCGACGCCCAGGATGGGCAGAGCATCGCCCCCTGGTGGGCAGAGCGTCGCCCCTGGTGGGCGTGCTGGGTGGATCCCGGTCGGGCGCATGCGGGAGTCTGTCTGACTGTCTCTCCCCGTTTCCAGCTTCAGAAAAATGAAAAAAAAAAATAAAAAATAAAAAAAATAACTTTACTTTGACTATTATGCTAAACTTTCTAGGTTGAAACAAATTGCTACAAACCACTGAAGTAGCAAGCATATTCAAAGTCATCAGCTCTTTTTTTTTTTTT